>NW_027185761.1:32473802-32487975 GCF_028583685.1 Petaurus breviceps papuanus | reverse complement strand
GTCATGGGGGGAGAGAGAGAGAGAGAGAGAGAGAGAGAGAGAGAGAGTTTTTTTCTTGTCTCCATCCACATACTATTTAAATTTAAAGGTATCTGTGTTGCCTTTTTAAATCCTCTTTAATTCCCTCTATAAAATCCTACTGTGATTTCTCCACCTCTTAAATGTATCTCCTGAGTTGAATATATCAAGTTAGCAGATGTCACAGAGAAAGAATGATGAGGATGATGATGACAAAATATTAAATGTAGATAATTCAAAATGCTCATGATGAGAGAAAGTGTTTCCAAACGATTTATAAGTCAACCAAATCTTTTCCCATAGTTACAATGATAATACAGAGAGAGTATTCTTATAGCTCTTTAAAGTTTGTGAAGCATTTTACATCAATGAACACATTTCATCCTTACAATAACCTCACTTGCTTAGGAGGTATGTGCTAATTTTTTTTTTGGAGGGGGGAGGGCAGGGCAATTGGGGTTAAGTGACTTGCCCAAGGTCACACGGCCAGTAAGTGTTAAATGTCTGAAGCTGGATTTGGACTCAGGTCCTCCTGACTATAGGGCTGATGCTCTATTCACTGCGCCACCTAGCTGCCCCTGGTAGATGCTACTATTAACTCCATTTCAGAAAGGAGGAAACTAAGGAGGAAAGTGACTTGTCCAGGGTGACATATCTAGAACACCTCTGAGGAAGGATTTGAACGTCATGTCCAGCACTCTATTCATCTGCCACCTACCTGCCAGCTCTCCTTCAGTTCATATTCTGATTTGTTATTTTTTAAATTAGGAAAATGGAGTTATGTGCTACTTGTCTTATTAGTCAGTGTTTACATAATACCAAATCAAGCAAGTCAATCAAAATGTCAATTTGTTGAAAATTGTCTGTCAAGCCAACCACTTTGGTATGTGTAGACAAACTGATGAATTTTTCACTCTTTAATTTGCTTTTCTGATTTCACATGGACCCAACTTTAGTTGATACCATGATCCAAAAAATAATAAGAAAATGTTTGTTTTCTTTATATGCTCACTTCTTGGCCTAAAACTATTAGCATTCATTTAATTTCATTTTTCAATAGTTGGAGATCATATTATAAATCATGTAACCCAACACATTCATTTTACACTTAAAGAACCTGAGGTCCTGGTGGGGGAGGGTGTTAAGCAATCTCCCTAAAATCACAGGTCACAACTGAGATGACAATCAAAGTCTCCTGAATCTAAGACAGGTGTTTTCCCACAAATTGCCTTCCATGTTATGTTCCTTGATTGGCCCCATTCCCGGTTCTTTGTGGCTAACACGAACACATACTTAAACACACACACACACACACACACACACACACACACATACACTCATCCTGAGAAACATCAAAGCTCTAAGCCTAAATAACAGGCTGTGGACATTTTAGATTTAATTCATCCTTATCTCCACTAAAACTACAATTGAGCCATCAGAGAAGGACCATTGAACTTGGGAGTCAGAAGACTTGAGTTTCAGTCCTGGTTCTGCCAATTACAAGCTATATGACAAGTCTTTGCCTCACTTTCTTAATCTCTAAAATGAGTGTTGGGCTACTTAATCTCTGAAGCCCCATGTAGCCCTTCAGTACTATATCTCTAAGTAAAGAACAGCTCATCCTCTAATAAGTAATATGTGCATTATCAAAGTGGCTATTATTCAATTAACAAACACCACTTCTATATTTACACATCAATACTCTCCACCAAAGGGGAATGGCTGAATGATCTGCATTTGACAATAATGGAATTTTCAAAGCTTTTTATCAACTCTGATAGCTGTTAGAGAAGCATTAATGCTTGGCATCCAAAGCTTTCAAAGGGTATTTATCATCATTATCTTCCCAGCCCCCAATATGAAATGATTCATGCTTCTTTTTCCATAGTTCACGAAGGATTTTTGAATTACACTCTGAAAGCCAAATTTTCTAGTATCTCTCTAGAATCTAGTGACCAATGCCAATAAAAAAGCCTGGGGCTATTTGTTTTCCTTGCTGGTTTTAAAAATGGATCAATAAAGCCATTCTTAGTTAGTACCACAGTGGTTAGAGGCCTAGAAGGTGAATAATTGTATGAAAGTGAATAGTCCAAAGAAAGAGACCTGGCATAAAATTCGATGGCTAGAAGGTGAACTAGCCTCTTTTGCTTTTCATACTTTCAAAGGAGGTTTGTAGAAAAATAGTCCAGAGAATTGACTTTGGACTCAGGGCAAAGAGGTTTAAACCCTGACTCTGTTGCTTGTTACCTGTGAATCCTAAGGGAAAGTCACTTAGCTTTACTAGACCACAGATTTTTTATCTGTAAAATGATTATGGAGGTTGGGGAGAGAGGGAGATGAGATGAAATCTATGGTGACTTCTCTCTCCCTCTGAAACTTATGATCCCATGAACTGAAGAATGATGTTTGGCAAGTAGGACCAGTAAAGATGTTTCAATCTCCTATAGTTTTTTTAAAGCAGGTGCATGCCTGGTTTTGTGGATAATTCACATTAGATTATAGGAGTGATGTAATTAAGGCACAGGGACACTGAACTTCAAGTTGAAAGACTCGGTTTCCAGTCCTAACACTTAATACTTATACATCCTTGGACATGCTTTGTAATATGTAGGTAATAATGCCTATGCTGTGAATCTTATTGGATTGCTCTGAGGTTTGTGCAATCACGGGGCTTGAACTCGCAAAGACCTTAGAAACCATGGAGTCCAGCTCTCTCATTGTACAGGTCTACCTTGTTTGTACCGAATCATAGCCCTTTACAAGTTGCTTCCTCCAGTAGATTGCAAACTCCTCGAGGGCAGAGATTATCTTTTGCCTTTCTTGAATCCCACAGAGTCTAGCAGTTAGTATGGCTTAATAAATGCTTATTGACTGGCTGCCTGGTGATAGATGAGGAAACTGAGTCCCACAGACATAGATTGACTTTTCCACACAGCTAGTAAGCATCAGAAGTACCTTAAAATGAGAGAATGTATTTTGAAGTTTTTATGGGATTTGAATTTATTATACTCAAATAACCAGTCAAGCAGCAAAAGTTATTATTAAATGTCTACCACAATTCTGAATGCAGATCAAAGCCTATTTTTCACTTATTTTATTCTTTCTTGTTTTTTTCTCTTTTTCATCTGCTTCTTCTTTTACAATTGTGAATATTACAGAAATATTTTTACATGCTACCACATGTATAAACTACTTCATATTGCCTACCATTTTCAGAAGAGGGGAGGGGAGGGAGGGAGAAAGAAAAATTTGTAACTCAAAATCTTGGGAAAACGAATGTGAAAAATTTTCTTAAAATCTAACTGGGAGAAAAAATAAAATACTATTTAAAAATATATAAATGTCTACTATATACCAGGAACAATGCTATGTACTACGAATACAAAGTCTGAAAGAAAAAAATTGAAAAAAGGAGTTCATGACTTTAAAGACCTAAAAATAAATAAATGTTCATTGGAAACCCAACATATGCAAAACACGATCCTTAGGAATATGAACAATGAAGCAGAAATGCTATTCTTAGGCCGCAAGGAGAATTTATATTCTAGTTTGGGAAACAAAAGTTACAAATAAAACATGTACAGGACTGAATAGATCTTCGATTTTGAAGTATTCATTCCAAAAGCAGAAAATATATGCCATGAACATCTTTTGGCCCTAAACGATCCACACTGATTTTTCCCCCACAGAGATGTTCTATAGAGCCCATCTGTATTCCAATCCCCCCACTCCCTTTCCTTTCACAACTGAGGGCAGGATGAATTCTTAACCTTTTTGGCTTCCTGGGTCCTGTTGGCATAAAATAGTGTAACCCAGGATGTAGGTGTGGGTATTCGCATAAGACCCTCCTCATTGGATGAGAGAATGATTACTGCGTGAGGGGCAAAGTTGGTAAGAATTTCGGAGAAGGGAATTCTTTACTTACTGTATTTCACCACATAATTGTAGGTACCATATAATCATTGGGCCTTGCTTTATCAGTCTAAAAATTGGTTTCTAACCTTTCACTGCATAATCATCGCATTATATAATTTTGTTTGTCATGCCCCTTAAAAAGGTAAACAGAGCAGCAAGGGATTCACCAGTGGCATATGGATACACCTTAATCTCCTCCATTATGAGCACTGAGCCTAGAATTCTCAGCGCAGTGCATTGTCAGTATATTTCCAAAAGTCGACTTGTGTGGTTTCATTAGAACACAGCA
Organism: Petaurus breviceps papuanus; assembly: GCF_028583685.1. Lineage (NCBI taxonomy): Eukaryota > Metazoa > Chordata > Mammalia > Diprotodontia > Petauridae > Petaurus > Petaurus breviceps. Next base: position 32,483,753 of record NW_027185761.1, on the reverse strand, counting down.
TGACTAACGCTGCTGTCACTCAACCCAAAGAAAAGCCATAAGCTTGAGGGAAGCAGGCGGATGGCAAAACTTCCATGGGCGAGTCACATGATATGGTAAGACTTGCATCTTCCCATGCTAGCTAAACTGTACAGTTCACTGCCAGTGATACATTAATGTGCAAAGCATTTCTTCCTGATTATGGGTAAATATAAAAACTATTCTGCGGGCTTCAAACTGAAAGTGATTATGTTTGCTGAACAGCATGGAAACAGAGCTGCAGAAAGACAGTTTTAGTAAGTGAAAAGTTGGTGTGAGACTGGCAGAAACTGAAAGACAAGTAATGCTGGCACCATTTTTAAAAGATTCACATAATGGTCACACCCCACTGTTCTGCAAAAAAAAAAATTGGCATGAAATCTGCAACAATGATGTAGTGAAACACAGTACCCTTGACTTTCAGATTTGAGAGAACATGCTAATACGCCATGTTATCTTTAGAGAGAGAGGTTCTTGAAGAGAAAGAAAAACTTTGAGAAGAAGCCAATATAAAATAGAACCAGTTCCTCAAGCAGGTCCCCATTTCTATGCCACACTAGGGGTTTGAGGTAACTCTCTGCCCTATACTCTTTCTCCTCCCAAGAAATATCATCCCTAGAGGGAGAATACATTCACATTCTGTCTACTATATCCTAATTTGTATAACCTCTCTGATTTTTTTCTATCATCTTAGATAGAGATGTTTATTTACTACTCATTATTGTGATGATCTTTGTGTAACTGGCATTTGGTGAGAAGGGAATCAAGTCTTTGGATAAAACTTGGGACACTTTCCTATTAAGGAATAGTGATCAGGATAATGCAATGAACATAAAAGTCACTTTCCCTAGACTAGTTGGTTGGTTGTTGTCCTTTGTTTCCAGAAAGGACCAAAATGGTATCACAATGTTAGAGTCAAGCTACAGTGTGTTCAACTGTGGCTGACCCTAGACTAGTACCATTTGTAGGGGGAAGGTAATAAAATTCTTGTCTGATAGTCCCTGCCTGAGAAGAGCTAAGCTGACCAACCTCTTGACCTCAATCTTTTGGTCCCCTCCAGGCAACAATGAAGGTCTGGCTTGGATGAAATTTACACTTTTAGATAAACCCATGTGGGTATATACACAACAAGGGAAATGCATGCCCATTATATAAAATAGATAATATTACAAACAAAACCAAAAATGGCAGAGTAAAAGAAGGAACTTGCCTGAGCTTCCACACCAACCACCTCCAATATCTGTAAAAAAAAAACATCTCTAAGCAAATTTTAGAGCTACAGAACCCACAAAGTGACAGAGAGGAACAAATCTCCCAATGAAGGCAGCCTGGCAGGCTGAGAGGAAGAGTCTATCACACCTGGCTGGGAACTGAGCACAGTCCCACATGAGCCGCAATGGCCCAGACTAGCAGCCCACACTGGCTTCAGGAGAGTCAATTGCTGGCAGCTGTGGTGGTTTCCAGATTTCTCAATGCATAAACACCAAAGAGAAAGTAAAAGGTCAGTAGGGAACTCTGTTGGAACTGGGTGAGAGAAGAGCATGATCAGGCCCCTTTCCCTGGTGTGGCAGAGGTGATAGCTGCACGGTGGCTATAGCTGCTGCCCCATAGTTGTCTGCAGAGCTCCTGGCCTGCAGATGATAAGGGGGCCAAGCGACCATTCAGAGGGTAATTGTTCTGGCTTTGACAGGCTTGGATCTGGGTTGCAGTCTTGGGTAGTGGTCCTGGGGTGAGGAATGTTAGCATACCAGAGCTTGTGGTGGCTGTAGAAAGGCTCCCCTCCTCATAGCTCTGACAACAGCTTTATCAACAACTGTGGAAACCCCACAAATTTGGGACACAGTTTTCTCCACTCTGGAAGCAGAGTTCTACCGTGGCAAAGAGCTCAAAGGTCAAGTCGTTGGCTGACAAGATGAGCAAGCAGAGAAAGAGCAATCAGATCATAGAATCTTTTTTTAGGGATAAAGAGGATCAAAACATGGATCCAAAAGAAGACAACAAAGTCAAAACTCCTGCATCAAAAGACTCCAAGAAAAATATGAATTGGGCACAGGCCATGGAGGAGCTCAAGAAGGATTTTGAAAATCAAGTAAGTAATGTGGAGGAAAAATTGGGAAGAGAAATGAGAATGATGCAAGAAAAGCATGAAAAGTGAGTCAATAGCCTGCTAAAGGAGACCCCCAAAATACTGAAGAAAATAACACCTTAAAAAATAGACTAACTGAAATGTCAAAAGAGGCCCAAAAAGCCAATGAGGAGAAGAATGCCTTAAAAAGCTGAATTGCCCAGATGGAAAACAAATTTTGAACACTAACTAAAGAGAATAATTCCTTCCAAATTAGATTGGAGCAAATGGAAGCTAATGACTTTATGAGAAACCAAGATACTATAAAATCGATGCAAATGAATGAAAAAAATAGAAGGCAGTGTGAAACATCTCATTGGAAAAAGCACTGACCTGGAAAAGAGCCAGGAGAGAGAATTTTAAAATATTCCCTTCAAGCATTCTTATACTGAGAAAAGTCTCATGAGTTACAATATTTTTTTTGTCCATGTAGGAATGTAAAGAGCTCAACTTTAATAAGTTCCTTGTGATTTCTTTTTCCTGTATACCTTCTCATGCTTCTCTTCCTTCTTGTATTTGAAAGTCAAATTTTCTGTTCAGCTCTGGAATTTTCATCATTTGTTCTATATTATGGTATGGTATCAATACCATCCTCCCTTCTGTTAATCTCCTTCCCAACTCTCATAGAAGATAAATTCAAACATCTCCCAGGCTGGCATAATCTCACCTTGAAGTTTAAACTATACAGTAGTTCCGTCCATACTTCATATTTCAAGAATACATGAAAGTCCTCTATTTCATTGAATGACCATATTTTCCCCTGAAGCATTATACTCAATTTTGCTGGGTAGGTGATTCTTTGTTTTGATCCTAACTCCTTAGACTTCCAGAATATCATATTCCAAGCCCTTTAGGCCCTTAATTTAGAAGCTTTTAGATCTTATGTTATCCTTATTATGTTTCCACAGTGCTCAAATTGTTTCTTCCTGACAGCTTGTAATATTTTCTCCTTGACCTGGGAACTCTAGAATTTGGCTATAATATTGCTAGGAGTTTTCTTTATGGGATCTTTTTCAAGAGGCAATTGGTGAATTCTTTCAATTTCTATTTTGCCCTCTGGTTCTAGAATATCAGGGAAATTTTCCTTGAGAATTTCTTGAAGGATGATTTCTAGACTCTTTTTTTGATCATTGCTTTTAGGTAGTCCAATAATTTTTAAATGATCTCTTCTGGATCTATTTTCCAGGTCAGTGGTTTTTCCAATGAGATATTTCACATTGCCTTCTATTTTTTTCATTTGTTTGGATCTGTTTTATAGTATCTTGATTTCTCACAAAGTAATTAGCTTCCATTTGCTCCAATCTAATTTGGAAGGAGTTATTCTCTTCAGTGAGCTTTTGAAATTCATTTTCCATCTGGGCAATTAAGCTTTTTAAGGCATTCTTCTCCTCATCGACTTTTTGGGCCTCATTTACCATTTCAGTCAGTCTACTTTTTAAGGTGTTACTTTCTTCAGTATTTTTTGGGGTCTCCTTTAGTAGGCTGTTGACTCACTTTTCATGATTTTCTTGTATCATTCTCATTTCTCTTTCCAATTTTTCCTTCACTTCTCTTACTTGATTTTCAAAATCCTTCTTGAGTTTCTCCATGTCCTGTCACTAATTCATATTTTTCTTGAAGCTTTTGATGCAGGAGTTCAGATTTTGTTGTCTTCTGCTTCCATGTTTTGATGTTTTATGTCCCCAAAGGAGGATTCTATGATCTGATTGTGCTTTCTCTGCTTTCTCATCTTGTCAGCCAATGACTTGACTTTTGAGCTCTTTACCACGGTAGAACTCTGCTTCCAGAGTGGAGAGAGCTGTGTCCCAAATTGCTGGGGTTTTCACAAATGTTGTCATTGGTCTGAGGAGGGCTCCCTCTCTACAACCACCACAACCTCTGGCACATTGGTGTTCCTCACCCCAGGAGCACCACCCAATAGAATTACTATAACATGCAAAGAGCTGGTTATCATTTCCCCTGTTGGAAGTCCTCTAACAATTAGTTGAAGGCTGGAATCTCTGCCCTAATCTAGAAGGAATCCTTTCCAGGGAGTTTCCTTCTCTGAAGCCAAACAAACCCAGCCTCCACTTGGTATAGAACAATTGATGTTAATCTCATTTTTTAACAAAAGAAAGTCAGACTTAGAATATCACTGAAACAATAAAGAGAAGTTTAGAATGGAAATAGGACTCTTTGGATTTAAATCTCCATTCTTTCTGATAGAAGAGGAGAAAAGAGAAAGCAGAAAAATTGATACTCTCCACTCACTTTCTCCCCTCTTGGACAATAAATAAAACTATGAGACTTGCTTCTTGTTCTGGTCAGTTCTGTCTTTCCTGATTCTGTTTGAAAGATTTGTGCTGCTCTGATAGAGCCTTACTAGGCTCAACTCTCTTATCTGCCTCCACCATCCTCCCTTCTGTTCATCTCTTTCCTAACTCTCATAGAAGATAAATTCAAACATCTCCCAGGCTGTACAGTGGTTCCGTCCACACACTGGGCTACAGTTCTCAGTATGTTTACCTAGAATTAAAAGCACTTGATCTTTACTAATGAATCACTCCAACTGGGAAAGAAGGGGAGGAGTGTAGCGGGATGGAGGTGTCAAATACCTTGTTCCGTTTTCTATGGAGTGAAATAAAAACTGTCCTGTTCCATAGAGGCATATGTTATCTTGAGGAATTTATGGAACCCTGAGGATCCCTTTTATCCACATTTTTGGAGATCTAGAAATGAGCTATATTCTAAGTAAATTCTGGGTAGGGGCAATATGATTTATGTGCATATATGTGTGTGTGTGTGTGTGTGTGTGTGTGTGTGTGTGAAGGAAAAGGGATAACTCTCAATATTGATCCTTGGAAACTAAGAGCTTGGGGGAAGTTCTAGTCCTGTGTCACTGGTTATCTTTATCAAGCACCTATTATGTATAAGACACTAGAAATATAAGACCTAATATAGCATAATCCCTGCTCTCAAAGAGCTTACATTCTAGTGGAGGAATTTGACAAGTACCTCAACAAATAATGTAATTAAAATTACAATGCAAAATAATATGAGAAATATCAAGTGGGAGAGCATGCTAAAAATTGGGATCAAGAAAGGTCTGGCATAGGATATGGACCATAGGCTGTGATTTAAAGGAAGCCTGGGATTCTAAGAGATGAAGCTGGGGAGGGAATGAATTGAACAAAGGGACTACCTATGTAAAAGCAAAATGCTAATCAGAAGGGGTGGCTAGGTGGCACAGTGAATAGAGTACTGGCCCTGGAGTCAGGAGGACCTGAGTTCAAATCTGGCCTTACATATTTAACACTTACTAGCCATCTGACCTTGGGCAATTGCCCTGCCTTTCCCCTTCTAAAAAAGCAAAAACAAAAAAAATGCTACTCAGAGGGAGCAGCTGGCAGGTCACTTTGCCTAGAATGGGGAGCTCTAATCTTTTCAGGAGACTCTAAACCTTCCAATCTTGGTTTATTTTCAAAAAGTTTCTGCACAGAGACAAGCTCTGAGGAACTCTGCAACATTTTCCCCCAGTGGCCTGGGAAGAAAACCAGGCAAACGTAATCAAACAATCAAATAGTCATTATACATAATGCAATTTAATTCCTTGCAGTACAGCTCAGTAAAGGCTCACTGTAAAAGAATTTTCTGGGTAATGGAAGCTTTATGGGTTCTTTGGTGTTAATGCTTCAATAGCAGATGGGCATGGCACACATTAGCAAGTAAACTTGTGAGCCCATAGAAATGCCCTCGCTGGAATAACCTGCCATCTTGGTGGGTGTGACCAACACTTATGTTAATAATTCAGCTACTAGCTTCTAGAGTGGTGTCTGATGGAAGAGAGTGAAAATCCTTCTAATAAAATTCCAAGGCCTTTTCTAAGCCTCTATTTTAGAAGGCCATTTTGACTCAAAAGTGTCAGCTTTGGAAGACTACAAAACTAAAAGTATGAAAAAGTAGAACATCAGGATTGTAAAAAAAATCACATTGAATACAAGTCCAACCCTCTTGGGTTGTTGGCGTTCTTTCAAGTGATTTAAAAAAAAAAAGCAAATGACAGAGTAAAAAGAATGCATATGAGTGGCTGACTTACCTTAACACTTGCCACATACATATCCTTGAACAAAATATTCAATGGATATTTGTTGGAATGAGAGAGATCTCACTGCTTTTTGCTAATTTTACTAAGGATTCTATTTAACCACATTTGTGAAATGAGGTTATTGAAGCCAGATAACAATACTTTCAGCAGACTGGTTCCAATCATCAAAGCTCAGCAGGGGCTGAACCAAAATATCCTCCTTCCTGCTTTATTTTGAATTACTTTTAAAAATAACAAAATTCTTGACTATAATTCTTCTGCTTAAACCAAAGGTCCTGTTAAACTTGTATCCCATTACTTGTAGCTCAAATTAGATAGCTGGTAGCCTTTAGTATCAGTTTTATTTTATTTATTTTTAATGAGTATCATTGTCAGAGAACAGGTTGGTATCATTGAATGAGCACCACTGCAATTCTATATGCTTAAGAATACTGAAGCTATATCCCCAAAGAATCAAAATGATGACTCAAAGGGCAATGGATAGTTCCTTAGCAATACATAAATAATTAGGTACATGAAAGGTAGAAGCAGAATAGAGAGAAAGCAATCTCAGAGGTGATGGTACTAGTAGCTGGGGGCACTGGGAAGGGCTTCCTACAAAAGGTGAATTTGACTATAGCCTTCCAGAAAGTCTGGGAAATTAAGCATCAGAGGGGAGGAAGGAGAGCATTCCAGGCATGGGAGACAGCTTTCACAAAGACTCAGAGATGGGAGATGAGGGTTATATGTCAGGACAAACAAATATGCAGTGTATCTTGATCATTTGTTGTTCAACTATTTCAGTCATGTCTGACTTTCATGACCCCCATTTGGAGTTTTCTTAGCAAAGTTACTAAAATGTCTTGCCATTTCCTTCTCCATATCATTTTTACAGATGAGGAAACTGAGACAAACAGGGTCGAGTGACTTACCCAGGGTCATACAGCTACCATCTAGCTGCCTATCTTGATCATAATCTCTTGATTTTACAGATGAGGAAACTGAGGCCCTGGGTAGCTGTTTTCCCAAGGTCAGAGGCAAGGAAGGGATAAAGAGCATTTGAACTCAGATCCTCTGATTCCAAGAGAAGTGCTCCCTCCATAGCATTACATTGTCTCCCTGTTTATTTTCTTGAGCATCCATTCTGACAGCCCAAGTTCCTACAACTGCCAGTAGGTCAGTTGACAGAAAGTCGCCCTTGGAGTCAAGGAGTCTTGCAGTGTAAGTGTTTCCTCTGACTTATCAGCTGTGTGACCCTGAGCAAATCACTTCATCTCTCATTTCCTCAGACAGTTTTCTAAGATTGTAAGTTTCAAGCAAATTGATAATATGTGATAAAATCATAGTTCTAGACCAAGAAGAAAAAAGAAGAGTCATGGGATCCTATATCACAAAGGATGTCAGCAGCTATGGCGGTCTGTCCTTTTATTTTATAATTAAGGAAACTGAGGCTGATCAAAGTTAAGTGATTTGCTCTGTAAGCATCAGAGGTAGGGTTTAAATGGTCTTCTTATTCCCAGTACCAATCTGACTTACTTTCTTGTCAGTACTGTTGTGACAATTAGTATTTCATCCAAGTAACTCTGAGGAAAGGGAAATCTCATGATAACACCTCTTTTAAAACTGTCCTTAGGACCTAACTCCCCAAGCAAATCAGATGTGGACATATGAAAAAAAAATATGGATATATTTAATACTGCAGTGTCAATTCAGAAATAAAGGAATTCCTTTCAATAAAGTTGGGGGGATGTTTCTATGTTGTAATGTCAATTGCTAAAGCACCACCATGCAATTCCTGAGAACCATGATCTCTCTCGAAAAGGAAGCCAGAGTCCGGTTCCTGGTTTTAGAGCTCTCAATTCTCAGCAGGCATGCAAATAGACTCTAGCAACAATGAGTACCAAGAATTTCACAGTCCATTTTGTATCAACTTTCCACACTTCCTTGGACGGCTGCCATTGATACCAAGGCTTGCCAAAAAGGTGCCCATGTAAATGCAAGAATTGTAGTCAAGCAGGAAAGCAACTTAGACATTCCTTTCATGATCACTGGGCCCCATATTTGATGATGCAAGGGATGGGTTTAACTAGGACTAGGGAATGAGTAAATAAATCAGATGCACACAGAAAGAACAGATGGGTAAGCATCCAAACAGAAGTCAATTAATGTGGGCCAAATTTCTCAGAACAAAGGGATAGAAAACAAAACCAAAGAGAATTGCCTGGTGCTCCGGAGAATGTTTTGGAGGAGTATTTGTGTTAACTACATGTTTCTATGGCATATACTCAATGTTCCATGATACACTTTGTGCATACTTCAGAACTGTCCAACTCAACTCAATCCATTACACCACCTCAGTTTCTAAGAAGACTTAGACTCCATAAGCTGGGTTTGATGCAAAGACCACTAGACTTGAAGTGAGAAGACCAGATTTTGAATCAATATTCTAAGGGAAAATTACCTCACTCCTCCCTGAGAGCTTCCGTCTTCATCTACAGAACAGAGACAATAGGATTAAAGGATTTGTAACTAGAAGGATTATTAGAAATCATCTAGTCCATAACATCCATTTTTCAGAGAATAAAACTGAAGCCCAGAGAAAGACAATGATTAAACCAAGGTCATGTAGGTAGCAAAACTGAGGTTTGACCTTTAGTCCTCTGATACCAGATACTGGATGTTGGTAGTCTTTACTAAGATGATAGGATAATAGATCTAGATCTAGAAAAAACAAACCTTAGAAGACATCTAGTTCAAGTCCTTCATTTTACAGATGGTAAACTGAGGCTCAGAGGGGGACAAGTGATTTGTCCAAATTGACAGAGAGTATATGTAAGTAGCAGTGCTGGGATTTAAACTCCAAATGGATAAGGGAGAGGGGGGAGATCTAAACCAAACTCCATCACACACCTTGACACTTATATTACCTCCAAGTTCGAGGCAGTGCAGGGTGCTGAACTTTGAGTTAGAAAGACCTGAGTTCAAATCACTACTGTAAGACTTGCTGACTGCGGGACAATGGGCAAAAAACTTAGCTTTCTCTGATGATCTGTAAAAATGACCCTAATAATGACTATAGTGTCGACCTCAATGGATTATTATATGGCTCAAGGAGATCATCATAGACTTGCCTAGAATGTGTACCAGCTATGCCAATCTCCCCTGGGGTGGATGGATATTACATTCCAACTCAAACAGGCACACTCAACCCACCGTCTATGAGCATCTCTGGACATTATTAATGCAGAGCACTTTGCAGAACTTTAAAGAGCTATATAAATGTCAATTATTATGACCTTGCAGAGTCATTTTGAGCATAAGACTTTGCAAACCTTCAAGTGCTATGGATATGTTAGCTATTATTATGACTCATTGTAACAGAACTGTAACTGGGAGTTTTAGCATAAGGAGTTAATTCATTTCGGGGACCAGACAGGGCTGAAGAGGACAATCAACCCCAGTCGAATGTAATTATGCCAGGAAAGGGAGCACTTGTCCCTAAGAGAGTAGCTTAAGCCCCCAAGGCCCAGCCCTGACTGTTACCTTGACCCTTCAATCCTTCAAAAGAAGTAGAAGGAAAGTGAAGTCATTAGGGAAGGTATAGCCTAGGAGTACACTCTATTGCATAGAACCAGAAGTGTCAGAGCCATAGTGAATGGGTGGATAGATAGATAGCTGGACAGATGGGTGGGTGAGTAGATGGATGGATGGATGGATGGATGGATGGATGGATGGATGGATGGAT
>NW_027185761.1:32456759-32473792 GCF_028583685.1 Petaurus breviceps papuanus | reverse complement strand
ATGGATGGATGGATGGATGGATGGATGGATGGATGGATGGATGGATGAGTAGGTGAATGGATGGGTGAGTGGATGGATGGGTGGGTGGATGGATGGATGAATGGATGGATGGATGAAAAAGCAATATTTGTCATTCATTATGCTAAACTCTGGGTGTACAAAGACAAGAATGAGTTAATCCCTGCCACCCATGAGCCAATATTCAAATAGGGGGAGATGACATATATAGGGGAAAGGGGAAGAGTGTTTTGATTTGAGAAGTCACAGGAAGGGTGAATGGAGTCATTAGGTAGTCAATTGATATTTTTTTCCAGAAACAATAGTAGAGTTGATTGGATTATTGTTCCCAGAGAAAGAGATGAAAAATAGTGGGTAGAAGAGGAAGGATATACACAAGGTGGCCTAGTGGGGTGATGGCCAGGGGATGGCAGTCTGGAAACATAACTAGAGAAGTTCACCTTTTCTCTATCTCTCCTCCCCATAAGCGAACCAGTCAAGTCAACAGGCATTTATTAAATACTTACTATGTGATAAGTACTGTACTAAGCACTAGGAATACAGAGAAAGGCAAACAACACAATAGAACAAAGAAGGAAAAAAGCACCCTACTACAAAGCCCTAGTAACACTATCCTAGTCCAGTTCCAAACAGTAGTTACATGGGTAATGGCATCCTTCCTCCCTATCTTCCAGGCATCAAATGGTAAAAACTCTGTATTGATGACAAGTTCTTGAGCACCTTTCTAGGCAATGTCAATGGAGTAGGCAAATGGAATTGCCCTTCATTGATGCTGCTCTGAGAACACAAATGTCAGGTTTTGTTTCTGTTTTTAGATTGCTACATTGCTAAAAAAAATATTATATTACTCCCCTGGGGGAAATCCTTATGCACAAAAATTCCACCACGCAGATGGGAAAGGTATAAACATCAAAACCAGTTTGAATTTTCAGAGTTAATCTCCAGGGGTTTGTGGAGTGGGAGGAGAGCCCCACAACATCTACCTACATAGCAGTCTGTTAGGACTCAGATGGTGAGTCCCAGAAAGATTGAAACGTCATGGAAATAGGACCCAGTTTGTCAGCTGTCATGGGAACTACGTGAGGCCTTCAGATATCAATCCACTTTTCTAGGGCATGTAGAGATTCAGTCTAATTTACATCCCAGTCATCAATCATCAGTTCTTGATTGAAAGGGATTCTCTTTCTTACACAAACAAGCTCTGAAACTCAATTTACAAAGAAGAGTGATGCCATTTGAAACATATTAGAAAAAGACATGAATTTATAGATGGATCTTCTATCAGCATGCCATTTACCCATGGTATTAAGACACACACACTCATGGCTGTCTGTAGGCCCTCTCACATGGCCTGGTGAGCCTATCAATAACAAGATGGAGAGAATGTAGCTAATTCCAGAACACTTCATGAACTACATCTGCCCCATAGCTAAGACACACAAAGAGTATTGAATGGGGTCAAAGCCCAGGTTCAGATCCTAGAATTGTCACTGATTATTCATGTGACTTTGAGAAAGCTAATCAAACTCTGTGGGCCTCGGTTGTCTCTTCTGTAAAAATAAGGGGGTGCTTAAGGAAGACCATGACATCAGGGAGATGATGGCATGGCTTTCAGTTGACTTTCATTTGAATGAGGGAGGGCTGTGCAAGGTCACCAGCCTCATTTTCTCCTCCAGAACCTTTTCGGTTTTTTTTTTTTATTAAAGGGGCCATCCCTTGTGTAACTACTTAAAAAGTCTCATTCACTAAATGGGCATTGTCTCACTCAAAGCAAGAACCTGAAAAGACCTTAGCCTAAAATGGTCAGGGTTTTCCATTGCACCATTGCATCCTGGGTCGTCTCCAGTAGTCCTGATGACTATCTGGCCACTGGACCCAGATGACTCTGGAGGAGAAAGTGAGGCTGGTGACCTTGTACAGCCCTCCCTTACTCCAATCAATTGCAAGTCATGTCATCATCTCCCTGATGTCATGGTCCTCTTTGACAACAAAGGACAAATATAAAATAAGGGGGCTGAAATATGTTATCTGCCTTCTACCCAAGTGGGTATATTTTGAACATGGTAAATGTTGGAATCTGTTCTGTGCTATTATGCATATTTATTACAAAGAATTTGTAGATTTTTTTTTCAATTTTGGGGAGGTGGGGGAGAGAGGAAATAGATTTTTGTTAAATGATTAAAAATTTAATTAAGAAATAAAATGAGAGAAGTTGGATTTGATGACCTTTCAACCCGAAATCCTATAGCTAGATGACCTCTAAGATCCCTTCCAAATCAAAATCTGATGCTGTATGTGCCCAAATACCAAGACAGAAATTAGTCTAGCTGTATCTTGGCACTTTGGTGTGTAAACAAATAGACTAAATGGGGCAGGACAGAAACAGAGAGGAAGTGCAGATAAAAGCACTAGAGTTAAACTAAAAAATTCTGGGTTCAAGTGTTATCCCTGGATATCTTTCTGTGGAAAGACAGTTGACTGAAGTCAGAGAAACTGTGTTCAAATCATGGCTCTATAATCTACTCCCTTCATAGGATTACATAACTTTACTGATTCCTCATTCACAAAATGAGGGGTTTGCACCCAATGGTATATAAAATTCCTTCTGCCTCTTGATCCAATGAACTTTCTCTTCTGCTTTGAAGAAGTTCCCTTCACATCACTCGTCTAGGCCCATATTCCTCACTTATGAAATGGGGGGGTGGGGTGGGTGTTGGATTGCATGATCTCAAAGTTCCTGATCATCCAAACATCCGGTGATTCCTGTGGGCTTGGCTTTCACCATCTAGGTCATTAACCTTTACATTGTTCTTATTTAGGATTTTGCAGCATATAAAAATACCCACAGGTGCTCCAAAATAGTTTTCAGTGCCTTGCTTTTGAAGAGGTATGCTCTCTCTAACACAGGAGTTCTTAACCTTTTTGTATATATCATGAACTTCTTTGGCAACTAGATGCTAACAAGATCTGAGGAGGTAAAAGAATAAGTTCTATTCTTGGTTCTGCCTCACACCTTCTGTATGACCTTCAAAAACATCTTAAAAGATCACAGCAGTGATCAAGTGCCCTCCACAGGCATTATGCCTTAGAATACACTCCAGGAAATCATAGAATTTTAGAGCCAGAAGGAACCTAATCATTCTTATGGATTTGGTATGGCTCAGATCACATTTGTAGTGCTGAGTTCTTCTGAGCACCACATTTTTAAGATGGATATTGCCCATCTGCAGTATATCCATGGAAGAAAGGACCCTGAAATCGTGAAATATGAGATGACAACACTAGGGCTATTAATTAGGGCATAGTAGTTGTCTTCAAAAGTGTGATAGGCTGTCATGTCAAAGAGAGTTTCTTTAGTCTAATTAACTTCCTAGAGCACAGCTAGTACTAAAAAGTAAAAGTTGCAGGTAGTAGATTTTGGATCAGTAGAAGGAAGTAGTGTAATGGATAGAGTGATGACAAGGGACTGAGGAAGGATGAGAGTTCAAATCTTGCCTCAAATACTTAACTAACTGTGATTCTGTACAAGTTACTTAACCTCTGTTTGCCTCTTTTTCCTCAGTTGTAAAATGGGCTGTGCTTTCCTCATTTGAAAAATGAAGCTGTCAAGTCAAGCTGAACTTCACTAAGGTCCTTTCCTGCTCTAAATCTATGGATCTTAACTTTGTTTTTACCTTATAGTCATTTCCAAGATATCCCCCTTTGAATTTCCACCCTCACTTTTAGAGTGAACATTTCCTTGTACCAAAGTAAAGTTTTCAACCAACAATAGAGTAGTTAAATGAAGCAAATAATTCAATAATAGTGCCTGGAAGCACATGACATATTTCATTCCCATAATATCCCACCTCTCCAGTGAAAGGAGAAAGGTATTGTTATTCATCTCTTCTCTAAGGTCGATTATTATAATTACAAAATATTCAGTACTGTTTTATGGCTGTTTACACATATCTTGTTATAGTCAATGAAGGGACTGTTTGCCCATTTCTGCTTGCTTCACTCCACATCAATTCATTAAAGCCTTCCCTCATTTATTTGAATTTCTTGCGTTTGTCATTTCTTATGGTACGACAGTATTGCATTACATTCATATGCCACAATTTGTTTGGTCAATTCAATCCTCAATCAATGGATTCTCCTTTATTTCCACTTCTTTGGTTCCACAAAAAGTGCTGCTATTACTATATATGTGTATATGGAACCCTTCTGACTTTAACTTCCTTGGGGTATATATCCAATACTAAGAATAATATGACAGTATGTAAAAATATATGCTTTTTCACATAATTCTAAGGGTTTTTTTTACCCATAATTGTTGGAGTTGAATATACCAATAATGTGTAAGTGTTGCTTTATTCCCACAGATGCTCCATAATTGACTATTAAGGAAGAATTATTTAACAACTAGAGCTGTGCAAAAGAAAATTAACTATCATGAGGCAGTGGACCTTCTGTCACTGGGTGTGTTGAAGCAGAGGCTGGATGGCCATCTATCAAGGACATTAGAGACATCCCTCCCTACAGTAAGTGAGAGGCTTCTACACTAGAGATTCCTAAGGTCCTTTCTAACTTTTAGATTCCATGGCATCATCCAGTCTACTGGTCGTATTTTATACGTGGGGTAACTGGGGTATACAGGTAAGTCACTTGTTCAAGGTCTCATAGTCCATAAGTTCCCATTCTCTATCCAGTGCTCTTTCTACAATACCAGGATATCCTGAAGAGACTAACATTTCTTCCAAAACATAAAAATTAAAATGGAGGCTTGGTATATCCTGCCTACCTTGAATGAAAGTCCTTTATTGGTTATAAGTATAATAGTAATTCATATTCCTAAAGAACACCTGAGGTTCTACAAAATGCCTACCAAAGTGTCTTCTGAATTAAAGGAAAATGAAAGCAAGTTCAGTACATATTTATTGTTAAAAATTTTTATTGTATTCCAATTCCATGAAAGTTGTTCATTTTATGTTATGTCATGTTCTGTCGTGTTCTGTTACATATCACATCATATATTATCTTCAGGATGAGAATATACTCTTTACCAATGCCTAATAAGCACTATCTATGCAGGTTCCAGTCTTAGAGAAGGGACTCAAGCTAAGGTCTCTGATTTCTAAAAATATCTTGATAATCGTATTTCAACATCATTGTTTTCCTATGTGTTTTATGTTATTCATTTACAAACATTACAACAAGACAGTGGCCCATGGGATTCACCAGGTTGCCTGAAAGGTTAGACAACTGGGTAGAATAATGGAAAAAGTGCCAGACCTAAAGTGAGGAAGATCTAAGTTCAAATGCAGGCTAGAGATTTACTAGTTATGTGACTATGGGTTAGTCACTTAACCTCTGTCTCACTCTACTCATCTGTAAATTGGGGCTATTAATAGCACCTACTTTGCTAGGGCTGTGTAAGGCAAGCAAAATGGTACTTTGCTCCCTGTTTCAGTTATTGTAATGGCAAGCAAAGTAGCACTTAACTGCTTGTTTCAATTATTGAAGTGTCTTTGAGCTTTGCCTGTGATTGTATCAAGTCTTTGTTGGAAAGAGTATACATTGTGCTGCCCTTTATAGGCCTAGAGGAGTTTGGAGACCTTCTCTGCCCTTAATAGGCCTAATGTCATCACATGGAGCCCGAGGTGGGAGGAACAGGATGGGTGGAACAGGAAGGAGCAGAGCACATAAAAGTTCGAGCACAACCTGGGACCAAGCAGAAGTGAGAAGGAGAACACTTGTGGTGTTGGCACTCTGTCCATCTGTTCTGTCTGTGTTGATGTCACTTTGTCAGACAAAATCACTATGTCTGTTGATTTGTATTGATTTCACAGACAGAAAGTGAATTGAGATGATGGTCCCGGCAATGTGTGTGAATATTGTTGTAACTCTGCTAAGCTTAATGAGTGTAAATATTGTTGTCGCTCTGTTAAGCTTTGTCTTCCCAGAAACAGAAACTGCAAAGGGCTTGGAGTAGGCTAGTCACCCTGAGTTTTGATATGGAACCAGAACAGAGAGCTTCCTACCTGTGAATCCAGGCAAGAGTTGGATGATTTCAGGCAAGAGCTGGGAAGCATGGAAAAGGAGCCATGGAGTTTGGAAGTCAGCCTTGAGTCAAGATAAAAGGACCTTTACTTGGGTACTTAGAGCTGACTGATGAGATTATGACTCACTGTGACCTAGGGGTAGAAGACTTTTTGTACTTTCCACTACCCCCTAAGGATGATACAGTTAAGGATGATTGGAAGCCAACCTCTAATCAAGATGAAAGAAGACTTCAGATGGGTACTTTATATTGATTGAGGAGATTGGGACTTACTGAATTATGTCTTTTGTTTAAGACTATGTGGCCACATTAGTAACAAGTTGTTATGTTATATTGTTGTGAATATTTTGCTTTAGTTTATTGCAAAATAGAGAGTTCACTATACTATGTGATCAAAACCTTAAAGTTACTCACAGCAGCAGTCCTCAGGAGAGTTGCTCATGCTTGGCTTTACAGGTTGTTGTAAGGTTCAAATGTGATAATAATTATAAAGCACCTGGCAAATAGCAAAGGTTGTATAAATGTTAGCCATTATTATTAATTATTGTTACTATATAGAAAAGGTTAAGGGACCTTTTCTTAGAGAGCTGCCTGGGGCATGGAGGAGTTAAGTCAAACATTCTTAATGTGTTGGAAATAACACTTGAACCTAGGTCTCTCTACTTCTGAGACCCCCTATCTATCCATTGCATCAAGCTACACAATGATATCATATTAACTAGAGGAACAAATGGTTGTTCTTTCTGACCATACCAAGTAACAGATAGTTATGACAATGACCAGGATACTATTACCACTGAAAGCATTTACTAAGTACTCATTCATTATGTAAAACGTAATCAAAAGGTATTGTTTCTGCTCTCCAAAAGCTTATAAGCTTAAAATGAAACTGACCATAGAAGATGGGCAAACCTTTAACCAGAATCTAGGGTTTCATTTTTTCCATTGTATTGGAAGGTAATTGTTTACCAGAGTGCTCACCTGCACTCATTTAGTAAATATAGCAGGGTAACCAGGGTTTGGGAATTTAGAATTTGCTAATAGCACATGTCCAGATGCAGAAAAGAACCCTGAAATTTAACATAGATTAGCCAGAATAATTAATGTAGGAAGCCATCAGATGGCACCACTTCCTCCTTCTGTGCCCCAGGGGAAAGCACCTTATTTGTCTTTACCCTTAAACAGATTATATCTTTGAAATTTGATTTTATAAGACCATAGATCTAAAGCTGGAAGGGATCTTAGAGATCACCAAGATCTCATTTTATAGATGAAGAAATTGCAGGACAGAGTTCAAGTGACTTAGCCAGGGTCATACAGCTAGGAAGAAGCTGAGGTAGGATCTGAACCCCTGTCCACTAGGTTATACTGCCTTTCACTCTGAAGGAGCATCTCCTGCTGGTTATTTTGGTTAAATTTTGTAGTGTCTCTGGCACATAGTAGGTGCTTGATAAATCTGTGCTAGGTTAAATTGAATTGATTTGGGGTCCAAAGTTGCTCATTAAACTTCTGTTGTACCATAGGAATCAATGAGGTACTATAAGGGAAAGAAACATCTTCCATTTCTCTCACAGCTAGGTTTGGGGAAGGGGGATGGGGGAGATATGCTTTCCCACCTCCACACAAAAGTCCCAGGAGATGTCTCTCAGTGGTTTTATGCCATTCTTTCAGAGCCCAAGATCCTGAAGGAATGTCATCCATACAAAAATGATCCAAATCAAGCGTCTCTTGCAATAAAAAAATTCCACTCTGACCTAGTTCATTTTGATTTACATGAAATAAATGCCACCTGTCTATTGAGTGACTGACAAATACTATTAATCTGATCACACATTTTACGTGGAAGAAAATCCAGAATCTATTAATATCTCCTGCTTTCCACTAAATTATGCTTTCACCTCTTAGCGGAAGTTCTCTTTTTTTCTTTCAGTGAGAACACTTTTCAAGTGACTTCGCCACAACATCTGAGGGCAATCATGAGTCAAAATCAGGAGGTTATTTTTGCCTTCTATTCACTTTTGCCTTTGAAAAGTGCTCAACTCTTGGGAGCTGACAAATAAAGATAAATTACCATGCTGTAACATTCTAACTAACTAAACTAAGCCATTGCAGTCACTTGAATGAACCCGAGAAGCCCAAATCAGCTTTGTTAGCTAAAATTTCTAGGTCTTCTCCACCCCAGCCCTCCATCCCCCTCATTTCCTCTACTATATGACTTGCAATTGGCTAATTCCAAGGAGGCTCCAGAGACATTATTCTTCATCTTACTGACTCTCTTACTAACTGTGATGAAGCCACTTTGTTGAAATGTAAACTGTTTCAGCACCAGAAGAAATTACATAAATAAAGTATCTCACCAGCCAACATATGGCCCATCTCTCTTTTTTCATCCATAACCTGGTGGGGAAATGTAAAGGTCATACACAGAGTAAGTTTTAATTAATACCCACAAATATATAGTTGATAGTGGATTAAAAACAAATGTGTTTATCTACTCAAGCAAGTTTTATAAAGAGGAGAGTCCCATTGTTCTACTTTGTTATCAGAGTGAAACAATTCTTCTTTTTATCTTGTACAATTTAGAATTACAGTCCTTGTTTAGAACCAGAGTTTTAGAGCTGAGATTAAGGGTCAAAAAATTATAGATTTCTAGGACAGGCCTTAGAGATCACTGAGTACAGTTTCCTCCTTTTACAATTGAGGAAACTGAACCTTGGAGAAATGTGGCCAAGTGACTTGCCCAAGGTCATAGCATATTAAAAAGTAGACCTTGGAATTGAGCCCAAGTTCTCTGATCCCAAACTTAGACCCCTTTCTACCCTATCACGCTCTTGATTACTGTCAAGTCTACAAGCATTTATTAAACATTTACTGTACACCTAGAATTATGCTAAGTGCAGGGGATACAAAGAAGGTTAAAAATGGCCCCTGTCCTTCAGAAACTCATATTCTAATGGGGGAGGCAACAAATAAACAATATAAGAAGAAAGTATTAGTTTCTGGAGGAAATGGAACGGGGTGGGGTGAAGGAGGGTTTGAGCTGAGCCTTCCCTTTCAACTCTAGGGTCATTTAGTTGTTGAGTCATTTCAGTCGGGTATCAATCACCCTTTGTGACCAATTTGGGGTTTTCTTAGCAGAGATATTGGAGTAGTTTTCCACTTCCTTCTCCAGTTCATTTTAACAGATGAGGGAACTGAGGCAAGCAGGGTTAAGTGACTTGCCCGTCACACCTAAGTGTCTGAGGTCCAATTTGAGCTCATGAAGTCAATGACTCCAGGTCCAGAACTCCATCCTCTATTCCACTTAGCTGGTCCCACAAACAAGAATCAGAAACCAAGTTCTCTGATTCCTTTTTCACTCAGTCAGATTATTCCCTATGGATGAAGTAAGACTATAACAAACAGGAGTCATGGGTTAGTCTTTCAATTTCAATGTAACCTGCCATTCATTATCAGATGACTGAGTGGAATTAGGCAAAGAAAGTATGTCTGGGGTGTGGGGGTGGGGGTGAAGGTGTGCGGGTGTGTGTGGGGGTGGGGGTGGAGGGCTGTGAGGTGTGTGTGGGGGTGGGTATGTGTGTGTGTGTGGGTATGAAGGTATGGGGTGTGGGCATGGGGATGGGAGTGGGGGGGTGGGGGGGGGGGGGGGGTGGGGTCCTGGGTAAGGGTGGGTGTTGGTGTGTGGGTCTGGGTGGGATAACAAATCATCATCATTCTTTCTGAAATGGGATGTTATCACCAGAGCCATACCAAGCTCCAAATTGTCAAAATCTAGAGTTCTAACAGCATTTGGGAGAAGGCTTTTAGCAAAAGTCAAAACATGAACTTAGTACCTGGTTATTAAAAATAATTCTATCTATCTCTTTCTCCACCTTCTCCTGCATCCATCCCTCCCCAACCACCCACGGCTTCTTGGAATCTGAATCACTATGTCTTCTCCATCGGGTGGTTTCAGGGGTCCTTCATGGAGCCTTGTACCCCTATACTGAAACTGAATTTGTCTCTTTTGTGTACATTTTGTTATGCTCACTTGAAGCCAAAGGAGTTTTGGCAAGTTATGTCTCTGCTAGTCACAAGAATATTGTCATGTGTAAGCCATAGAGGGGTCACTGCTTGATCAGAATGCATCAGGTCAAGTTATCCCTTGTGACCATGAAGGGAGTAGCTATCAAGCCAAAACTATGTTGTCATACACACTGTAGCTAATCACTAGAGCATCATTGTTTAAAAATAAATTATTTTTAGTCTTAATCCTTGCTACAGTTTTCATTATGGATGGTCTCTTCAAGGCACAATTCAGCTATTCAATGGTAAGCAGCCTTAAGCAAAACTTAAAAAGAATATGGTAGAACAGAAAGAAAAAAATATAAGAAAAGCAAACATGAAAAGATTGTGAATCCCCGTTGGGTAGCAGCTTATGAACTTTCCCTAATCATGTTGCTAAACAATCTCTAGCTATACAGTGATGTTACTGAATCATTTGCCTAATGGAATGATAAAGTGAAGGTTGTGGCTGCCTTCTCCTGCATGTAAGATGTCTTATTGATTTTTTCCCCAGATACTATTATAGTGAATGTGCTTTTAAAAACCTAAAAATAAATAATAAAACAAATGAGGCTGCAGGAAGTATTGTGAATTCTTTGATTTAGAATTCTCTGACTGTACTAAATTCATTCTAGGTAAACAGCTCAAAGAATCTCTTGACAATTACTATTTTTTACATGAATATATCAGGACCTAAAGGGGGTTCTGCTATATATTTTATTCGTCCCTTTTCTTCATCCCCTTTATTTAGTCAGTCACTAAGTTTTGTGAATTTTTTCCTTTTTAAATGTCTCCCACATACATCCCTTCTTTTCTATTCCCCATGTCACTACTCTGATCTTCAACTTCATGGTTTCATTCTTGTCTATTGCTTCAGCCTCTACGCTGGCCTCTTTGCCTCTAGTCCCTCACTGTGACAAAGAATTTTACACACTACAGCCAGATAAATCTTCCTTAGATATTTCTTTTATCACAACATACCTCCATTGAGGAAATCTACAATGTCTCCCTATTGTCTTTCATACTAAATCTGTTTTACATGCCCTAAAAGATGGAGCCTTGTCTATTTCCTCTTTAGCTTCTTTCCTGCATCAAGCAATCAGAAATTATTTATTATGCACCTGGACCATACCCTGTGCTAAATGCTGGAAAGAAACAATACCTCTGGCAAGAAGGTTATTTTCTAGTAAAGAGAAAAATGTATATGAAAAGATATACAAGAAATGTTCTATTGACATGTAAACACACACACACTTACAAAGCAGGTGAACAGAAATGGATGGCATTAGCAGCTGAGGGTGGGTGAGATTAGCAAAGGCTTGATACACAACATGTTGCCTGGTTGCATCACAAAGAAATATGTATATTCTATGAGTCTAAGGCTGGGCTGGGGAACCTGCAACCTCCAGGCCACATCTGGCTCTCTCGGTCCTCAAGTACAGATTCCATCAAAGGGCTGCACTTGAGGACTTAGAGGGCCACATGTAGACTCCAGTCTGTAGGTTCTCCACTCCTGATTTAAGGCAAGAAGAGAATCTATTCCACAAGGGAGGGAGTCAGTTCAAAGCCACTGAAACTGAAGATAGAGATATGTGATTTCATTAGGAATTCAGTGACAGAAACTGCCTTTATCCGTAGCTTATGGTCTCAGAGAGTTGCCTAGGGCAAAGAAAAGTTAAATAACATGACTAGGGTCAAGCAGCATGAATGCATCAGAAATATGACCTCTGCTTTACCCTATACCATAGTGTGTCTCATTGATTGGTGCCTCTTATTAGCAGAATGTTGGTATTTAAAATTATGAGTTTCTACTTCAGAGTCAAGCTTGGGTTCATTAAAATAACTTTTATGCATCTCCTTACATCATGAGACTAAGGGAAGACCAATGACCATCCCATAAGACACTGTTATCATTGAGAAGTCAATAGAACTAAAGACATTGTGGGTGGGCTTCTTATGGTGAATTTATTGAAAGACATGGATAAAAGTCAGAAAGAATGGGCAGACATGAAGGGGTAACAGTTTGCTTCACTGGAGGAGATATCTAAGTCAAGGTGATCACAAATTCATTGGAGAGTGAAGCATATTCAACTTGTCATTCCAACAAGGGTCTGGAAAGACATTCATGTTATTCCCCAGGTTATAGTAATTAAAGCCTAAATTGACATAAGCAAATTATCTGCAATTATCAAGAAATAAGCAAGCATGCCCCTCCTTCAGCGAAGATGCATTCCTGGCACTGTTAAATGGAAATGCTAGTCACGAGGGCATGTTCTCAGTTCTCCTAGATAGAAGTAAAAGGAATTTGAGCTCAGAATTCCTGTGTCAACAGGCCAGAGTTAAAATTACACATTCACTTATATCTTTCACCAATTGTTTTACATATAGTTATCTCCCTGGTTATATGACTATGAAGCACATAGTAGAGACAAAAAAAAAATACTTGGAAATATACATGTATATGTTTGTAATGTATATGTACTGTTTCTTGCTTTAAGGAAAAGAAGTATTTCAGATTTGGTTACAAAACAAATTTCTTTAAAGAAAATCGTGTTTTCCCTTTTATTTCTATGATAAAATCAGATACTTGAAGTAATGAATATCATAAGTAGTACAGTGGAGTGAAAGGGTTCAAATCCTAGCCCTGATGCCTATGGTTTGTATAACTCTGGACAAACTATACAGACTTCCTGATTCTCAGTTTCCCTCTCCATAAAACTAAAGGGATAATAATACCTTGAACTCTTCCTCATGGTAGAAGAGGTAGAGAGCTGACCTTAAGATCAGGAAGTCCCAAGTTTAAATCCTTCTGCTGATACATACTAGCATCTCTTGTGTCCCAGGTGACTTTTAAAGACTTTGAGCTGCTTATCTCTATTGGCTTTTGAATTCCCTGTACTAAGAAAAATAACAGAACAGGACAAATATAGATGAATGTGGATATGTGTGTGTGGATATAGACATACACATAGATATGTACATCCACATACTATATGTCTATTTGTATATGTAGAAACACATGCATGCACATATATTTACATGTGTACTATGTTTCTTGTTGGTTAATTGCATCGTGGGTCATCTCCAGTCATCCTGATGAATATCTGGTCACTGGACCCAGATGGCTCTGAAGGAGAAAGTGAGGCTGGTGACCTTGCACAGCCCTCCCTCATTCAAATCAAAGTCAACTGCAAGTCATGTCTTCGTTTTCCTGATGCCAGGGTCCTCTCAAAAAATGAAGGACAAACACAACAGCAACGACACTTATTGTGTGTATATGTGTGTGTGTATACATATATGTATAGTTATATATATATATATATATATGCATATGTCCGTAAGTGCCCTTGCAGGAAAAGTGTTTTATAAATCTAAAAGTCTAATTTAAATATGAGTGATTATTATTACATATTTCTACATCAATCAATCAACAAGCATTTAAAGGTTTATTCTATGAATGGAGCAGTGGGGATTCAAAGACAAAAAATTAAATAGTACCTGTCTTCAAATAGCTTACATTCTAACAGGAGAAATAACATGTACACATGTGGTTATATAATATAAATAATTATCTGTGTGTATATATAGTTATCCCTTCTATATCACAGGGTTTAGAGGCACAGAACCCCCATGACATGGAAACTCCATGTAAAAATTTTGGGGCCTCCCTTTGTACCAGAGAAGAAGCCAAATTACTACGCTATTAAAAGATAAAATATGGTGGTTATGCAATACTATACATGTATTTCATGCATTTCTGAGTTTCTAAACTTTTTCTATGTTGTCTGCTAGTCTTCACATGGCTTCCACAAAACTCCCCCCAAAATTCCCATTTAAGTTCCTATGATGAGCCATGATATATTGAAACTGTGATAGGGAAAGTCATGATGTGGAAGGCATAACTGCACATGTAATAAACACAGGGTAGTTTGGTAAAGGAGTACACGTCTCTACACAGGGCTAAAGATCTTACCTGGGATAAAGTTCCCTAAACCATTCTTCCCGTTCCTTGGTTTCCAGATCTTGCTTTCTCTTGGTCACTCTCCTTTGGATATCCTCCAGTTTGCCAATCTCTCTTAAACTGAGGATTCCAAAAACGAAGACAAAACTCATGTGGACTGACCAGTATGACATCCGACGGAATCACAAAACTGTCAATTCCATTGACGTTAAATTCCATCAACATGGGTGAAGATTTCATTACAGGTCTGTTTGAAGGTGGGTGGGTGGGTGGGTGGGTGGGTTTTTGCTGGTGGTGTTGTTTCCTTTTTTTTTTTTTGCTGAGTATGGGGGAGGACTTACAGATAGGTTTGGTCCCCTGCAGTCATGTTGGATATATACTAAATGAAAATCTTTATCTGATTTTCATGTGAACTATTATTAACCAGATCTCCCCCCTCGTACTTAGCCCATAATTTTCTGAACTTCACTGTGAGCCTATGAAGTCGGCATACACCATATGGACTGGTTCTGTCCATATGGAGCCTTGTGAAAGACTGCAATTATATTTCTTCTGGGTTCGAGCTGGGCTATAATCTGGGCAAAACTGTCATCTTTAAATATGCCCAAGGTACCTACAGATCTCTGCTTCAAAGTAACTCTTCTTTCTTTGCACCCTCCATTCAATCCAAGAGTCAGTTGGTGATGGATGGACCTGAGTCTACATAATATCAGACTCAAACTTATTTTAATTAACTGCTTTTTCTCTCTTTATTTCATAATCTTTAAGAGAAGGGATGGATCACTGGCAAGGGAAGGAGAAAGGAAGATATTCTCAAGTAAAAGGTCATGAAAATAAAAATACCAATAATTCGTTTTTAATAACTAGGCTTAAAATCAAAATAATTTAGTCAAGAAGTCTCATGGAAAGTGGGAAATGGATAAAATGAATAAGCCATAAACACAAAGCCCAAAGATTTGCAATATGAACTTCAAAAGAAATTTTCCTTGGATAGTCCTGAAAGAAGTCACATCATTGGGGTGGCTAGGTGGCACAGTGAATGGAGCATTGGCCCTGGAGTCAGGGGGACCTGAGTTCAAATCCAGCGTCAGACACTTAACACAAAAACTAGCTGTGTGACCTTGGGCAAGTCACTTAACCCCAATTGCCCTACTTTCCCCCTTCCAAAAAAGCAAAAATAAAACCAAACAAACAAACAAAAAAGAAGTCACATCATAGAGCTGGGATAACAGGAATTTTTCACTATGGAGATCTATTGTGATTCATAAAACACTGCTTTTATACCACACTGTGTTCATCACATAGAGCGAGTATGGTTGGAATCAGTGTACTGAATGAAGGAACTGGGGATCATTAGCTTAGAGAAGAGAAGAGTTGTTGGTTGGGGAGATGATGTAACTGTCTTCGGTTGTTCGTAGGGTTGTCATGTGGAAAGAAGCAGATTTGTTCCACAGTTGGAAGTTGTAAAGAATTTAGGTTTGATGTCAGGAAAAACTTCCCTAAGAAATATAGCTATCCTGTTGTGCACTGGGCTATCTCAGGATATGGTGAGTTCCTCCTTACTGGAAGTATTCAACTAGAGGGTGAGTGACTGACCACTGTCAGATATGATTCAGAGCGAAAGCCTTTGGGCTATGGTTTAGACTCAATGACTGCTAAGATTGCTGCCAGATCTAAAAAAATTCTGAGCGTTCTGACTTGACTCTGTGCAGCCCAGTATGGGAGAGTTTTTCAGGGAAACACTTAGAGGGGGATGAAGAAGTAGAGGAAGGAACAGTTGATATTAGAGAAACATGCCCCAGGGTCAAAATATCCATTATCCTGGGGGTGGTAACAAAATGCTTTCAGGTACCATCATCTGCGAAATTAGGGTGAGATTAATCTAAAACCTTTTGAACCTAGATAAATCATTTTGCAGTGTCAACCTCAGCAGACCAGCACATTTTGTTTTGAGCAAGTAATATAAAAATAAGCACTGTACCTCACCCCAAGGTCAAGCATGCACTCGCCAGGAATGCTGTCTCCAAAACGCTGCATTCCCTTTGAATCCCTGCTTATTCGTTCCCCACACAAGGGAGATGTTGAGTCTACCTAGAATCTTGGAATGATTTATTTACAAAAACCTCTCCAAACAAATCACATTCACACTTGCTCCTTGATTTGTCCCTTTCCTCCCTTCCTGATAAAACACTGGTCCTGCAGATAACAAAAGCAATATTCCTTTTCTGGCCACAAGTCCATTTTCAGAAATCATCCCAGAGCCATATTATTTGCCCTGCTGCTGCCTGGGCAGTTAAAGCATTTCATCCAGGTCTCTTACATCCAGGAGTGGGGCATGCAAAGTCCTCAGTCTCCCTAGGAAAGGAGGTGATTTTAAAAGTTCTCTGCAAACTTTGGGAAATCCATCTACAACCCTTTGGTAGGCATGGGGCACAGTGGAAGGGAAAGGAACGGAATAAGCATTTTAGAGCAGCATATAAATTTTATAAATATTATCTCATTTTACCCTCATAAAAATTCATTGAGATAAATGCTGTTAGTATCCCCATTTCATGGCTGATGAAACTGAGGCAAATAGAAGTTGAATTACTTGCACAGGATCATACAGTTAATAATTATTTGAGGTCAGATTCAAGCTCATATTCATGATTCTGGGCCAAGTGCTCTAACCATTGTACTACCAACTGCTCCAAGGTTAATTCAATTTAACATACATTAATTAAGCATCTACAGTGATATGAGGGTGAAATAGTCAGAGATGTATTTTAGGAAGATGATTTGGGTAGCTGTGTGAAAGATGGGTTGGAGAGGAGAAAGAATAAAAGCAGGGGGATGAGGCGGCTAGGTGGTGCAGTGAATAGAGCACCAGCCCTGGAATCAGGAGGACCTGGGTTCAGATCTGGCCTCAGACACTTAACACCACACACACACACACACACACACACACACACACACACACACACACAC
>NW_027185761.1:32407287-32446759 GCF_028583685.1 Petaurus breviceps papuanus | reverse complement strand
AGAGAGAGAGAGAGAGAGAGAGAGAGAGAATATAGAATGCAGGTCCCCACGGAGCTGAGGAATTTTCTTGATTTGGGGCAGGATCTGAGAGTCTGCTGTTTTCTGATCAGCCTTGCACTGCTCTGTAATTTCATATTTCTCTTTTTTGTGTCAAAAATCTCTCCTTCTTGGTATTTAGGTTTACAGTGTCTCTTTTTTTTTTGAGTAAGCATCAGTAAGATGATTTGGAATTTTTAAATCTGAAAGGTTAACCCTGATAGAGGTGGCAATGACAAATTTCTGATGGGTCCTTCTCAGAGGAACACAGTTGATGGTCAGAAGTCCAGCCACCAGCATTAAGCCACTAGACAGGTGCTTCAGGAAAACCACTCATTTCCCCCTGTAGTGGTCAGTGAGCATGATCAGAAGCATGTCCCAGGTGATGCTAACTCGAAGTCTTCTCACATGTTCCACACGAAGGCTTTTTGACATGACTTAGTAGCTTTCTAGGCCTATTCTCAGTAGGGTACTACCTATGCTTTCTGCAAATCTTTACCACACAGGTTCCTCCATTCTTATCACCACCAACTGGCTTTGAAATGGTAGCAAGCACCTTCTCTTTATTTTTCCTTTCAATTTTGGTTTTTGGTACAGAATATTTCCACTTGTACATGGTTCACCAGGATCTTGAGTATCTATCTACCAATCCCTCGGGCCAGGACTGTGTTCCAAATGTAATGCTTTCAGGGCTTTTTCACCACCTTTTCAGTCACATATTCCTTTTTGTTCTTCTCCATTTCTTCCTTTCTGACCTTCTTTTCCTTTGATCCCATGGGGGGCTTTTTGTCTGCTATCTTGAGATAAAGGAAAGAGCTATTACTCCCTTTTTACAAATGAGGAAACTGAGGTAGAGAGAAGTTAAGTGACTTGCCCCTGTTCACACAGCTAGTAAATTTCTGAGGTTAGATTTGAATTCTGGTCATCCTGACTTCAGATACAGGGCTCAAAATGAAGTTTGACCAGCAAGGATATCAGTCTTTACTATTGACAAATATTTATAATACAGATAAGACCATGGGATAGGTGAGTGGAGGACAAGGACTTGCTCCAGTAGCTTACTTCTTGTTCTGGTTAAAACTCATTTAAATGCTAAACTAGAGATTTTGAGGATACCTAGAAGTATCTAATCCTAGCTAACTGTAACAGAAAGGTTGATCTCCCTCCAGATATAGGAATCAATAGATAAAGATCTAATTTTAATCTGTGTGTACTTTAGCTGGCTTTTGTCATCTGGACATGTTAGCTAGGACTAAAGAGGTAACAGTTGGCCCTTGGAGAGGTTCTAACAACTATACCTTAGCTGACTGAAGCTCAGATGGTTTGGCTGGCCCTGCAGATATAAATCCAGAAAATAGAATAATAGAGACTATGTGATCAGTATCTATATATAAAAAGAATCCAATACCTCAGCTGATACCAACACAAACCA
Organism: Petaurus breviceps papuanus; assembly: GCF_028583685.1. NCBI lineage: Eukaryota > Metazoa > Chordata > Mammalia > Diprotodontia > Petauridae > Petaurus > Petaurus breviceps. The sequence continues at coordinate 32,445,291 of NW_027185761.1, read as the reverse complement.
GAGGAACAACATGCTGGTAGAGACTACATAAGACCAGTGGTGATCAGTCCCATGTAGGTTCCATATACACATTCATTCTCCCCACTAATAGTATTTATGCATATTTTCAGGAGAGTGTGCCCTAGGTTTAATTGGAAAATGATCTATTGCCAATCTAATTACCACGCTATCTCACTAAACGTCTTACTTTGAACTAATTTGGTGCTTTTGGCTGAATAGAAAAAAGGGATCTGGGCTCTTGAACTATCATTTTTAGTGAATGAATTACCCTGAATAAGGAGTAGTTATGCTGGGGCCCTGCATGTGAAAGGTACCATATGCACCGAAGTTTGGGAAGCAGTACAACAGAAAGATTATTCTATTAAGAGTTAAGAAAACTAGATCCTTGGTCTCCTCAGGCTGTTTGACCCAAGACAAATCATTAAACCTCTCTGGGTCAACGTGTCCTTATTTTGTGAAAAGGGTAGGGGCAATACAATTACCTCCACCTTGCTGGATCATTGAGTTTTCAACCATCTGCCTTTGGGGTTATCTTGATTAAGATACAGTGATCTTCATAATGTTCTTGTTCTAACATCCTGGCCCTACTTAATATTCCATCTTCATTTTCAAACATTCACATAAAATACAATTTCCTGCATGGTGGCAAAAGTTTTAAATGAACTTTATGGGAAAACTACAGCCTAATTTTCAAACATACACAGGAGACCGATCCTGATGCTCCCGAAATACATTGCAGGGTTTATTCATTGAACGTGGGAGAGCCATAAAAGCTAATTTTAACCATCTTTTGCTGCTCTAGTCTGGTCCTCTTCTTTCTATTTCCTCACCTTTTCATTTTTATGTTTCTGATTCAGTAACCTTCTGTGCAGCACCCTCTCCCCATAACTGGTTTAGACTCAAGATTCACATTGATGATTGTGTGTTATCATTGATTAGATTTTAGTGTTTCTTTTGGTAAAGGTCATGCATGCTTTTGGTTCTTTCCCTCTCTCTGTCTCTATCTCGGCCTCTGTCTGTATCTGTTCATCTTTTCCTTTCTTCCCCCCACCTCTCTCTCTCTCTCTCTCTCTGTATATATTTACATACACATATATGTATGTATGTATACACATATGTGTGTATTTAAATATATTTATGACTATCTATAATATTCTATAACATATACATATTTAAATACATATGTATTTAAGTGCCTCTTTCTGGAATCAGGGAACCAAAGCAGAACAAATAAAACATTAACAAAATAGGGGTCCATATGGGATCTGTGCAGAGAGGAAGAATGGTCACCTTGGAATTAAGAAGACCTATTTTCAAATTCTGTCTCAAATACTAACCAGCTGTGTGACCATGAGCAAAAATCAATCTCTTTGAGGTCCATTTTCTTTATCTGTAAAAACTGGAAATAATGACAGTACTTACTTCCCTAGGTTGCTAGAAAAATAAAATTAAATAACATATGTAAATGATTTTGTAAACTTTAAGACAATCTATAAATGTGAGCTATTGTTATTATTATATTATTACAGGGAGGAGATTTTTATGCTTGGAACAAAGGGACATGATCATAGGATCATAAATTTGGGATGAGCAGGGATCTCAGAGACCATTTAGCTTAACCTACTCAGTTTACATATAAGGAAACTGGGGCCCATAGAGGTCAAGTGATTTGTCCAAAGTCACAGAGCTGCAAGAAGTAAGATTCATACTTGGTTCTTCAATTCAAATCCATTGTTCTTTCCACTGTGGCAAAAATGGAAGCCCTCGATGGCTCTACAGAAAGAGGAATTTCTTGGATTCACTTCCCAGTTCTGCCACTTCTATCTCATGCCATCAGCCAAGTCATTTAATTTCTCTGGGCAATAGTTCCATTAATAAAATGAAGGGAAGAAGGGAAACAATCATTTATTAAACATTTTATAAATATTATCTCATTTAACCCTCAAAACAACCCTAGGAGGTAGGTGCTATTATTATCTCTATTTTACAGATGAGGAAACTGAGTCAAATAGGTTAAGTGATTTGCCTAAGGTCCCACAGCTAGTTAGTGTCTGAAGCTAGATTTGAAATCAGGTCTTCTGATTCCAGTCCCAGCCCTCTAATCATTGTGTCACCTAGATGCCTAAGGGATTGGACTAGGTAACCTCTGAGGTCCCTCATAACACTAGATTTCTGTAAATATATCATCAATGGGCTCTCAGAACTGTCATTGAAGCTCAATGGGTGAGTCCTTGAGGAATAAACGCATCACTTATGATCCCCTTCTCTGCATCAGTCCTCTGGAGACTTCTTCCTCTTTGCAAGAGAAGCTTTTTTTTATTAAATCATTCTGGGTTCTAATACCAGTTCTACCCCAAGAGAAAATGGTAGTGAGTGGTGTGGGAGAAAGAGACTTCTGATTCAGCAGAAATATTCAACAGTCATAAGTGAGAAGACAAGGTGACACATAGATGCCATTTGTGCCCACCCTGGGTTTGCTGAAGGCAAGCCAAAACCTTCCCTCAACCTCTTTCCTTCCCTAAAAAAGGCAGCCACATTACTGTTCTGACAAGAGGGACATATGTCTGAAAACAGCAGGCAGACAGCTGAAGCGCTGTTTTATAATAACATAAGAAAGTAACAGCTACACTAGCTAAAACCGGATAACTTTAAATATATATTATACATGCATACATACATACCACATGCACATATGCACAGATAATGTGCCTTAAAAACAGATCAAGCAGGAATTGAAAAGACAAATTTAAACCCTGATGAAATGCTAGATTTTTACAAGCTTCAGTCTGACATCACCAGAGTATACCATAACTATCAAATATGTGTGTGTGTGTGTGTGTGTGTGTGTAGCAGATTAAACACAAAATTATCTGGTACACTGCAATGAATCCTGTAGGCATTTGGAGGAGAAATGACTAAAGATAGAGTTTCCATTTAATTCATCAATCACCTATTAAGTATTTACTATATACAAGTGCTGGAGAAGATGGCAAAGAGAAGCCAGAAAGATGCCTGAGCTCTCCCCAGTTTCCCATGGAAACATTAAATCAATTAAAGAATTCTGGAGTGACAGAATCCACAAAAAGACAGAGTGAAACAACTTTTCAGAACTAGGTAACTTAGAGGGACATAAGGAAAGGACTGTCTCACTTGGGTAAAAGAGAACAGAGCCCAGTGCAGGCAGTGTCTGAGCAAGCCAGCAGGAGGCTCTTAGCCACAACACAGATCAGCAGCTCAGGTCCCACAATCCTGATTCAGCAGGGCAAACATGAGGCCCCCTAGCCCCAGCACAGCAGGAAAACTGCCAGCCCCAGAACCCAGAGCACAACGTGTTTGAATAGGCCGGGCTACCCTAGCTCACCCTAGTGAGCAAACTGTCATCCCCATAGACCCTGGCACAGAAAGCCAGTGAGCAGGCCCTTTTGCTTGGGATAGTGCTCCTGAGCCCCAGGAGCTGAGCTCAAAATTTTAAAAAATGAGCAAAAATCCAAAACCCTGACCATAGAAAGCTACTCTGGCGACAGGGATGATCAAAACACACAGTCAGAAGAGGACAACATTGTCAAAATGTCTCCCTGTGAAGACTCAAAGGGGAATATAGATTGGTCTTAAGCATAAAATGTCCTCCTGAGAAGACTCAAAAAGGATTTTAAAAATCAAGTAAGAAAGGTAGAAGAAAAATTGGGAAAAGAAATGAGAGTTATGCAAGAGAATTATGATAAAAGAGGCAACAGCTTGGAAAAAGAAAGCACAAAAATTTACTGAAGAAAATAGTTCCTTTAAAAATGGAAAAGAAAGCACAAAAGCTAACTGAAAAAATAATATATTAAAAACTGGAATTGAAGCTAATGACTCTATGAGATGTCAAAAATCAGTCAAACAAAATCTAAAGAATGAAAAAATGAAGAAAATGATAAATACCTTGTTGGAAAAACAACTAATCTGGAAAATAGATTCAGTAGAGACCATTTAAGAATTATTGGTCTACCTGAAAGTTATGTCTTTAAAAAAAAAGAGCCTGGACAGTGTCCTTCAAGAAAATATCAAGGAAAACTGCCCTGACATCCTAGAACCAGAAGGTTACGCAGTCATTGAAAGAGTCCACCCATCACCTACTGAGGGAAATAACAAATGAAAAGTCCAAGGAATATTGTAGCCAAATTCCAGAACTCTCAAGTCAAGGAGAAAATTCTCCAGGAAGCCAGAAAGAAACAATTCATATATCAAGGAACCATAGTCAGGGTTACACAGGACTTAACAACCTCTACATGAAAGGGCTGGAGGACTGGGAATATGATATTCTGGAAGTCAAAGTAGCGTGTATTACAACCAAGAATCAACTATCCAGTAAAATTGAGCACAATTTTCTCAGGGAAAAGATGAACATGCAATGAAATAAGGGACTTTCAAACTTTTCTGATGAAAAGACCAGAGTTGAATAGAAAATCTGATCTTCAAATGTAAGATTCAAGACAAGCATAAATAGGTAAACAGGAAAGAAAAGGAAAAAAAAAAACATGATATTCAATACAGTTAAGCTGTTTCCATCCCTATGTGGGAAGATGATACTTTTTATCTCTTAAGAACTGTATCTCTATGAGGACAGTTAGAAGTAGTATTCTTAGCCAGAAGCTCTGGGTATAAGTTGACTTTGATGTGATGATAAAAAAAAAATAATTAGGGAGTAAAAAATAAAAGGATTATAGTGGGAGAAGAAGAAAGGGGGAGGAAGAATGGGACAAACTTTATCACATGAAGAAGCATGAAAGACTATTACAATAGAGAGAAAGAAGGGATGCAATGAGAATTATTTCAACTTTACTCTCCTTAACATTGGCTGAGAGGGAAGAACATACACCCATTTGGGCAAAGAAATCTATCTTACCTTATAGTAAAGTAGGAGGAGAAGAGGGAAAAAAATAAGAAAAAGAGGTCATTGATGGAAGGGAAGGCAAATTGAGGGAGGTAGTGGTCAGAAGTAAAACACTGGTGAGGAGGGAGAGAGTGAAAGAGGAGAGAGAAAAAAGCATAAGTGGGAAATACACAGTAATCATAACTATGAATGTGAAAGGGATGAACTCTCCCATAAAACAGAAGCAGATAGCAGAGTGGATTAAAAACCGCAATCCTACAATATGTTGCTTACAAGAAATACATTTGAAACAAAGAGAGATACACAGAATAAATGTAAAAGGCTGGAACAGAATCTGTTTTGCTTCAGTTGAAGTAAAAAAGCAGGGGTAGTAATCCTGATTTTAGATAAACCAAAAGCAAAAAGAGATCTAATTAAAAGAGATAAGGATGGAAGCTACACCTTGCTAAACTATGCCATATACAGTGAAATAATATCAACATTAAATATATATATATACATATATATATATATATACATCAAGTGGTATAACATCCAAAGTCTTAGAAGGTCACAGGAAGAAAGAGAAGGCAAAACTATACTAGTGCCCAATTCTTATGGGCGGAGTCAAGATGACCAAATAGAAGCAGGATCTTTGCACAGCTCCAGCCCCCAGCACCTCCAATTCATGTAAAAGGAGACTCTGAACAAACTATGGAGCTACAGAACCCACAAAATGACACATAGAAGCTAACCTCCTGCTGAGGACAGCCCAGCAGGCTGGCAGGAATCAGGCAGCCCAGCAATCTGGGGGCTGACCCCTGCCCCACATGACCCAGAGGTTTTAGCCCCAGGGCAGGCCTTACCAACCACCAGCTGGAGGGACTCCAGATCACCAGTAGCTGTGGCAGTCCAGAATTATCAACACATAGAAGCTAAGGACAAAGTGAAAGGTCAATGCAGTGTGGACTTTGGGCCCCAGTAGTTGGGAGTGTGTCAGCTTTTGCCCCCGGGGCGAGAAGCTGCTAAGGTGCTGTGTCATGCAGCCACACGCATAAGGCAGCTACAGCTCCTGGCCTGCAGACTGCAGGGGGACCAAGTGACCAGTCTGAGGGGTAATCGCTCTAGCTTTAATGTGCTTGGATCTGGATTGTGGTCTAGTGTAGAGGTCCTGGGTTGTGTGATCAGATTGCTAGAGCATGTGGAGGCTTCAGAGAGGGCACCCAACTAATACCTTCAGCAGCTGAGAAAACCGCAGAGATTGGAACAAAGCTCCCCTGTCTGGTGGCAGAGTCCTACTGTGGCAAAAAGACCAGGGGTCAAGTGACTGACTAGCAACATGAGCAGACAAAGAAAACAAAATAAACAGAGTACCCCAAATTTACATTCCTGTTTTGATGACAAAAAGGATCAAAGCATGGAACAGGAGGAAGACCATGAAGTCAGAACTCCTGCACCAAAAGATTCCAAGAAAAATACGAGCTGGTTACATGCCATAGAGGACCTTAAGAAGCAGATAAGAGAAGTGGAGGAAAAATTGGAAGAGAAATGAGAACAATGCAAGAAAATTATGAAACGAGAGTCAACAGCCTGACTGAGGAAAATAACACCTTAAAAAATAGACTACCTCAAATGGCAAAAGAGGCTCAAAAAGGCAATGAGGAGAAGAATGCCTTAAAAAACCAAATTTGCCAGATAGAAAAAGAATCTCAAAAGCTCACAGAAGAGAATCATTCCTTCAGAATTAGATTGGAGCAAATGGAAGCTAGTGACTTTATGAGAAATCAAGATGCTGTTAAACAGATCCAAACAAATGAAAGAATAGAAGGCAATGTGAAATATCTCATAGGAAAAACCACTGGCCTGGAAAATAGATCCAGGAGAGATCATTTAAAAATTATTGGACTACCTGAAAGCCATGATCAAAGAAAGAACCTAGAAATCATACTTCAAGAAATTCTCAAGGAAAATTGCCCTGATGTTTTAGAACCAGAGGGCAAAACAGAGGTTTAAAGAATCCACTGCTCACCTTCTGAAAAAGATCCCAAAAAGAAAACTCCTAGGAATATTATAGCCAGGTTCTGAAATTGCCAGATCAAGGAGAGAATATTACAAGCAGTCAGGAAGAAACAATATTGTGGAAACACAATCAGGATAACCCAGGATCTGGCAGCTTCTACACTGAGGGATCAAAGGGCTTAGAATATGATATTCCAGAGGTCAAAGGAGCTGGGATTAAAACCAAGAATAATTTACCAGTAAAACTGAGTTTCATGTTTCAGGGGAAAATATGGTCATTCAGTGGAATAGAGGACTTTCAAGCATTCTTGATGAAAAAACCAGAGTTGAATAGAAAATTTGACATTCAGATACAAGAAGCAAGAGAAGAAGGAGAAGGTAAACAGGGAAAAGAAATCATAAGGAACTTAACAAAGTTGAACTATTTACGTTCCTACATGGAAAAATAATAATTATAACTGATGAAACTTTGCTCAGTATGAAAACAATTGAAGGGAATAGAATTAGATAGATAGATAGATAGATAGATAGATAGATAGATAGATAGATAGATAGATAGATGATAGATAGATAGATAGATAGATAGATAGATAGATAGATAGATAGATAGATAGATATGTCTATACAGGAGGGTATATAGGCATATGAATACATATGTGAATGTATGTATATATGTTTACAGGTAAACATAGATAGAGGGCACAGGACCAATTTAATAGGAAGGTATGATACTTAAATGGTGAAATTAAGAGGTGAGAGGAATATAATGAGAGGAGATGGGGAGAGACAGATTGGGGCAAACTATCTCATACAGAAGAGGCAAGGGAAAATGGTTACAATGGAGGGGAAGAATAGGAAGGCAAAAGGGAATGTGTCAACCTTATTCCCATTGAATCTGGCTTGAGGAGGGAGTGAAATACACACTAAATAGGGGATCTCACCCTACAGGAGAGTAGGGGGGAAAGGGTTGAGAGGGGGGATGATGAAAGGGAGGGCAGGCTGGAGGGTGGGGAGGGAAGTTGGAAGCACCCACTTTTGAAAAGGGACTGGATCAAAGTAGAGAGTAGAACAAGTGGGAGGTGGGATAGGAGGGAGGGAAATATAGTCAGTCTTTTACAATATATCTACCATGGTAGTGTTTTGCATAGCTACACATGTGCAACCTATACTGAATTGCTTATCTTCCCAGTAAGGGTGGGTGACAAGGGAGGAAGGGAATGAATCTGGAATTCAAAGTTTTAAAATCAAATGTTTAAAATATATATATATATATATATATATACTATTATCAGTACTATTTTACATGTAATTGGGAAATAAGATATACAGGCACTGAGGCATAGAGATCCACCATGTCCTACTCGAAAAGTTGAAGGGAGTATGGGAGAAGATATGGTAGAGAGCAGATTGGAGGAGGGGATATCCTGTGGGACCACTATTTTGGGGCAGTGTGTAGGGGAAAACTGGGGGGAAAATTGTAACTCAAAATCTGGTGGAAATGAATGATGTAAACCAAAAGTTAATAAAGCATTTGAAAAATAAATAAATAAACCTGAAAATTAAATTAAATTAAAAAAAAACTATACTAGTGGGGGACTTCAATCTCCCACTCTCAGAACTTGATAAATCCAACCACAAAATAAACAAGAAAGAAGTTAATGAGGTGAACAGAATTTTAGAAAAGTTGAGGATCATAGACCTGTAGAAAAAAGTGAATGGGGATAGAAAGGAATATACCACTTTACTCGGTGGTACATGGCAGCTATACAAAAATTGACCATGTATTAGGGCATAAAATCTTCACAATAAAATGCCGACTAGCAGAAATATTAAAGACATCTTTTTCAGAGTATGCCACAATAAAAATTACATGTAGAAAAGGACCATGAAAAGACAGATTAAAAATTAATCGGAAACTAAATAATCTAATCCTAAAGAACAAGTGGATCAAACAACAAATAATAGAAACAATAATCCCATCAAAGACAATGACAAAAATACCAAATGTGCCAAATTTTATGGACTGCAGAAAAAGCAGTAGTTATGGGGAAATCTTGTATGTCTAAATACGTACATGAATAAAAGAGAAAAAAGAAACAGATCAATGAATCGGGCATACAATTTTTAAAAAGCTAGAAAAAGAACAAATTAAAATTCTCAATTAAACACCAAATTAAAATACTAAAAAATAAAAGGAGAGATTAATAATATTGAAATTAAGAAAACTATTTTACTAATAAAAAACTGAGCTGGTTTTATGAAAATAACCAATAAAATAGATAAATCTTTGACTAATTTGATTTTTAAAAAGGAAAGAAGTAAACCAAATGACCAGTATTAAAAATTAAAAGGGTGAATTTACCACCAATGAAAAGAAAATTAAAGCAATAATTGTGAGCTATTTTGACCAAATGTATGCCAATAAATCTGACAATTTTAGTGAAACAGATGAATGTGTAGAAAAATACAAATTTTCCAGATTAAGAGAAGAGGAAATAAATATTTAAATAATTCATTTCAGAAAAAAAAAGAAATTGATCGAGGCAGCTAGGTGGCACAGTGTATAGAACACTGGCCCTGGGGTCAGGAGAACCTGATTTCAAATCCAGCCTCGGACACTTAACACTTACTGGCCATGTGACCTTGGGCAAGTCACTTAACCCCCATTACCCTGCCCTCCCCCCTCCATAAAAGCAAAAAACAAAACAAAAAACAAATCGATCAAGCCATCAATGAACTTCCTAAGAGAAAATCTCCAGCATCAGATAGATTCACAGGTGAATCCTACCAAACATTTCAAAAACAATTAATTCCAATACTATATAAACTATTTGGAAAAATAGGCAAAGAAGGAATCCTACCATATTCCTTTTATGACACAAATATGGTGCTGATACCTAAACCAGGAAGAGCCAAAACAGAGAAAGAAAATTATAGATCAATTTTCTTAATGAACATTTATACAAAGAAATTGAGTAAAATATTAGCAAAGAGATTACAATAATTTATCACTAGGATAATACATTATGAGAAGGTGGGATTTATACCAGGAATGCGGGGCTGGTTCAATATTAGGAAAACTATTAGTGTAATTGACCATATCAATAACAAAACCAATGGAAATCATATGATTATCTCAATAGGTGCAGAAAAAGTATTTTCACAAAATACAGCACCCATTCCTATTAAAAACACTAGAGATCATAGGAACAAATGAAACTTTCATAAAATAATAAGCATTAAATAAGATTAAATTAGAAGCATTCTTAATCAAATCAGGGGTGAAACAAGGATGCCCATTATCACCACTATTATTCAATACTATATTAGAAATATTAGCTCTAGTAATGAGAGAAGAAAAAGAAACTGGAGGAATTGGAATAGGCAATGGGGAAACAAAACTATCACTATTTTGAGTTGAATCCTACAGAATCAACTAAAAGCCTACCTGAAATAATTAATAACTTTAGTAAAGTTGCAGGATATAAAATAAACTCACAAAATCACCAGGATTTCTATAGATTACTAACAGAGCCCAACAGCAAGAGATAGAAAGAGAAGTTCCATTTAAAATAACTATAGAAAATATAAAATATTTGGGAGACTACTTGCCAAGACACAGCCAGGAATTATACAAACAAAACTACAAAACACTTTTTACACAAGTAAAGCTAGATAAAAACAAGTAGGAAAAAAACAGATGCTCATTGGTAGGCCAAGCTAATATGATAAAAATGATAATTCTCCCTAAATTAATTTACTTATTCAGTGCCATACCAATCAAAGTACTAAAACATTATTTTATAGAGCTAGAAATAATAAGAATAAAATTCATCTGGAAGAAGAGAAGGTGAAGAATAACAAGGGAATTAACAGGGTAAAAAATGCAAAGGAAGGTGGCCTAGCCATGCCAGATCTAAAACTATATTATAAAGAGGCAATAATCAAAATTATTTGGTATAGGGGGAGGCTAGGTGGCACAGTGAGTAAAAGTGCCAGCCCTGGAGTCAGGAGGACCCGAGTTCGGTTCTGGCCTCAGACACTTAACACACATAGACACACACACACACACACACACACACACACACACACACAAACTAGCCATGTAACCTTGGGCAAGTTTTTTAACCCCAATTGCCCTCCAAAAAGGCAAAAAAAAATTTTTTTTATTTGGTATTGGCTAAGAAATTGATTGGTTGGATCTGTAAAATATGTTAGGTAACTAAAACACAGTAGTAAATGATTATAGCAGTCTACTGTTTGATAAACCTAAAGATTCCAGCTTCTGGGATAAGAACTCACTATTTGACAAAATAGCTGGGAAAATTGGAAAATAGTATGGCAGAAACTAGGCATAGACCAACATCTTACACCATATGCCAAGATAAGGTCAAAATGTATACATGATTCATGCAGACAGGATGATACCTTAAGAAAATTAGTACAGCAAGGAAAAGTTTGTCTGTCAGAGCTATGGAGAAGGGAAAGAATTTATGACTAAAGAAGAGAGAACATTATGAAATGCAAAATGGATAATTTTGATCACATTAAATTTAAAAAGGTTTTGTTCAAACAAAACCAAAGCAACCAACATTAGAAGAAAAGCAGAAAGCTGGGAAATGATTTTTACAACTAGTGTTTCTGATAAAGTTCTTATTTCTCAAATATATAGAGAACTGAGTCAAGTTTATAAGCATACAAGTCATTTCACAGTTGATGAATGGTCAAAAGATATAAACAGGCAATTTTCAGACAAAGACATTAAAGGAATGTATAGTTATATGAAAAAAAATGTTCTAAATCACTATTGATCAGAGAAATGCAAATTAAAACAACTCTGAGGTAGCACCTCACACCTATCAGATTTACTAATAAGACAAAAAAAGAAAATGATAAATAATGGAGATGTGAGAAGATTGAATCACTAATGCATTGTTGGTGGAGTTGTGAACTGATCTAACCATCTAGAGAACAATTTGGAACTATGCTGAAACTGCATATAAACAAACAAACTGCACATATCCCTTGACCCAGCAATACCATTATTAGGTCTGTATCCAAAAGATATAATACAAAAGGGAAAAGGACTTATATGTGCAAAAATATTTATAGAAGCTCTTTTTTGTGGCAAAGAATTAGAAATTAAGAGAATGCCCCTCAATTGGGGAATGGCTACACAAACTATGGTATACAAACATAATGGAATACTATTGTGCTATAAAAAGTGATGAGCAGGTGGATTAAAAAAATAAAACCTGGAAAGACTTACATTAACGGATGCTGAGTGAAGCATGCAGGACCAGGAAATCACTGTACACAGTAACAGTAACATTACACAATGATCAACTATGACTGAATTATCTCTTCTCTGCAATTCAATGATCCAAGACAATTCCAAAAGACTCATGATGAAAAATGCTATCCACATTCAGAGAAAGAACTATGGAGTCTGAAGAAGCATACTATTTTCATTGTTTTTGGCTTTTTGTGACTTTTCCCTTTTATTCTGTCTCTTCTTTCACAACACAACTAATGTGCAACTATGGTTACATGATTGCACATGTATAACCTATGAGATTGCTTGCCATCTTGATGAGAAGGGGTGAAAGTGAAAGGAGAAAATTTGGAAATAAAAGTCTTATAAAAATGAATGTTGAAAACTATATTTACATGTAATTAGAAAAAAATAAAATAATATTTACCAAAAAAAAGTAAGTGCTGGAGACACTGAGAGGAAATGTGAAATAAGTCTGGAAAGATGGATTGGAGGGAGATTGCAGAGGGGTTTTCAATATGAAACAAAGTAGTTTAGATTTCATTTTGGAGGGAATAAGGATATTTCAGAAATTCCTTGAGAGGGAAGTTTCGTGAAGTTTCATCCTTAAAACCACAAAATGCTTTAGGAATATTGAATTGGCAACTGTGGGGAGGATTGATTTTTATATTGGAGAATCTGAAAGAATGGAAACCAATTGGGAGGGCATTGTAGTAGATGCAGACTTTCTGTTCAGTTTTTAAAAAAATGTAATTTCAGACGGAAGGCACTGGGGTGGGGGAACCAGGAAAGGTCTATTATACTTACTTTTAGCTGAGAGTTGGAAAGGAGGTGGCTCAGAAGGTTTCAGGAAAGAGGTGGCACCCAGGTTGGGCCTTGAGGAATGGATTCTAAAAGAAGCAGGGGGAGGAGGGGAATAGAGTGATAGTATCATATATTGGGCTCTAGATGAGATTTCATAGATAATCTAATCCAATTAACTCATTTTACAGATGAGGAAACTGAGGCTGAAAGAGTGATTGATCCAAGGTCACAAAGGTAATAAGAATTGAGCCCTGGTATCCTCACTCCAAACTGGACATTCTTTTGACTATGCCAACCTGGAAGAAGAATGGTATCTATTCCCAGCAAGTGGGGAGAGGTGGTGTGGTGATGGAGAGGTTGAGTAGAAATACAAGCTTAGAGATGATGAAGGGAAGGATTCAAATTAATCAATCAACAAAAATTTGCTAAACACCTACTATGTGCCAGACACCAAGCTAAGTGCTAGGTATATAGAAAGAAGCAAAAGATAATCCTTGACTGAAATTGTATTAAAATCTAATGAGTAAAATAACATGGAAAGAAATACATACAAAGAAAGCTAGGAAGTAATCAAGAGAGGGAAGGCATGGGGATTAAAAGGGGTTGGGGAAAGGCTTACTGTAGAAGGTGAGATTATATATGGGACTTATAGGAAGCCAGAGAGGTTACTAGGAGGAAGAGATTTTAGTTAAGAATGTTAGTGCATTTTGCATAAGGATAGCTGGCTTTCCCAAAATAATCTCAAACTTAACATGGCCAAAGCAGGACTAATTATTTTTCTCTCTCAACCCACTCCTCCTCTCTTCCTCACTTCTGTCAAGTACACAGGTATCATTCAGCAATTGAGGTTCACATCCTCAGAATCATCCTAAACCCTTGACCCTTGACTCTCCCTACTCCCCTCTCCCATATATAATCCATTGCCAAGGCTTGTAAGTTTCAGGTTTGTTTGTTTGTTTCATTTCTGCCCTTTTCTCCACTCACATGGCCACCACCAGAACTCAAGTCCTTCCCACCTTTTGCCTGGACTATTGGAATTAGTCTCCCAACTCTCTCCTAATTGGTCTCCCAAACTTTCATCTTATCCCTAAATCATCCTCTACCCAGCTAACAAATTGATATTCCTAAAGCATAGTCTGACTGCATTACTTCGGTCCCTCCTATTACCTCTAGGATAAAATACAAAATCTTCTAATGGAGTTGAAAGCCCTGCCCAACCTAGCTCTGACCTATCTTTCCAGATTGATTTCACATTACTCTCTCTCACACTCTCTATGCTCCAGCCAAACTGGCCTACTGCCATCTCTAAACTCAGTGACTTTGCACATGCTGTTTCCTCTACCTGATCATCTCCATCTCTTAAAATACCTAGTTCCTCTCAAAACTCAGCCTAAGGATCATCTTCTCAACTAAGTCTACCATGGTCTAATTTTCCTTTAGCCTCTGTTTGGCTCAAATTCCTCAACTCTGAAATGAAGATAGCAATAACCCTCACCTCCCAGAGAAGTTGTGATGATCAAATGAGCTAATATTTACAAGTGTTTAGCAGACTGCCCAGTATTTGGTGGTTGTTGTTGCTGTTCAGTTGATTTCAGTTGTGTCTGACTCTTCATGACCCCATTTGGGGTTTTCTTGGCAAAAACACTGGAGTCTTTTGCCATTTCCTGCTCCAGCTCATTGTGGCAAGATTTGAATTCAGGAAGATGAATCTTCCTGACTCCAGGTCCAGCACTTTATGCACTATGGCACCACCTAGCAGACTGGGCACATAGTAAGTATTACTCCTTCCCCATTAAGCATTTCATATTTATTTTGCCTATTTAAAAAAATATTCATGTGTTTCTGCTCCCCACCCCCATGCCAAGACTATATCAGGGACAGATTTATTTGTGTCTTTGTATGTCCAAAATCTATTACAGGGTATGGAAAATCATAAATGAAAAAATTAACAATTAATAAACAATTGTTGAATTGAATAGAGAGAGTGTATGTCAGGGAAGAGTGTGAATTAGGAAGTGCATGAACAGAAATCAGAAAGTAAGGCAGGGTTGTACTGAAGACGGCCTGAGACCTTTCCAGAGAACTGATTGTTAAATTTTCACTGTGAGAATTACACTTTGGAAATCGACAAAGGCTATGAATCAGGTCTTGATTTATAGTTTTTTTGATTCTTTAGACTTGAAAAAGTAATGGAGAAAACATTATCAATGTGGATTAAGCTTTAAAATGTGTTGTGTGTCCATTTGTTTTTCCTAGAGAGCTGGTTATTAAATGTTTAACAGTCCAACCCTAAATGAGGAAGGAGGGGGGAGGGGAGAAGCAGGTTTTGTGAGTACAGTATGGAACATGCTTTTGTTATGAAAAACCGAAGTGGAGACATCATTCGGGGCTTCACTCGGTGGGGAGAAATTGACTTTTAACATAGCTGGGTGGCCTATCATGAATATCTATGGTCTCCATTGGGTTTTATGGTTTCTACCAGAGAAGAGTTGAGGGAGAGAAGGAATTTGTACCGAATTCAAAGTTTAGTTCTTGTCTTGCCATTAATTCCCTGATCTTGTCTTTTATGGACCTAAAGAAGTCCTTTACCCTCGGTAAGCCTTATCTATAAAATGACAGGGTTGTATCAGATGGCTCTTGGGGTTTTGTCAGCTCTCAAAATGATGATTCTGAGACCCAAAGTGCATCTTTTTTATTGAAAATAGAGTGATGAATTCTTGAGGAGCCACCCTCAGGAATGACTTTAGGACTAAAACCACACGTGGAGCTAATTTTAAAGAACTACAGTGGTCTGTCAACATAACTTGCATTTATGTTGTATTTGTTTTGAATATGCTCACATGAGTGTAGGATCATCCCAAAGTGGATATAAACACGTAAAGGGTAGAGATCATTTTATTTTTGTCTTCATAGACCCAGTGCCTAGAACAGTGCCTGTCCCTTAGTGGATAACCCAATAGCTTAGTAAACATTTGTTGGATTGATTGAATGGGGAGTACAAGAAAGCTGGAACTACCTCCTTTCACTTGCTAATATCCTCCACCTTTCCAAACTGTTTCTCTATAAGCTAATTAAAGATCACTGCTTTTTATTGCAAAGCAGCCTGGGGTAGTAGAGAGAAAGTTGACCCTGGAGTCAGGAAGGCCTGGGTTGAAATTCTGCCTCTGACATACAATGGTCACAGAAGCCCCAAGAAGTCACTCAGCCCCTTGGCGCTCCAAGCAGCTCTTTCTGATGGTATGTTCAACAGAAGGTACTGAACTGACCTACACTGGTAGAGAGTATTTGCTCACCTGGAAGTTAATGAAATGAAATCACAGATCTCTCCCCGACACACACTTTATTAATGCAAAGTTCCCAAGAATGTTTTACAAAGTTTGCTGGTCTGCTCTAAATTTCTATACTTGAAAAGAAAAACAACTGATGTTTCCTTTTAAATATTCTATAATCAATCTTTCCATCAATTTAGATTCTCTTCTTCCTCCATTTGTAAACGTTCCAAAGGTTGCCTATAAAACACAATGCTTAGTAGGTGGACAGAAATATTAAATGCAATTATTTTGTCTATCATATGTTTATAATTTATTCAATATATGAGGAGAAAGTCTGACCCACTATTCAGATTCTCAGTATCCCATTGCAGAACACAGCTATTTCTTTTATAAATGACCTCTTCTTCACCATATCTTATGGCACAGGTCTAAGAGAATCAAAGATAAATGGGAAATAGCCCAGGATTTAAGCTTCATGCAGTGTGAAATATGCTAAATAGATTTAGGTCAAATCTCATCTTTTAAGTTATCTGTCTCTTCCTCAATGCCTCTCTCTATCACTATTAATCTAGTCTTCTGGATGTGGACATCCAAGGATGGGGAGGCGGTGAGTTTCAGTGTATATGAAATCACACAAAAGTCTTCTGCTTTGCTTTCAAGGTTCCCTGTGATAAATCATCACTCTACCTAGTCAACCTTATTTTGGAGAAATTAAAAAATGCATTCCAAACACATTCCTTACTCCCTCTAATATGTGTCTTTATCCCCCCATTCTGCCTCCACTCCAACGGGGTCTCCTTACTCTTTCCTACCTATTTAAATACGCTCTATGCTTCAAGACTTGGCCAGAGTCTTCCATGAAGTCTCTCTTTCCTTTTCAAACTCCTATGACACTTAACTAAAGAACCATACAGTTCAGCCAGAGTCAAATCTAGGAATTTCTGTGTCTAGAATAAATACTACTATTAATAATAATGATGGACATTTATTAGATATTTCAAAGTCTATAAATGAATTTCATATACATCCTCTCATTTAAATTTCATTGCAACCCAGGAATGGAGACTGAAACAACTAAACAACAAATTATCTCTATTTTACACATAAAGAAACAGAGGCCCAGAGATGCTTCTTGGTTGTAGAAGCAGTGCTTGGTTAAATGAACCAAGTGGGTCCTCACAGTCCTAGGATTAGGGAGGAGTGGAAGAAGGGAGAATTTCAACCAGTCGTCTATTAACTTCCTCTTATAATTAATTGTTTTTGCTAACTGAGTGCTAAGCTTGGCTGTTTCAATGACATAAATGACTTCAAGTACCATAAGAATTCTCTAAATTTTATGCCCTGTAGCAGGACTCTGACAGTCCTGCCCTAGTTTAGCCTTAGCCCCTGAGTTAAGCACTAATTTGTTCTCACTACACTGTAACCTTCTCTACAACAAGAAATATGGAATTTTGTGTTTCCTTGGCATCCCATACAGCCCTCAGCAGAGCACTGGGCCCATGGTGTAGGCTCAAAAGTGCTTTCATTCTAACGGTAACTTCACAGAAATAAAAAGACATGGAAAAATATTTGCCATAGTCATTTGTATATTTGATATATGTATCCCTCTCAAATTTTCTAGAGGTGAAACTTCTCGGAGTTTGTGACCACAATTTTGTATAAAAATGTAGCTGTGTTTCTTTATGAATTGTTTTTGTACAGTCTTTTCCATCATGTCTGACTTTTTATGATCCCATTGGAGATTATCTTGGCAAAAATACTGGAGTGGTTTACATTTCCTTCTCCAGCTCATTTTACAAATGAGGAAACTGAGGCAAACAGGGTTAAGTGACTTGCCCAGGGTCACACAGCTAGTAAGTATCTCAGGCCAGATTTGAACTTAAGAAGATGAATCTTCCTGATTCCAGTGGAGGTATTCTACATACTGCACCACATAGCTTCCCTTTCTTCTTGAAAGGAATCTACAAAAACATTAAAGCATGCCTTTGCACATTCTCTCTTCTCACCAAAACCTTTTATAATCCTTTTCTTCCTTCAGTGAAGCTTAAATCTCTGTTTGGCATTTAAGGGCATTTACAACCCTTTACAAACTAGTCCCAAGCTTCTTCTGTTTTTTAAAAAATCTTTTTAATCATTTAAAAATAAATACATATGTGTGTATATGTAAATATATACATACATGTGCATACATATATGCCATAAGTGGCACAGTGAAGAGAGCATTGTACTTAGAGTCAGGAAGACCAGAGTTTAAATCCAGCCTCAGATACTCCTTAGCTATGTGACCCTGTACAAGTCACTTACCCTATTTGCCTCAGTTTCTTTATCTGCAAAATGAGTTTAATAATAACAGCAACTTTCCAGAGTTATTGTGAGCATCAAATGATATGACATGTGTAAGGTCTCTTGCCAACCTTAAGGTACTACATGAAAGATAGCTATTAGAATTATATTAAATATATAAATAGATTAAACTATTAAAGTTTAAAAGTACACTGAGACTTTGGACACACCCATTATATCCAATAGGAGAAAGCAAGCCAAAGAGGTGATGTGACTTTGCCCAAATTCACACAGCTTAGTAGGGGCTTTCTAGAACCCAAGTCACCTGACCACCCATGTAATATTTTTTTTCATTATACTATGATCAAAGCTCCTCCTAGAATATGATTGCCAGGGCTTTACCCCAAGGACTGCCATCTGAGAGGGCGCATTGTCTTCCCCTTTCCACAGTGACCATATACCCTCTGCTAGCATGTGACACCACTCAGTACAACAGCCCCAGGTTCCTATTACTGGTTTGTCCCTCTCCAGGACATGCCACCCTCCACTCTATTCCTTTCACATGCATGGGCCAGACTGGCTGGGATATGTACCAACCCTTCTTTGCATGTTACTGAATCCCATAAGCCTCTGCCTCCTCACTGTCTCACTCCTTACTGAATTTGTCCCCAGATCAATAATCCCTCGATCTGATCATGACAATCCAATTTATGAAAGAGAATTCAGAAACTCAAATAACACTGAGCATTTCCTAATTTTACAAACTAAGAGAGGATTACAAAGCTGAATGTGTGCATGAAGACTCTTCCTACTGAGCAAATTGGTGACTACAAAACATGTGTCTGGAAGCCAGAAAGAGGAAGACGAGAAGGGACTACAGAACACAGATGCAGTCACCCAACTTAGAAGCGGGGTGTGTTCCCAAAGTTGACTCCCAGCTCAGCTATTTAGAACTCAGAATGTAGTTCTATTTCAACTACCCTGTGGATGACATTGCTATTTATGCATCAGCCTGGAAATCTAACAACCATTTTAAACATTATTGCATGGGAAAATGCAAACCAATTTATGATGCTACGGAAAAATATCCCCCACCAGTAGCTAAGAGATCTGGGAGTTCAGAGGTAGAAGATAGCAGTTTAAGGAATATTTTCACCCATCATGAGAGGCTCCTTATCTCTGACAAAGAGTGAATAAACACCCATGTGGGCGAAAAAAAAATCTTGTCAGTTAGCCAGAAAGTGTTTGGATGTGCCCAGTCAGGTGACCCACTAATCGAAATCACCCATGCCAGATTTCAAGAAAATGAAAAAAAGGATCATATTATAAGCAATTATTTAAACTTTGCCTCTAATTACTTTTGCAAGTAACAGTGAAATGTGTTCATTTGAATTTAATAGAAGTTTGTAGAGTGAAAATGGTGATGGATATGGAATTGTGGTCCTGGGTTTGAATCTTTCCTCCACTATTTACTGCCAAAGTAACCCTATGCAAAAAAATCACTTAACCTTTCTAGCCTTCAGTTTTCTACTTTAGAAGGGTTTATAGGAGGCAAGATGGCATAGACATTGGTGTTTTTCAAGTGCAGAATAACAAAAAATGATTGTTTTTAAAAAGTTCATGTTTTTTTAAAGGTTTAGCGTTTACAAATCAGCTCCCTTCCAACAACCTGTGAGGAGTAAAAGCTAACTGTAGTGAATAAACCTAAAACAATGTGGAAAAAAAAACTATTTGCAGGAAAAGTTAGTGTGTGGGACTAGTGAAGGCCAAGACGGTATAGAAATGTAAGGGAAAAGAAGGTGAAGTGGGGGTCAGGGTGCCCATCTGGGCCTCTAACTACCTCAATCTCCTTGGTCACTTCTCTTGATTTAAAATAACATTGATTAAGCATCTCATTCTTTAGACCTGAATGGTTGCTAACTCTTAGTAACCCAACAGCTAGATCTCTTCATTATGTTCCCCAGAATGGTACAGTAGAAAGAGCACTGGCTTTAGAATCTAAAGACCAGGGTTCAGATCTCTGTTACTAATTACTTGCCTCTCCTTGGGTAAATTATTAAACCTCTTGTAGTCCTGGTTCCTTCCTTTATAAAATGGTGTGCGTGGACTTGCTAGACTACAAAGCCCCTTTCTGTGACCCTCTCTGTATAACTACCTGCCTTTAGTCCAGGCCCTCAAAACCTAGATCAGGGCGTGGCATGTTTTGTTTTCACTAGACCTGTGGTCTAAATGACGGAGGGACTTCCAAATGAGGGACCTCGGCTACCTGGACAGACCAGCAACTTCTCTGTAACTTAGACCCTTGAAGAATTATATGGAAGACAGTGAGAGGTTAAGACACTTGCTCAGAGACACATAGCATGTATTGAGTTCTGGACATCCTGACTCCAAGGCCAGCTTTCTATTCACTAGGTTATATTCCTATTTAACTTCCACATAGTAGGTATTTAATAAATGCTTGAATTGAATCAGAAATCTACTCTTTAATGGCTACTCTTTGGGACTGGTTATTCAACCAGCGCAATTCTGTCTACCACCCGATCATCTTGTCCAACTATCCACTTTAATTGTAGAGATGGGATAAATTAGACCAGGAGGAGCTGAATGATTTTCTCAAGGTCACACAGCTATTAAGTTAGTGGGTCCAGGCTTGAGCCTGGAGCTCCTGACTCCAGATACAACTTTCTTCTGACAACACCAAGTTCACTCTAAAGAATTATTGCCCTACATCTATCCACTAAACACAAATTTAGTGGCTCTTGGCTTAAAAACTACCTTTTTCAGGATTCCTAGGAAGTGACCATGAAGGTTTACCTGAGGTACACTGTGTGCTTCAGTAGGTATCATTAAGCTTGGTGACTCATCACTGTCAGCAGAAAGGTTTGCATCCTGGCCAGAAGGATGACAATAAAATCCTTCATTCCTCTCCAGGCTGCACTCCAGATCTCCTCTACCATACCTCAGCTTTTCTTCCTAAACCTCAGCCCAGCCAGGGAAATTCACCCCTTAGAAGTGCCCCCTGGCCCTGAGGCCTCTCCTTTAATTAGATGACTCCTCTGGGAAGCTCTGTTTAAGGAGGGCCCCCAAGCCAGTTATGCCCCCTACATTCTTCCCCTCTCTCTTCAGCTTTCTTTTTATATGTTGTCTTCTTCCATTAGACCCCAGAAATCACCCTATTCTGTGTTTCCTGGATTGTTAAAGGGCTGAAGATTGAAGAACAGCAGAAGATCATGAATCCAGGCAGAGACCCAGAAAACCATGAGCTTATGTCAGGCAATCAACAAGGATTTTTTAAGCATCTGCCATGTGCCAGGTACTGTTCTAAAAGCTGGGAATATCCACCACTTCTGATAACAACCAGGAGCCCTCCCTGATGCCTGCCTAATCCCCAATATTCTCACCTGTAAAACACAACGATATATTCTTGTCCTTAGTCTTCCCTATTCTCTGCGGCAATCAGATCCAGGGTAACTCCCCTTGTCTCTTAATGCTTCCCTATATAAACTTACTCCTGTTAGGAAGATTTTCCAGTTCTAGATCGCCTACACACTGAGATTCAGTTTGTCCTACATTATTTTATCCCTGTTTACATGTTAAAATGTAAACTATTTCAGAGTAGGAATTCTTTCATTCTTTGCCCTTGTGTTCCCAGCATTTAACACAGAGCCCTACCTACTATGTGTCAAGGACTGTGTTAAGCCCTATGGATACAAAGACAAATGAACAAATCCCAGCCCTATAGAAGCAGGGATCTAATGGGGGAGAAGACATAATTTCATCCTGCTGCTGCTGTTCAGTCTTGTCTGATTCTTCATGATCCATTTGGGATTTTCTTGGCAAAGATATTGGACTAGTTTGCCATTTCCTTCTCCAGTTCATTTTATAGATGAGGAACTGAGGCAAACAGCATTAAGTGACTTGCCCAAGGTCACACAGCTAGTAAGCATCTGAGGCCAGATTTGAACTCATCAAGATGAAACTTCCTGACTTCAGACCTCAGCACTCTACTGACTGTGCCAGCTAGCTGCCCTTAAACTTGTACAGGGTGTTCCAAAAGTCTCGGTGTGGTTTTAAGCTTGAGTAGCTTAATAATTTAAATGAGTTTTAATAAATATCAGTAATTGATTTACTACAGCTCAAAACTGTACCAAGATTTTTGAGACACCATACATGGAAATATATAAACTATATACAGACAGGTTCAATGCAACCTTGTGGGGAAGGCAGCTGTGAGTTAAGTACTACAGGCATCACCATTTTGCAGATTATGGGAACTGAGGGTCAGGTAAACTACAGACTCACAGAACCTCAGATACCAGCTAGGCGAGAGATTCTCAACCTTTTGTGCATTATAGACATCTTTGGAAGCTTAGTGACACCCACATAGCTCTTAGAATATTTTAATGCATTAGAAGAATATATAGAACTACCAAGGCAACTAAATTTTAGTGAAATTAAAGATGTATTTTTTCCCATTCAGGTTCACAGAACCTTGAAATCTGTCCACATACACCTTGGGGATCTCCGTGGCCCAGGTTAAGAGCCCTTTATCAAGTCCAATTTGTATTCAAGCAAGAATTTTCTCTACAAAGCCAAGTATACAACAAATGATTATCCATTCTTTACTTGAAGACCCGTGACAAAGAGAAACTGATGACTTTTGGGCACTGTCCATTTCATTTTGGACAATACTAATAATTCGAAACCTTTTTCTTTAGATGAATTTTAATTTGTGACTTTGGAATTTCCATTCCTGTTGCTCCTAGTTATGCCTTCAGGCATCAAACCAGTCAAATTGTAACCCTTTTCCATGTCATAATTATTTAAAAACTGAAGAGAGTTATCACGTGCCCAGTGGATCTTCTCTAAGCTTAGTAGACTGAGCTCCTTCATCTACCCCTTCACCATCCTGGTGGTCTTCCTCTGCACTCTAAATTATCAGTGACCTTCTGAAAATAGAATACCCAGAACTGAACACAATACTCCAAAAGATGTAGGCCCAGGGCAGAGTGGAATCATCACCTCTAGAGTCCTGGATGCAATTCCTTTCTTTCCTGCCATATAGCGGGTATATAACGAATGGTTATTGATTGAGTCATTGATTTATAATAGTTTTTTATATGCCAGAACAAAATAAGCAGTAGTAGATTCATGTCAAGTTTGAATTTCACTAAAAACTAAGATTTTTTTTGCAGATGACTGTTACATAGCCACCTCTTCCCTATGGGTGAAGATGATTTTTTTAAATCTAATTATAAGACTTTACATTTATCCCTATTAAATTTAGGTATGACAGAGATTGCAAATTGAGATACATTTTGGTTTGAGGTAAAGGGAACATGGCCAATGCAGGAATTTGTTTTGTTTAATCATACATATTTATAACAAAAATATTTTAGTTTTCTTACTTTCTCAATGGAGGAGAGAGGTAATGGGAGAGAGAGAATGGGGATTTTCATTTGGAAAAAAATTAAATATAATCTTGTCCAACTCAGCCCAATGTTGTATTTTTTTTTTGAATCTTGACCTTGTCATCGACTTTAAACAACTTTCCCAAAGTCACATCCCCAAACAAGTGATAGAGGCAGGACCTGAACCTTTATCTCTCCTGATTCTAGGTTAGACTTTCTTTCTGTGATATCCTAACCGGCTGCCTCTCTCCTATATGCTTACATGCTCCTTAAGTAGTGTACAACAAAGGCATTGTTGCCTCTGTACCTTCTGGTTTTCAGTCTCACCCTGTAAGCCTCCATAAGACTGTTTTTTCTTTCTTTTTGGAGCCAATTGGCATTAAGTGACTTGCCCAAGGTCACACAGCTAATAAGGTCTGGAGTCTGATTTGAACCAGATCCTTCTTACTTCACAGCCAGAGCTCTCTCCTATGTGCCACCTAGCTGTCACACTACTTTACCATCTATATGCCCCTATCCTGCCTTTTTCATCTACTCCTATAGATAGAAAACATCAGCCTCTTTCCTTAAAGCAGGGCTACCATCCTGGCTGAACAGGTCAGACCCACAGGAAGCAAGACAACGGGAGGGAGTGTGCCAGCCAGGGTAGATTACCTACATAACTGATCGGCTTATGGGACTACTTCCTCCTGATGAAATAAAAAGTTAGAACCATCCCAAACACATTAGCCGCTGTCAGGAGTAAGCTGGTTAGTTACAAAGCATGATAATGCCGAGAAAATTCTAATTAGGAGAAATGAGGGAACCCAACGCCTATCATCAGTCATTATGCTGTCATCCTTACCGATATAACAAGAGGCAGAGTGTGCCAACAGTCTGGCTATCGCTTCTGAAAGAGAACAATTTATAATTAGAATTGTGTTGAATATAAAGTTGCAAAATTACCATGTCTCCAGGGGAGGTGTCTACAGAACCATGCACCAGCAAACACGGAGAGATTTCTGATGCACTTAAGGCTTTCCAACTTTGTACTAAACAAGGAAAATATTCCATGGCAATTAAAAGTCAACACACACTAGAGAATCGTACGAATTCTACTCTCACAAATAATACCATTGATAGAGCAATGCTGGGCATCACCACACTAATATCTTAGTAAATCTAAATTTATGTTGACTTTTGTTGTTGATGTTAAAGGATATCTTGACAATCAAGAAACAATCCAAAAGAGCCTTTGAATAACTAAGATAAATGTCATGAAATCTATGCATTAGAACTCATATATTTTACTCATTCTCTAGTCTCATTCACAGAGTATTTGGTTATATTTTGGACATAGTTCTAATAGGCTTGGTATTTTCTTTCTTCAATCCATAGCAATTTAAAATCATCAAATTAAAAAGTAAAGAAGAATGGCTAGGTGAAGCAGTGAATTGAACACTGGCCCAGGAGTCTCCTGACCTGACTTCAAATCTGGCCTCAGACACTTAACACTTACTAGCTGTGTGACCTTGGGCAAGTCAATTAACCCCAATTGTCCTGTCTTCCCCTCTCCAAAAAACAAAAAAAAGTAAAGAAGGAAAATAAGGAGGAGGGAAACCTGCCAGAATAGATCCCTACTCAGTGGCAACAGCTCAAAGTAGTAATGGCTAAGCTTCCTGGAAATGAGGAGGCTGAAAAGGATTTTTTAAACGAAATAATAGCTCAAAAAGTATAATGATGGCTTGGGACCATTCAACATAAGGGGCAAATTAGCCTGTATTGTTCAATAGCCAAAGATGGAGGTTTGAGTGTCCTTGAAAATAGCACATTACAATACTGGAAGATGTTGATAATGACTTTAGGATCATTAGAAAAGTCAAATTAAGATCAATATACACTATGTGAAAAGGCAAGGAAGTATTTTGGTAAAAAGAAAAGGATTGCATCCAAAATGGTGGTAATAAAGAAAGCCAAGGCCCTTAAATGGACAGATAAGCTTCAGTTATCTGGAAAGTCCACTCACACAGAGCATCTCATCTATATCATGAAATGAAGGACATGTTATTCTGCTCAGCCCTGACATGCTTCTTTGGCTTTTCAGAAAGGAGAATGTAGCCAATCAATTAAGTAGCTATCTCTCCTCTTTTCATCCCTTCTATGATTCTCTTTCACCCTTTCCTACTGAATTCCCCCACGTGCAACCTTTCTATTTCATCATCTCACATTATATAGGTATTACCATATAGGAATATGGGGAAATAATTCTGGACTAGACCAAACAAAAACATATTATGTGCATTGTAACATAACCAAAAGAAAGGATTTAATCAACAAACTAATATTTTCTACCTCATTTAGGTTTATCCCACACTTCTCTCCTCTAGGGCTCCCCGTACGCTAGCAAAGTTAGACCATTCACTTTACCTTGCATGTGTCCAGCAATTTCCCAACTTCTATGCCTTTGCTTTGTCTAAGTCTCCCCCAAATCCACATTTAAAAATCACATTTTGGGGTGGCTAGGTGGCACAGTGAGTAGAGCACTGGCCCTGGAGTCAGGAGGACCTGAGTTCAAATCCAACATCAGATAATTAACACACATACAAAAAAAAAAAACCTAGCCATGTGACCTTGGGTAAGTCACTTAACCCCAATTGCCCTCAAAAAAGCAAAAAAAAATCCCATTTGTCCTTAAAGGACCAGCTTAAATGCCAACTCCAACAAGACTTATGTATTTCTCTAGTCAGAAGTGATGTCACCTAGAACTCTGTACCTCTCATGCTTTTATTTTATTCAAATAGTATTATGGTTGTTATAGCCAAATTGGCAGCCTAGCTAGAGTGTTAGACTTGAAGTTATTCCATCTCTGGTGCTGTATTATTGCAAGCATGTCATTTAGCATCTGGCAAGTCTCTCAGATTTATCTCTTAAGTTATCAATGGGTTAAGGGCCTGTGTGGGCAGTCTACTGAGAAAATCACAGATCCTCAATGTTGGCATGTTGACATATGGTTATTATATTTTTCATAGTATCACATGTTTATATGTATTACTTGGTCCCCCTGCTACATTGTTAATTTCAGGACAGGACCGTGTCTTAATTATCTCTGTTTCCCCACTCCAGCTATGCTTAATACAGCATTTTATAAATAGTAAGTGTTTAATAAATAATGGTTGAATGAATGAATAAATGGCTAATTTTTTTGTTTCCCCTTGAGAACACAAGTCATAAATCTAACCACAAACTCTGGATTGTAGAGGAGGAAAAAAAACCCAAATAAACAGTGCTGGCAATGCTTTTCAAAAGCAAGGAAAAATGGAAAACCCATTGCTAAGAGAGCTCTGGGATAATCTAAAAAATAAGATTGATAAGGGATTGACTTTGGAAAGAAAAAAATATGTAATGACCAATAGAGGACAACTATCATGTTTTTAGTCACATAAGATGCTTAAGAGCATGGAAGCACTAATCATGTTTATTTCACAGGAACTAAGTCATTGGAGAGTAGATTCTGCAAAAGAAGCCCCAAATGGCTGATGAACTTCTAATTAAAGCCCATAGGACCATAGAACTTAACATCATCTTAAGGTTTAGAAGTAATGCTTAGAAAACAGAAAATGAATGCAGAATGAGATCAGAAGCCAGTACAAAAGAACAGGTGCATTTGGATGCTGACTCTCAGGGTCGCTGAGGTTCTGGTATGCTTTGTTTGAAGAATCACGATAAAGAACCATTATCATGGCTGAAACAAAGCAATCATGGTATAGCAGTGGCCAGACCATTGAGCTTGGTGTCTCTCATTCAGAAGTTAAAGGCACAGTTTGGGATTAAGTTGCTTATACTGCAAGCAAAGCCATGAACAGATACTGGAACTGCCCCAAAAGAAACACAACTGAAAAACTGGTGTGCAAAATTTAAGCCTGCTCCTTCCTCACTCTCGCCTTAACCTAAAAGCTCATTTGCCACCTAACCTCCCATATGTTCATCTGTGCTTCCTGAAATAACAATGCCAAAGAGAAGGTGAGATTGTGCAACAGACTGGGAGGTTATGCCAGAGGGGGTGGGGAAGCAAGCATCTATGGAAAGCATTTTGTAAACCTTAAAAGAGCTACAGAGGTGTGCTTTAAATGTAAGTGAGCATCATCATCCTCAGCCACATAGTCTTAGAGGAAAAAACCTTGGATTTGGAGACAACATAGCCAAATTTGAGCACCAGCTTTGACCTAAGCTATATGTCTGAGTACGTGTTATTTAACATCTGTGAGCCTTGGTGTCTTCACCTGTAAAATGAGAAGGAATTAATCAATCAACAAGCATTTTGTAAGCACTTACTCTGTGACAGTAACTGTGAAAGGTCTGGGGATACAGATATAATAAATGCAGCTTCCATTCTAACATTAATGAATGGAAAAGTTCTAAGTGCTAAAGTACTACCATGTTTCCCCGATAATAAGACACTGTCTTATTATTTTTTTGGACAGAAAAACACCAGAGGGCTTATTTTCAGGGGAGGGCTTCTTTTAATGAACATTGACAGCAATTTTGATAAACAGGTAAATGTGAACAAAAAAATGTACCTTTATTCAATAATGAATTCAATAAAGAACAGGATGACGTGCTCACTGCTGCAGCTCTGATTGGATGCAGCTCGGAGCGCGGCGTGCGTTTCACCCCGGGGGGGAACGGTGAATACAGAGGGTACCGTAATGTAGCGTGTAGCGCAGGGGATCACCTTCACTACAGTAGCAATCTCAATAGGGCTTATTTTCTGGGGAGGGCTTATTTTAGAGGAATCTTACACAGTAAGGGGAGGGCTTATATTCGGGATAGGTCTTATTATTGGGGAAACACGGTATGTGCCAAGTAAGGTGTGAAGTAGTATGGATAGAAATATAAAAAATTCTTCCTGCCCTCAAAGAGCCTACATTCTACTATGAAGAAACAATCCAGAAAAGAAGGCACAACAGGGCAGATGGGAAGGCCCAGTAGTCCTTAGGGTACAATGGCAAGGCACAGGGCAAGGTCAATGACTCTGCAGGATTCAGTCAGGGTCAATGACAAGGCCCAGAGGTTTGGAGGGTTCAGGGGTAGGGTGGATCATAGGACCTGGGCATCCAGAGGATGACTGTCCTGAATTCTCTCCTTTGCTGCCAGCACAGGAACTGAAGAGGCCATAAGCCATTGTCATGTTAATAATACTTAAACTTTCAACCTCAGAGAGTTATTGAGAGGGAAGGCCTTTGCAAACCTTAATACACTAAGCAGATAGATAGATAGATACATACATACATATGATATGATATGATAATGACACCTACAAATGATATGATCATTATATAAATCACATAAATGATAATGATTTCTTGCTTGTCATTGTTTAGGACAGGGGAGAGGAACCTGGGCCTTGAGGGTCACATGTAGCACTCTAAGTCCTCAAGTATGTCCCTTTCACTGAATTCAAATTTCACAAAACAAATTCAGTTAAGGGGCCACACTTGAAAACCCAGAAGACCATATGTGGCCTTGAGACTAAAGGTTCTCCACCCCTCATCTGGGACATAATTTTCCTGTCTGCTCCTGACAAGCATCACCTCATAAATACCCTTACCACCTGGGAAGCTAGGTAATGCGAAGAATGGAGTGCTAGGTCTAGAATCAAGACTTGAGTCTGGCCTCAGACTAGATGTCTGACTCTGGGCAAGTCATTTGACTTCTTTCGGCATCAGTTTCCCAACCACAAAATTGCGATAATATTAACATCTACCTCCCAGGATTGTTGTGAGCTCTAAGTGCTCACAATTTGAAAATTGCTTAGCACAGTGCCCAGCATATAGATGCTGAATAAATGTTTCTTTCCTTTCTTCCTTCCCTCCACTCCCCCCACCCAAGAACTGTTTGGACAATTGTCACACCGCATCAGCAGATCTTAAAATATACTTGTTCTAATTGTTCTTGGAGATCATCCAGTTCAACCACCTCATGTTATAGAAATGGAAAATGAGTCTCAGAGCTACTAAGTGGCTTGTCTAGAACTACATAGCTTGCCAGTAGCACAGTAAGGATTAGAACTCAAGTTTCTTTATTATTGCTATGCCCTTTTCACTATGCCCTACTAATCTGAAGACTCTTGGTGGTTACCATATGCATAAGAGACAGCTCTAACCACTTATAGTAATAGCACAATAACTAACAAGCAATGAAACCACAATAATTTGGAATAATAACTAGTGGAGAGCTAGGCAACATAGTGAATACAGCTCTAAGACAACTGGTGTCAAGGAGACCTGAGTTCAAGTCTGGCCTCAGACATGTATTAACTGTGTGACCCTTTCCAAGTCATTTAACCTGACTTGTTTGCCTCAGTTTCTTCATCTGTAAAATGAACTGGAGAAGGAAATGGCAAACCACTCCAGTATCTTTGCCAAGACAACCCAAAATAGGGTCACGGAATGCTGTATGTGACTGAACAACAGAAACAACAAAAAAATAAAAGCCAGCATTTATATAGGACTTTAAGGGTTGCAAAGCACTTTTAAAATACTGTCTCATTTTATCTTTTCATCAGCTCTGGGAGATAGCTACTGTTATTATCCCCATTTACAGATGAGGAGACTTAGGCTCGCAGCAATTAAATGACTTGTTCAGGATCATTCAGCTAATAAGTGTCTGAGGTTGGATTTGAATTCTGGTTTTCCTGATTCTAGGCCCAGGTTTCCATCTGCTACATCAACAATACCTAACATTTCTTTCTCAAACTCAGCATCCAGAATAGAGTCCAATTGGATCATGGTGCCACACTCAGAATATGACTGAAGATTCTTTTAGGAATTTCTCTGAAAGCTAAGCAAACAAATGAAAATGAAGGATAGTGAATACCATTAATAAGATTGTTGAAAGAGAGAAATGTGCCATATCAATCTTATAAAATGTGGTGAATTAAACTATCTGTTCTTCAGGGAAGATGAAAAGAAACACTTTCGCTGAGAATACCATAATTTAACTCAAAAGAAAGGGAAACACAAGGTTTAATTAAAATTTCCCCTCAATACAACTATCCCCACAGCTCAGGAAACCCAGGTATGGGTTTGAAATTCAGAGGCATTCAAGGGCCAACAGCCCCACACAGCATTCCCCACCCCCTTCTAATCCAAGCACCTTATTCAATCAACAGTGATGATTTTGTGACTGGTAATTAGGTCCAGGGCTTGTGTCCCTGCCAGAATGGGTTATTGATTGCTTCTGAAAGGACTCCAACGTTCCTTCAGTTTAGATGTCATTAATGAATGCTAGGGAAGATAAATTAGAGTTTAATTACACATTGCACATATTGTTAGACATTCCCAATGTTAAATTTAAATCTATTCTGGGTTTTGGTTTTTTTCTTTTTTTTGCCTTGCTGAAATTTTATTTTAAGCATTCAGAGAATAAGCATCTTACTCAGCTATTTTTTTTATTATTATTCAGAAATCAGAAGCAACAAGGAAAACTTAATTTGGGAGAAATTTATCACATTCTCCTTTTTGATACATTACTTTACACAGCAATAAAACTGTGTTATGGTCCAACCACATAGCTGCATGGGCTTTCAAATGCCAGTCTTATGTCTTTTTGTCTGTTCATTCTTTCTCATTTGTCCTATGCTACATTAAATTATGGTGTCCACAAGGAACAGAGATGATGTGTCAGGAATATGGGGAAGGTTCATACTTTGATTTGCTCAGGATTTTTTTATTTTTGCCAGATGCAGTGTACCTCTGCTCAAGATGACAGATATAACCCTGCCCATGGAGAACCAGCATGGGCAAATTACATACTTGGCCAACTTAACTATAGAGATAGCCTTTGAATGTAAATGGGAAAGCAAACCTTTTACCCCTGGGGTCACTCATTGAAATTTACCCTTGGTTAGAAGCAGGTGAAAACCATCATTTAGGATACCATTAGAAATGGAGTGGTGAGGATCTTAAAAATGACTGATGAAACAATGAAATTAAGGATCTCAAATGGTGTGGGGGCACATGTATAGAAGAACTGAAATGTCCTCAGCACATTATTCAGCACCTTTTCTTACAAAGACTTCTCAGCATTTCCCCTAAAATGTAACAGTATAGAAATACAAGCACTTTTGGACTGTCCAGAATAATAAACCATAATTGGCATTTTTTTTACTAGCACATACACAACATACTTGGTGGTCACTGGAGCTGCTATTTCCCTTTTATCTCACCCCTAAGTCAATCTACATGTCAAGCAGGGAACATTACAAAAAAAAACTTCATCACCCCAGATCCCATATAGACTTGTTGCGCAGGATCCACAAAATAGTTTATGGGGATATAGACTGACAAGGAGGAATTTGACAAGTGTTAAAAAAGGAATTTTTCTAACCTTAAGTCAAAAAAGTTGGCTGAGTCCAAGATCTTTAAGTCTGTCCCAGGGGTCAGAAATTGGTTAAAATATTAGAGTTAATCACCACCATTTTAGATCAATTTGGAAATGAAAGGGACCTTAATGACCATTTAACCCAATATCTACTTCTAAAAATGCTACAATGAACCTCATGAGTGTCCAGCCTTTCTTTGAAGACCATGGTGAAATGGTGGGTATTACCTCCTAAAGCTGCCTATCCCACCTTCAGATATTTATCACTGTTGGGAAGTTTTCCTGAGATCAAGCAAAAACTGCCCCCCTCTAATGCTTATGCATCATTCGTAGCCCTATCTTCTTGAGCCAAACAAAGTCTATTCTTCTTTCTTATGATAGATCTTCCAGTACTTGAAGAAAGCTATCACGCGCCACCCTCCACACCTGTCTTCTCTCTTCCAAACTAAGCAACCCCAATTCCTCTCATGAATGCTGGATTGCTGCTGGCTGTTATGTTTTATAATCCAGGCCACACTTACTAGGGAGAAACTTACTAAGTATTCACCGCAGTAGAAAAGAGCAAAGGGCAAAAGTTGACCCCAAAAGAGAGAAACTTAGTGACCAAAGGAATAGCAATGATTCCAAGCAGAGATAATGCAAGAGGGAGAGGAGATACAGCACCCAACATAGAGCTGCAGAAAGCAGACCAGTGACACCCCCAGATAATAATACTGGCTTTGCAGTATTGGAGGGATGGATTAACCTAATCACATGCATCCTGGCCACATGTGTCTCTACCTGTAAGCCCTCTATGTATGTTCTCTGAACATGTGTCCTATGCATGTTCTCTGAACACATGTTCTCTGTACATATACCCTCCATCACTGAGAGTGTGGTGGCCTATGGAACAATGTCATGAGATCATAGAACCAGATGTAGAAACAGAAGAAACTTTCAAGGGCATCTCTTCCAAGTCTCTGATTTTACAGATGAGATAACTGAGACCCATAGAGGCTGAGCAATTTGTATATGCAGGTAATAAATAAAAGAGAGGGGGTGGCCAGGTAGCATAGCGAGTAAGAGCACTGGCTCCAGTGTCGGGATGACCTGGGTATCAAATCCGGGCTCAGATACTTAGCACCACACCCAGAAATAACTGGCCATGTAACCTTGAGCAAGTTACTTAATCCTGATTGCTTTAAAAACAATAATAAATTAGATAGATAGATAGATAGATAGATAGATAGATAGATAGATAGATAGATAGATAGACAGACAGATAGATAGATAGATGAATGAATAAATGAGATAGAATTTGAACCCAGAGTCTCTATCTCTAAATCCAGCTTTTGTTCCATGAACCAATGCTTCCCCTCCCATCCCTCCCCCTCATGGGAAATGATTTTTGATTCTGGCACAAATATGAGCTGCTGCTAAGGCTACTCTGTGTGATATAAATTGCAGAAAACAAAGGCTTTTACCAACGCCAGAAACATGCCTCAACAGGGAGACATGAGTGCTTCCATTCAATTCACAGGATAATACACTTAGAGCTAGAAGGAATCAGGGTTTTTTAGGGAGGGAAGGCAAGGCAATTGGGGTTAAGTGACTTGCCCAAGGTCACACAGCTAGTAGATGTCAAGTGTCTGAGACCAGATTTGAACTCAGGTTCTCCTGAATCCAGGACCAGTGCTCTGTTCATTGCACCATCTAGCTGCCCTGGAACCTTTTCATTTAGAAACTAACTCCTCTCTTTATATAGATAAGAAAAAAAACAAGAACAGCAACGAAACAACCCTGAGGTTCAGAGATGTTGTGACCTATTCAATATCTCAAAGTCAGTAAGGGGTCAATCCAGAATTTGAAATTAGTTCCTCTGGTTCCAAATTCAATATATTTCCCAGTGCACCATGCCACCTTTTAGCAAGGACTGAAGTTTTCCAGAAATCAATGTGTCACCACTCTCTGCCGTCTCCTAGGGTCCTCTTATCAGACCACTATGGGTAGAAATCATCGTTCTCTTTTTCTTCCCATTCTCTCTCTGAAAAAAGCAGATTTCAACAAACCTAAAGGATCAAAGATCAGGCTCCTAGAATTGATTTGGTTGTTCAGCATCCCCAGCCAAAGACTGATGTCTTGTATTTTACATCATTATAGACATTCAGAACTGAGGAAAGTGGAAGGAGGCCATTTATCAGTCACCATTTATTCCCCACCATCCTAAGCTGGAAGTAAAAGAATCAGAGAAATGGCAGGACACAGGAGGAAAAACAAAGTGGCCATGGGAAGGCTCAAGGGGTCATTTGGTATCTGGGGCTTTGCATGGGCTTTGGAAGGTTTAGGATCCTTCACAGTAAGGAAAAGAGAATTGTTTCCTTTGTCCAGCACTTGTTTTATTTTCAATTGTCATTTTTAAATTATGCATCAAAAATATTACCCAGTTAAAATAAAGTTGTAACTGATGAAATACCCCTAAATATATTTTGAGGTTTTCTGCTGACTGATCTTTTCTTATATGTGATGATCAAGTTTAGAAAATAACGATAATAATAGGAATTAGCATTCATACTGTGCTCCAAGGTTTGTGAAGCCTTTTATAAATATTATCTCATTTTTTTTTCACTTCGGAACAACCCTGTCATACAGATAGTAGTATTATTCCAATTTTACAGATAAAGAAATTGAATCAGACAGAGGTGAAGTGACTTGCTCAGGGTCACACACCTAGTAAGTACCTGAGTCTGTATTCAAACTCGGGTCTTCCTGACGCTAGATCCAATGCTCTACCTATTATGACTATACTTTGAAAACCTTAAAGTGCTATGTAAGTTAGCCAATGCTATTATGGTTATTTCTGCTGCAGTTGTTATTCTGTTGTTCCCTCCCTTGGAATTTGCTGTTTCCATCTCCTCTCTACCCACCAGATTCCCACCCACACTTCAAGGCCAAGCTTACTTAATTTTTTATACCTTCATAGCAACTGGCATTGCTACTTTACTTTAAAATTAAGATGTTCAAGATGCTTTACATATTCATTATCTCCTTTGAACATTGGAGCAACCCTATCTGGTACATATTACAGGTATTAGTATCTTGATTTTATAGATAAGGAAACTGAGGCTCAGAGACAGGCTAAGTGACTTGCACATATGTAATGTTAATGGAATTTTAAGATCTTCCCTGCCCCTTAAAAGGCCCACAGTAGGGCAGCTAGGTGGCACAGTGAATAGAGCACTGGCCCTGGAGTCAGGAGGACCTGGGTTCGGATCCAGCCTCAGACACTTAACTCAAAAATCTAGCTATGTGACCTTGGGCAAATCACTTAACCCCAATTGCCCTCCAAAAAAAAAAGGCCCATGGGACCTGCTTTGGGCTCTGTCCCAGCCCACAGCTAAGTCACATGGAGCTCAGTGT
Organism: Petaurus breviceps papuanus; assembly: GCF_028583685.1. Classification (NCBI taxonomy): domain Eukaryota; kingdom Metazoa; phylum Chordata; class Mammalia; order Diprotodontia; family Petauridae; genus Petaurus; species Petaurus breviceps. The sequence continues at coordinate 32,409,618 of NW_027185761.1, read as the reverse complement.
AGGAGGAGTTTACCCAACAGAGCATAAGCAGAGGACTAGAAGGGTGGTGCAGGAAGAGAAAGTGAGGCAGATATGAGAGACAGGAGACAGAGAGACAGAGCAGCTAGCATGGGTGAGAGAGGTGCATTTTGCCTAAGGGAGCTTGTTTGTGGGGAGGCCTGACAGAGGGAAGACTTGGGGATGGTGGTGTTCCCTGCATTGGTAATGTGCACCAACTTCTTTATTCCTATGGAGGATTTGGCTTTCTGGCATATGAGTAAATATCTTGATTTTGTCTTTGAAGAAGAGAGTCTGTTATATCTTGTGATTCAAACCTGGAAATATGCCTGCATATTCATAGCAGCCACTGTGGGTATCGCATTGGCAATATAACATATCCACATAACTAGTATTAGAACTGGAACTTGATACATATTTTTATGACTCCAAATTGAGTGTTTGATCCACTATGTTGTGTTAATTCTCTGCATTCCTATAGCATGTCAATCTGTTATGGGATCTTCTTCCTCTGAACTCCTGTAAGTATTCATGGGCAGCATTACTCTAATATATGTCATTTAGCAATTTGCATTTTTAAAGATCTTCCACATGACGTCCCATTAAAAATTTGAAGACACATATCATCCTCGATTCTTATAGTGGATCTCTGTTCTCATTCATGAGGGAGTTTTCTGCAGTTGATGCAAGTTACAATCCACTCACACTTGTTCATTCTGTGCAACTTTTATCCCATGTTCTCCTAAGAATTCACTACCAGAGATCCACCAAATGTTCTAAAGGTCTTTTTGTCTCCTCCCAGCATCACATGTATCAATGGAGCACAAGGCTGTCTACCTGTTATCCCTCATTCTTGCCACATAAACACTGCCTATCTTGTCTATTCTCCAAAACATTTCCTAATGATAATCTTTTTTACCCACTTAATAGTATTTTATTTTTTCAAATTACATGTTCAGATAGTTTTCAACATTCACTTTTATAAGATTTCAAGTTCCAAATTTTTCTCCTCTTCTTTCTTCCCCTCCCCCAATATAGCAAGCAATCTGATAGAGGTTATACATGTACAAGCATGTTAAACATATTTCCATATTAGTCATGTTGTGAAAGAAGAATTAGATCAAAAAGGGAAAAAAACATGAGAAAGAAAATAAAACAATTGAATCTGCATTCAGACTCCATAGTTCTTTCTCTGAATGTGGATTGCATTTTCCATCATGAGTCTTTTGGAATTGTCTTGGATCATTGATTACTGAGAAGAGCTAAGTCAGTCATAGTTGTTCATCACACAATATTGCAATTGCTGTGTACAATGTTCTCCTGGTTCTGCTCTCTTCACTCAGGGTCAGTTCATGTTAAGTCTTCCCAGGTTTTTCTGAAGTCCACCTGCTCATCATTTCTTATGAAACAATAGTATTCCATTTTATATTCATATCATAACTTGTTCAGCCATTCCCCAATTGATGGACATTCCCTCAATTTCCAGTTCTTTGCCACCACAAAAAGATTTGCTATAAAATTTTTTTGTACATGTGGGTCCTTTCTCCCTTTCTTATGATATCTTTGGGATACAGGGGCAGCTAGGTGGTGCAGTGAATACAGCACTAGCCCTGGAGTCAGGAGAACCTGAGTTCAGATTCGGCCTCAGACACTTAACACAAAAACTAGCCATGTGACCTTGAGCAAATCACAACCCCAATTGCCCACCAAAAAGCAAATAAAATAAAGTAAAATAAAGATATCTTTGGGATACAGAACTAGTAGTGGTATTTCAGGCTCAAAGGGTATGCACAGTTTTATTGTCCTTTGGGCATAGTTCCAAATTGCTTTCCAAAATTGTTAGATTAGTTCACAACCCCACCAACAATTCATTAGTGTCCCCATTTTCCCACATCTTCTCCAACATTTATCACATCCCTTATCTGTTATATTAGACAATCTGATAGCTATGAGGTGGTACCTGAGAGTTGTTTTAATTTTCACTTCTCTAATTAATACTGATTAAGAGCTTTTTTCATATGATCATAAATAGCTTTAATTTCTTCATCTGAAAATTTCCTGTTCATATCATTTGTCCATTTATCAATTGGGAAATGTCTTCTGTTCCTGTAAATTTGACTCAGTTCTCTATATATTTGAGAAATGAGAACTTTATCAGAATCACTGTCTTTAAAAACTGTTTCTCAGTTTTCTACTTTTCTTGTGATATTCATTGTGCTGGTTTTGTTTGTACAAAACTTTTCAAATTTAATGTAATCAAAATTATCCATTTTGCATTTTGTAATGTTCTCTCTCTCTCTCTCTCTCTCTCTCTCTCTCTCTCTCTCTCTCTCT
>NW_027185761.1:32401617-32407277 GCF_028583685.1 Petaurus breviceps papuanus | reverse complement strand
ATGTGAGATGTTAATCTATTCCTAGTTTCTGCCATTCTTTTGATAATCTTGACTCCTATTCATCTTTACATTTCTTCACTGGTTACCCGGAGTGTCTCAAAAGTCTTAGTGTGGTTTAAACTTTATTAGCTATTAAATTTGATAGAAAATTTAATAGCTATTAAAGATTAAAACTACACTATTGGTATCCCCCATTATATGGTGCAGTCTGATCACACCCACCATACACCATTTAATTTCTCTTTGTGATACTCACCCTTAGGTTTTTGAAAATGATGGGATTCCTTGCTTCACTGCTATACAACACCAGAGAAATGTTGATAGTTAAGAAATAGACCTAAATCTTTCCTTATGCCAGCTAAATATTCCTAGTTGATTTAACCAACTCTCATATGCATGCTCTCAAGATTTTTCCCATTTCTAGTCATCTTTAGCTCAGCAATGTGCTTCCTAAAATGCCCCATGCAGAACAAAGTATCATTTTCCAGATGTGCTCTGACCAGAACAGAGTGCAAGGAAGACTATTGCCTTCCCAATCCTGTTTTCTATGCATCTTAATATAACCCAAGAATTCATTTGCTTTGTTGGGTCCTATAGCATGTTATTGATCCATAGTGACCTTCACTCCACAAAGCCACTGGGTCATATTCAGTTAAATAGTCACACATCCTCATCTTGGATTTTTGAAATGGATTTTTTGAACCCAAGGGTTAAGACTTTACATTTTTTTTCTATTAAATTCCATCTCATTGAATCTGGCCCAACAATGTAGCCTTTTGATGTCATTGAGGATTCTGTTTATGCTATCTGTATTATTAGAGATCCATCCTAGATTTATGTCTTCCTTGAAGGAAGTTGGTCATTCTAAGAGGCATGAATGAGAAAGGAGAACTTTCTAAGTATGAGGGATAGTCAGTGAAAAATCATGTAGATAGAATACAGAAAGCTGAATTCAGTAAAATATACTTAATTTTTCTACTTTGGCACCTTTATAGATGCCTTCTCTTTCCATTTGGAAAGTTTTTCCTTCCCCTCTCCAACTACCATAGTTCTACATACTATGCCAGGGATGTGCTTGTGAACATTTAATAACCATCTCTATAAAAGTAAAAATGTACATACAACAATACACTTTTAAGTTTAATCTGAATTATTAATATTTCTTCATCATTTTCTTAAGTCTAGACAATCACTAATATAACAAAACAAACCTTGATTTTTAGTATTTGACAGTTTTCAAGCTGGAATTGCTCAAACTGACAACTTCATAATCAACTCTTGAGAGCCTTCAGCAAATTCTTGATTCTACCCTATTCCTTAAGGCTCAGGTCAAATTCTATTTCATCTGTGAAGTTTTCCCAGACTGCTATAACTAGAAAGGAGCTTTCTCTCAAATGAACTCTTACACACATTTCCATCTGTATCACTCCTTTGGAACTTCTCATATATAATCCCTAACTGTAGTTAGTTTTTGTGTATATTTTTCTCAACATGGGGCCTGACACACAGAAATTATTTAGCAAATGCACATTGGATATGCAATGTCTTATCTCCCCAATTAGAACTTAATCTCCTAGAGGGAAAGGATTGTGTCTTATAGAACTTAAATCACTAAGCACAGCAGGTTCCTTGAATATAAGAGATGCTCAATAAATATCTATTGATGATCAGGGTAGTCTCTGAGCTCCTCACTGTGAAGATTTCCCCAAACACTCTAGGGTGAGCCTTCTGCTCTATTACCCAAGAATATGCTATTCGGGTCTGTCATCCCAAGAAAGAAACATAGATTGTCTCTTCTTGTACAGAAGAATCCTTGGGGAAATGGCTAGGTCATTCAGTCTCCATGATTTCCTTCTTTAAAAGCTTCTATCACCCCCAAAACAGTCATTGTGAGAGTGTCTCTGGAAATCAGCCAGCCAAAGAGGTGTTCAGAATAAAGAGTTGGCCAGAAACCCCACTAGAGCCCCCATATGCTCCTGCTCCATACAGAAGCATGAACCACCCCTATCCCCCATTAAGAAGTTGCTATTTTTTAGAGGTGATATGACATTTTGCTGACAAATAAGGAGAGAAAAAATTTACAATCTCTTGAAGTCAGTAGTAAGATTCAGTTTAGCAACATTCTCTGATTTAACTTTAGGTATTTGGAGTTGAATCAATAATTTTAAACCACTTTAATAATGCCTTTTACACACAACTACATGTAAAATTCAGAATAGTGACTAACACAGACAACTCCTACTATATTGTCTACATGTTCTATTCCAGTAACTATCTACTATGCACATAAATATGAACTTAATGATGGCAGTACTTATTCACTGGAAAGGAAGAAACAAGAACTCACCTGCTAAAAAATGCATGTTAGTCAAATCACAAGGCACACAGCAAGAGCCAGGGGCAGGATAAAAGATGGAAGCTGTGAATTTCCTGAATTAAGATTAGTTCTCACACCTTAAGGCAGAGATAAATTGGTGGGTGATATGGAAAGAAATGGACTCAGGTGAGGCCAGTAATATCTTTATTTTGTTAAGAAAAGGAGAAAATTCCTCTCCAGAGTAGTCAAGGCAGTATGAGAATCACTTCCATGCATTGGGAAATTAAATTAAGGAGGGAAGAAAATGAGCAGGAAAATCAGATTCAAAATGCTCTATTAAATGAGTGGTTGATAAGCCCTCATGCCCAAAGACATATACAAAGTTTTAACCGTTTATTCCTTTCATTGTTTTCTCCCCTCATACCTCAAAGTGCTTTCCGTGCTCTGTGCAAAATCAATTATGAAATATAAGATCCATTTGTCACTATGGAAATGAAAACTTTACTAGGTATAATGGTCACCTCATCCATTCGACTGACCATTCCTTCTGGCATTACGTTAGATTGCCTTGACATTCCACTCAACTGTTCTAGCTTTCTATGGCATTATTTTTGTTTCAAGTTTCCTGAAATCCACATATGTCTTTCCCTTTCCCAAAACCTACCTCATAATTACTACTCAGTACAATTAATATCTTTTTAAAAGCTCAATTCTATCAACATGCCATCCTCTTTATAAAAATACAAACCCCTGGATAACTCATATTTCAACTACACTAATATAATAAAATGACTTAGAGGACACAGTTATAATGAGTGATAACTTATTCACCTGCAGGGCAACCCTGACAGAAGGATTCTGTTCTATTTGGCTAACAGATACTATTCCTATGATGATCACTGCAATCTGTTGTCAAAGAGACTCTGCTGCATGCAACTGCTTTATAATAATGCATAACTAATGTCATTTATTATTTTGCACTGGGAACAATTTTCCATCAGGTTTTTTAATTTTAATGGATAATATAAAAAGAAACTCATTGAAATCATTAGCATAGTTAATTTTCTTTCATTATTTCTTTCTTTCCACTACACTACATGGTCTTTTACCACAGCTTTTCCTAATATTTCAGCATGATGTGCAAATAACCCTGGGTTTGTAAAGGCTATGCCAGGGTGTGGAACCTGTGGCCTCAAGGCCACATGTAGGCCTTCTAGGTCCTCAAGTATGGCTCGTTGACTGAATGCAAACTTCACAGAACAGATTTGTTCTTAAGGCCCTAGAGGGGCACATGTGGCCTTGTGGCTGTAGGTTCCCCAACCCTGGTTATACCCACCAACTTCAAAGTCTGGCAAGTTATAAGTGGAGAACCCTCTTTGGTCTTCCTTCCCAATTTAGAATTCACAAGTTTGTGAATAATTCCATAGAAAGCTAGAACAGTTGAGTGGGATGTCAAGGCAATCTGACGTAATGCCAGAAAGCTGAGTTTGGGGAATCAAGTGTCCAAAGGTACTTTCTTGAACACAGAAAGATTCTCAGTTTCAAGGTTATTCATTGGGTTCATGCTCCTGTAACACAGACTATACTGGGTACCACTTACTGAAGGCCAAGTGGGTTCTCAAGTACCTGTTAGGGGACTGGGTGGTATCTAATCTCTCTCCAAATAGTTTCAGCCTTTACCAATGTAATTCTCTTGATTATAAAAGAGCTCCCTTACATTCCAGTTCCATTATCCACTAACAGTGAAATTTGTTTTTGCACAGAAATATTTACTTCAAAAAGTACAACCACCAATATAGAAACTTACTCCTCCAATAAGTGAGAGAACTAATCTTCCTTCTCTGCCCCCTCCCCACCTGCATCTTGCACCTCAAGTCTCTTGAGATAAGAAGAAGATTTAGATTCATAGCTTAGCTCACTTCCTATAAAGCATAGTCCCAATTCCAAGTCCCAAACCCTCTGGAACTTGAGTCCCAGGCACCTGGCTTCCCAGAGCTTCCATGCCAGGCTGGGTGACTGTATCATCACGCCAGAGTCAACATAGTTCGAACACCAGGGTCTCCTAGGTATCACCACCAATACCTGAAACTGAAGAGGACAAAGAACATAGAACAGAAAGAAACACCCCCCTCTCAGAGGTAGAATAATAGAGAAGAAAAGAAGGAAAGCCCTTTTCCTCCCACCAACTCAGTTCATAGTGCACATACTATGAATGAATGGGGATCTTCACCCTCTGGATGCAACAAATATGAGTGACCAGAAAGGGAGCAGCAGGAAAAGAGAATTTCAGTTCTGTCTTATCAGTTTTCTTTTTCCTTTTTTTTAAGGTGGAAGGCAGGGCAATTCGGGTTAAGTGACTTGCCCAACATCACACAGCTAGAGAGTCTTAAGTGCCTGAGGCTGGATTTACATCTTACCAGTTTTAAAAATGCAGGAAGCCATTTAGAGGTTACCCCCATTCTCATGTTAGGGGATGAAAAGGCCTCTATGTGAGGCAATCTGGGCATGCTCCAAAGATGTCCCCAAGGGTGCCTCCATGTTAAGTGAACTGGGCTTGGCCAGATATGTCCAGGTTATACCCCTAAAACTATAGCTCACATACCCCAACTGATGACTTGCCCTTAATGGGTCAGTTGACAACATTAACTCAAAACAAAAAATTTACTAAGATAACATAGTTCTAACAAAAACCCCCACTGAAGTGGGGGTACACTATCTATGAATATATAGTGTCAACAGTGAGTACCACATAGATAATGAAACACATACAGGCAACGAATTTGGCAAAGTCAACTGATGCAGGATGCTAATGTTTATTCTTTTTTCATGATGTCCTCACACCGCTCCCTAATGCAGTATCTCTGCTGGGTGGGTCACTTAGCTGGATTTCCCAGCTCTGCTCTTCTCCATATTTTGACTTTCAATGGTCAAAGCTGCTTCTTTCTGGAATCCACATTTAGCTCCCTTGAGAGGGCAATTTTTGTGGAAACTGCTTCCTGTTCCCAACTGTGTCCCGTCTACCCCCAACTCTATCTCTCCCTTGACTCTCTCTCTGCTAAATAAAGTATCTTTGACTAGACAAATGGCTGTTTTGCAAGATGTTATGGTTTATAGGATGGAGGAAGGGAAGGGGAAAAGAGAAGGAGAGAGAAATATGTGTGCTTATGTGTGTGGAATGTACCGTGAGTATAATAGTAACTTAATAAATGTTTGTTTCATTTGAATGTTAATGCATAGTTAATGTTTTAGAACAAACAATAGACTGTGCATGCCTGATATAGAGGAGACACAGTGGGAATAATTCAAATCTAAATAATGCAAGATTCATAATTGGCTTTGGAGT
>NW_027185761.1:32396518-32401607 GCF_028583685.1 Petaurus breviceps papuanus | reverse complement strand
GCTTCCCAAAAAATTGAAACTACTCTGACAAGAGCTAAACTCCAAAGGAACCGGACAACTGCAGTACAGTGGAAATAGCATTGACTACAGAGTCAGTGGACCTGGGTACAAATTTTAGATCTGACTCTTTTTAACTGTGTGACCTTGGGCAAGTCACAACCTCTCTAGGCCTCCATGTCCTCAACTGCAAAATGGAGAAATTGGACTACATTGTCTCTTGCAGATCTAATTCCTGGATTTGATGAATTTTTTAAAATATTCACTCAATCATTCAATTAATATTTATAATATATCTACTATGTGCTAAGTGCTGTGGTTAGTGACTGAGTTACAAAGAAAAGCAAAAGATGATCCCTGTTCCCAAAGAGCCCAAAATTTAATGGTGGATGTGACTTGTAAATAACTATTTACAAACAAGATATACACAAGATAAAATAGGGATAATCTCAAAGGATTATACATATGAATATTAAGGAAGACTGGAAAAGGTTTGCTGCAGATGATGGGACTTTACTGAAAAATCCAAGAGGTAGAGATGAGGAGGGAGAGAATTCCAGGTTTGGGGAAAAACTAGAGAAAATGCTACTTGTCAGGAGATAAGAGTGTTGTGTGCAAAAAAAAAAAAAGCAAAGAGACCAGTGGCATTGAAACATGGAGTATGTAATGGGAGGGGAGAGAATAATGTGTAAGAAGACTGGAAAGGCAGAAAAGGGTCAGGTTATGAAGGGCTTTAAAATCTAAACAGAAGATTTTATAGTTGATTATAGAGGTAATAGGGAGAAACTGGAGTTTATCAAATATGATAGTGATCTATCTGATCAAGCCAATCAATCTTGTAGCTGAGTGAAGGATGGATGAGAGTTGCCATAGTCTTCAACCAGAAGACTATTGCAACAGTTCAGGCATGAGGAGGTGAGGGCCTGCATCAAGGTCATGGCATTGTCATATGAGAGAAAAGAGAGTATATGCAAGATATTGCAAAGCTAGAAATGACAGAACATGACAATAATTGGATATGAGGAGAGAGACAGAGAGACAGAGAGACAGGAAGAGAGGGAGAGAAGAGGAGAGGATAGAAGAATGAATAACACCTAGATTCTAGATTGTGGGCCTGGGTGACTGGATGATGGTATTAAGGAAGTTAGGAATAGTGGAGGATTTGGGGGAAAATATTGAGTTTAGTTTTTGGTACGTTGAATTTAAGATGTCTACATCAGTAAACAGGCATTTATTAAGAGCATAGTGTATGTTAGGTAGAGTAGTAAGTGCAAAGAAGGCAAATATATGATGTATTACCTCAAAGAGCTAAGATTCTAATGGAGAAGATGCCATAGAAATAACCACTTACATAGAAGATATATACTCAGAATAGAGAGAAAGTAATCTAAGAGAGAAGCCAATAGCATTGAAGATTGGAGGACTGGAAAAAATACCTCCTACAGAAGGTGGAATTTTAGCAGTGATTTGAAGGAAACCAGGGAAACTAGGAGATAGAGGTGAGGAGATAGGAAATTCTAGAAAGAAGAGATAATTGGCCAGGGAAAGGGTACATCCATCCAGGAGATGGATGTGGAAGTATCAGCAAGAAGAACAATGTCACTGGATCATAATAAATATGGATGGCAGTAAAGTATAAGATTAAGAAGGGAGGCAAGAAGAAGCCAGGTTGTGAAGAGTTTTAAATGCCAAACAGGATTTAATATTTGGTCCTGGGAATTACTTTAGTTTCTTGAGTAAGGAAGTGGGGAGTGGGAGGAGAGATGACATAGTTGAATCTGAGCTTTAGGAAAATAATTTCTACAGTTTAGAAAAGGATGGACTGCAATGGGGAGAGACTTGTGGGAGGTAAACCAATCAGAAAGTTATTTCAATAATTTAAGAGTGAAGTGGTGAGAGTGTGCGCGAGGGTGGTGGCTGTGTGAGTAAAGAGAATAGGACTTACAGGAGAGATGTCAGGAAAGTAGAAGCATAGGAATTGGTAAATAGAGTGACAAGATTAGATGATATTGAAGTTGCAAGCCCAGGTGACAGAGAAGATGCTATTGCCCTTGACAATAATAGGGAAGTTCAGAAAAGGTGAAGGTTTGACAGAATGATAATGAGTTCTGTTTGGGGTATGCTCTGCTTAAGATGACAATAGGATTTCCAATTCAAGATTTCCAAGTGTCAGTTGGTGATATAAGACTAGATAGCTCAGGAGAGAAATTAGGGCTGGATATATATCATCTGCACAGGGAAGACAATTGATCCCATGGTAGATGATGAGACCACCAAGTTGGACAGCACAGAGGGAAAAGAAAATAGGTCCCAGGATAGATCCTTAGGAGCAACCACAGTTAGTGAGCATGACTTGAATTAAAGAAATAGCAAAGACAACTCATACAGGTAGGAAAACGGAGACAACATGCCATGAAAACCTAGAGAGTAATGAAAAGAAGAGAATAATCAGCAGTCTCAAAGGCTGAATGGAGCCTAAGAATGAGGATTGAAGAAAAAAATCATTAGCTTTGTCAATTAAGTGATTGTTCATGACTTTGGAACGAGAAGTTTCATTTAAAGGAGGAAGCTGAAAGCCAAACAGTAGGAAAGTCAAAAGCCAAAGAAGTGAGGCATGGAGTTGTAGGAGTTCATCTGTGAATGGGAGTTGACATACAGTCCAATGGCTAGCTGAGACAGTAGGATTAACTGAGTGTTTTTAAGGACGGGGTGCAGGGGTGAGTTTGTAGGCAGCAAGTTTTAGTTTACTGGCATCAAGGGAGTCAAAAGATAGGGAGGGAATAAAGATTAGAGGAAAGAGATATTAGAGGGGGAAATCTGTTGAAAAAGACAGGATGACACAAGGTCAGGAGCACATATCATGAGATTTGCCTTGGCCAGGAGAAGGATAATCTCTTCATAAGAATCAGAGTTAATGGAAGGTATAGTGGAGGAAGAGGTCTAAATGATCTGAGATGAACCGGAAGGAAAAGAAGAAAATCTCATTGGACATCTTTTCAGTGAAGTATGAGGCAAGATGCTCAGCTAGGGTAGGAATGAAGGGGGATGAAAAGGTTCGGAATTGTCATTGTGGTGAATGAAAGAGTAAACTGAACAATGAGGCCAAGTTGAGACTATGTGACATAAATTTTTAGTAGACTCAATCAGCATGGGTGCATGACTTCATCCAGGGATTAGACTAATTTGATTGGGATTAATCAGGCTATGTCCTTGGAAATCACATGACTGAAATTGGATTACAGAGAGGCAGAAAACCGGTAGAAACTTGGCTAAAAAGCTAGTGGTAATGTGGGCCACAAATAATGAGTCTGGGCCCTTGGAGATAGAATGCTACTTAAGTGTTTCATCACATTAGGCAAGTATGATAATGGAAAATTCTGGATGTGAGAGGGATTGAGGTACTTGGAAATTGGGACAGGACACAGGTAGAAAAAGAGACCAAGTGATGTCTCAACAGAGCAGATGTCATTCTCCCCCACAGTTTACCATCAATGCATGGAGGAAGGCCAGTGATAGAAAGCCATTGCTAACCAGGGGACATTAAGGAAATCTAACTCTAAGATATAGTTTTCTAGACCATAGATTCCACAGAATAAAAGAAGAACCCAATGCCCAAGACAACAAATCAATTCACCAGTATGGAAAGGGAACATGTGTAACATTGAACTTAGTGGAATAGATAATAGAGTGGCAAAACAGGGAGTGAAATTTGTCAGAGGAGAGGATGTATAGAAGCCTTTAAGCATTTTATAAATGTCAGCTTTTATAGTGATTTTTTCATGGTATTATTAAAAATCTTTCTCCGGCTCCTCCACACTATCCATCCAAAGAATTTCATCAAGTTACACATCTTTGCCAAGACAAGCTCACCTTTGGGAGAGGTTTCCAAGCATACAAAATGGCGATGATCTTTCTTGTGAATAAATAAACACTTGAAGTTCCTACTTCAACAATCTTTACATAATCAAGTGTTAAGAGATGAATGTTAGAAGCTTTGACTATCATCTCTTCCTGTTTTTTTTTTTTTACTTATTGAGAAGTAACATAACAGATTGAAAAAAGGGTAGCTGGTTTAGATCCAGAAGACCTAGGTTGAAATGGCAGCTTTGCCCCTTATGCACTGTGTGGCCTTGGTCACATTAAGGTTTGCCATCTCTGTAAAATGAAGGAATGACACTAGATGATGTCTGATGTGCCTCTGAGCTCTAAACCTGTGAAACCAAGAAGACTCTCCAGCAGGGAAGTGATTTGTTCAAGGACACATAGCTAGTCAATGGCAGAATTTGACCCAGAATCTGAGGCTCCTTATCTTTTAGAACTCTTCCCCAGCACATACCCTTGAATTCATCATTTGGGACTTTCCTCATGAACAGGACATGTAGACTCAAACTCCTTAATAAAATAGCTGCTGTCTGGGATGTGCTTAAACAAATGAGAAAGTAGACATCTCCGGGGATGGTCCAGTTTAGATATGTGGAAAGAATGCAGATTTTATTTGTGCCTGTGACCCATCAGAGTCTAGTATGGAGGAGATGACTTCTGGAGCCTCATCACTACACAAGGAAAATGGAATAGGGTGCTGGGGAGAGGCTGTCACTGCTCTGGGGGATAATGGATTATGTCATCTTTGGAACAGGCTTTACTGCTTGACAGGTCAGGGGAGACAAAAAAGATATAATTCACTCAACCTTCAGGCCTGAAAGAAGATATTGCCTTGAAGCAGGAGAAACAAGGGAGTGAAATGAGCAAAATTCATGATGGTTCCAGACACTTGTGCCTCTTCAGCAATATTTCATGGGATTCTTTCCTTTGTCTTTCATTTTTCTCATTTTTCATTTCCATAACCACCCTGAGTTTCAAATACTCAAGTATTGATAGGTAAAAAGATTATTATTAGTCAGACAAATGAGACAATATTTTCTGGATTCTCCCCACTCTTTAAGGAAAAAAGGTAAAATTCTATGAAAACAGAAGGTATGTTTATTGGATGATAAAAACAATTTGAAACTTGGGAGAAAGGAGGAACAAAAGAGGAAGGAAGGAAGGAAAGAAGGAAGGAAGGAAGGAAGGAAGGAAGGAAGGAAGGAAGGAA
>NW_027185761.1:32383959-32396418 GCF_028583685.1 Petaurus breviceps papuanus | reverse complement strand
GGAGGGAGGAAGGGAGGAAGGAAGAAAGGAAGGAAGGAAGGAAGGGAGGAAGGAAGGGAGGAAGGAAGGAAGGAAGGAAGGAAGGAAGGAAGGAAGGAAGGAAGGAAGGAAGAAAGGAAAGGGAAGGAGGAAGAAGGAGGGAAAGGGAAGGAGGAAGAAGGAGGGAAGGAAGGAAAATAGAGGTGAGTTTAGACTTGATCACATCCCAGGTCCCTTCCAACTCTAAATCTATGGCCCAGTGATTCTAGATGTCATTCATCCATTTATTCACTAACTCCCCCCTTGTTGACAGACAGCCAAATAAATAATAATAAACAACTCAAACGTGAACTAGCACTTCAGTCTTTTCATACGCATTATCTCATTACAAATGAGAAAACTGAAGCTGAGAGAGGTGAAATCAGTCAGTACCCCCAGCCCACTCCAGTGCCACCAGGCTCCTTGCTAGCCTTCTCACTTTGTACTCCATCACCTGACTCCAGGCACTTCCTTCATGCCTGGAATTGTCTTCCTCTTCATCATTGCCTCTTGGCTTCTCTGCTTCTACCAGAAGCTTTTTCCAATCCCTCTTTTTAGTACCTTCCCTCTGTTGATTGTCTCTAATTAATGCCATATATAGTTTGCATGTAGCTGTTTGCATGTTCCTTCCCCCATTAGAACATGAGTTACTTGAGATCAGGGACCATTTTTTTTACGTTCCTTTATATCTCTAGCTCTTAGCTTAGTGTCCAGCATGCAGTAGGTACTTAACAAATGTTTATTGGATAACTGAATGGTTTCCAGTTAATTGTGCTACCCATTTATACTCATCTCTGGTACACTGCAATCTTATTTACAACTCCCAGGTCCATCTTTACTTTGGATTTCAAATCACCTCCCACCAAATACATCAGATTTTTGTGTCCTGGATACAAAATCTCGTATTAAAAGTTGCAGCCACCATTTAGTTCTATATGACTCCTTGCAAGCAACATTGAATTCAGTTCAGACAATGACTGAAGTCTGCTGAAATATAATATTAATTGTGATTTGTTTTATGATGGCCCATTGCCCTTTAAATCCAAGTTTCTGCCGGCAATTTTCTGATTCCTGGATGGAAAAGGAGACTATGTTTAATATTTCAGAACCCAAGAGAGATCACAAGCTTTGCAAGAGACAATAGCTACATATTACAAAAAAGTGAATGTGAATGGCTGAAAAATCACAGTATCCCTGGATACTCTTGAAGTGGTGTCCTTTTATGTTTTAGCTCCTTCCTCTACATTATAATTCCTCTTCAGCATCCCCTAGTCCCATTTCTGCTTCCACCAGTGGCAGTAAATGAAACAATAAAACAACAAGTTTTGTCATTGAATTGACATTTCCTTAGTCCTTTTCTATATCCCAAAGATAATCATAAGAACCCTGAAGACAAAAATCTCAAGTGGCTGTTCCTAACCTGGGGTACTATTTCCTTAGCTGTAAAACAAAGGAGTTGAACTAGATGATCTGGAAGGAGTTTTTCAAAACTAAACATATGATCTATGCTTATATGGGCCCCGAAAACAGTCATAGCTGAAATGTTCACATTTCCCTAGCTTTCTATATTTTGATGGAAAAAAAAAAAGAAACCTGGAGTTTTTCAGATACCAGAGGCACGAGACTACAAAAAGGAGTATTCATGTAAATTCTTTAATTTCTGTCCCTAAATTAAGAAATACTCTTAATTAGCCTAAAGTGTCACTTTTGAATTGTACCAAATGGGCCAGAATTGCATGACTGTGTGTATCACCATTCAACCAGAAGATGAAAGTGTTGATAACAAGCATTTAGGTTTATACTTGCAAGTACAGGAAGACGGAAATGACAAACCACTCCAGTATCTTTGCCAAGAAAACCCCAAACAGAGTCACAAAGCATCAGGCATGACTGGAAAACGACTGAACAACAACATAGGAATGATACAAAGCTGTAGAGGAGTCCTGAGTGTGCTTGGGGCCTGTGATCTGCAGAGCAGCCTTCCAAATCCAATAAAGCGGAATCATCTTGTCTACACTACATTTTACTGTCAAGCAAGCAACTCAGAGTGATCAGCTAATTAAGAAAAGTTTCAGAGAAATCAAGCTTCCTCTCCCATTCTACTAAGTAACTGAGCGATATCTCTGCCCTAATCCCATGCCTGTCCTCTACCATGCAAGTCATCATTGGCTTTCCAGCATTCAAAGAGTTTTTCAAGCATTAGAACAAAATTCTTCCTCCATCTGAGCTGAGGTAAGTGCCTTGGGGACCCTAGCTCCTAGTAGCTAAATAACCTGGCTGTGGAGCCAGGAATGGTCAGAATGATTTCAAATTTCCTGATTATTGTATTTTCTCAGATGCTAAGGAAAGCCCAACCAACATATCTCTTGATGCAATACGGCAAATGGCAATGCAGCTGACCTGAGCAAAGCAGACAGGGCCAATGCAATTTTAGCCCACCGAACTGTAAGCTTCCAATCCAGCCTCATACTTTCAAAGAGAAGACAAGATTGAAAGCTGCACTAGTTTTTTTCTTCTCTCTCTCAGCTATGGACTTAAAGAAAGCATTGATGGAGGTGAATTATTGAAGATAGAATGTGGCACGAATGAGAATAGGAGAATCACGAATCCCCTTAAGAAGCAGTTCCTGAAGAATAAAATGGGGAGACATGTGGTATGAGGTCAATGAATGAAAGATATTTTAATGTGGTGAAAGGCTGTTTTCATGTATATTCTATAAATAAATGATGTTGCAAATATTCAATAAAAGGGAGGTCACTTAAAGACATGGCCAGGTAAAAATGACAAATGGCATTGCATTTCAGCCTCTCTCAAGTATGCAGGTTTGAGCTGAACAAACATAAAAGAAATCAATCTACATGGTGAAAATGTAAAAAAAAATACAAGATATATATCAGCAATACTAAAAGGCACCTACTGCTTTAAAACAGCCAGCTCACTGAAAATAGATGTCCAGACTTAAAAGAAAAATGCATGTTGGGAAGGTCCAATACTCTACTAGTGTGAAGATTAGCCACATCTAACCAAGGATATAATTTTCTATAATAGTTTGAAAAGTGAAGTATGTGAAAATCATTCATATGAATATCAATTAATATTAAAATAATGATGATTATGATGATGCAAGGATGTCCACTAAAGGTGGCATAGTCTGGCTGATGAAGTATGTTGGACTTGGGGTCAGGATGAGCTGGGTTTGAATTCCCCCTCAAGGAAATACTAGCTGTGTGACCCTGAGTCACTTAACCTCCAATTGCCTCAGTTTCCTCATGTGTTAAATGGGAGATAATAACATAATAACCTTACAAGGTTGTTATGAGGTTCAGATAAGATAACATAACTCAAAGCAACATACCCTACAAACCTTAAAGCATTATATAAACATGAGTTGCTGTTGTTATTGTCATTAGATGACCTTGAAGGTGTCTTCCCCCTTTCGTATAAGAAATGTCTATAGTAAGGGCAGAACAGGCATGACACTAGAAAGGAGGAGATATCTCATCGTCCATTTCACTCCTGGATTATTACAATAGCCTACTAGCTAGTCCCCCTTTCTCAAATATGTTTACCCTTCGGGTCATCCTTCACTCAGCTGCCAAAGTGATCAACCTAAAATGCAGGTCTAATATGTCACACGCATGTGCACACACACACACCCACACACACTCCATAACTCCAGTGGCTCCCTATCACCTCCAGAATCAAATATAAAATCCTCCATTTGGCATTCAAAGCTTTTGGCAACATGGTCCCTTATTATCTTTCTGGTCTTCTTACATTTCACTCCCCGTCACATGCTTTACCCTATTGGTGTTCCTTAAACATAGAATGGCACCCCCAGACATGATGCCTTTTCACTGAGTGTCTTCCATACCTAGAGTGTTCTTCTCCCCTATCTCATCTACTGGTTTTCTTGGTTTCTCCTCACTTCCATCTACTGGCTTCTTTGGCTTCCTTCAAGATTGAGTTCAAATCCCATGTTCTGCAAAAAGGCCTTTCCCAGTTCTATACATAGCAGACTTTTTCTCCTGAGATGATTTCCTATTAATTCTGTCTCTATCATGTACATACACATTTGTTTGTGGGTTGTCTCCCCCCATTAGACTATGATCTCAGGGAGGGCAGGGATTGTTTTTGCTTCTCTTCATATATCTGGTGAAGAGTGATACAGAAAGTACACATCACATGCTAATTAATAATGAACTCAAAATCCTAAAAGTGCTGGAAAGTTCAGAAAGACTGAAAAAGTATTTTGATACTAGCGCATCTCTGATCACATAGACCCTCCTCAAAAGCACGAAGATTCTGAGTTGCTTGGGCTTGGTTATTTATCAGGACGTCTAATAAGAAAAAGGTCGTGCTGTCTCTGGGAAGTACCTAACTGTGACAGGAAGGCTTCTGAGCAACCAATGTACTTATTAACTTTGGGAGACAGTGTGGAGTATGGAAAGAGCATTGGCTGTGAGTCAAAATATCCAGGTTAAAATTCCATCTCTAATATATGGGTAGCAACCATGTGACTTTGGACCAGTCTTTCACCCACCTGCATCTCAGATTTCTCTTGTATCAAAAGGGAGTAGATATCATAAGAGAATTTTTTTCCTTTCTACGTCTATGTTTCTATTATCCTTCTGGGTCAAGGTTTACTATGTATGAGTCACTGTGGTGAGTGCTGGGAATGCAAGGATGAAAAATGCCATATCCCTGCTCTCATGGTGCCTGCATTCTATGAGGAGGAGAAGGCGTGTACACAGATAAGTGTTATCCAAGGTGGGATATGACTGGAGACAAGGAGAGATCCCAGAAGTGAAGCCTACTTGGTGGAAGGAGAGAATACCTACAGGGAAGGAGAATCAGGGAAGAGTTAAAGATGGGGGGAGTGAGTCCTGGAAGGAACCTTAAGGGGAGAGGATGATGAGAAGTGTGTAATACAAGAAGAGAGAATGAGTTGCATGGGTGCACAGAAGCATGAGGGATGGTTTGTTGAAGGAGGGCAGTAGTACTCAGTAGTCCAGTTTGGCTGAAGTAGCAAATGTGTAAAGGTTAGCCGCCCTGATCAAATTTTTTTAAAAAGGAGGGAAAGGAAGATCGGTGTCAAAATGTACAAGGAGCCATAAGAATGAGCAGAGGGGACAGCCAATTCTCAGCACTGACAAAGCAATAATACTTCTGCTGGCCCTTCAGGCTGAGTTGCACCCAGATCTCAATGTTTTTTCCCAACCACTTGGTTCTTTTTTTTCTTCTGTCTCATCCCTGACATGTTGGTCTGTACACTCTGTGCTGTTGGAAGGATGACAAAGGAAAAGAATACATAAGTACAGACTTTCAAAGACCTAGGGCTACCTAGTATGCAATGTAAATGACAAAGTCTTCTGACATTTACAAAGCACCATACAAGGGTAAGCTTAGAAGGACAAACAGCAAGCAAGACAAGGGCAAGCAAATATAGTATATAGATTCTAGAAGCAATGAAGGGATTAATGCAATCAGGTGTGAATGTGTCTGCGTGTGAGGGGGTGGAAGAGAGAGAAGATAGAGACAGAAACAGACAGAGACAGGAATGGAAAGAGAGAGGAGGGTGGGGTAAAGATGGTATGCTCATAGGTTTTAGAGAGCTGAAAGAGGACCTTCAGGAGCAAACAGTGAATCCAAAAAACAAAAATGAAAGCAATCAAAGAGAAGAAGAAAATTTTGTGCCGTGTTTTTAAAAGAAGAAAAATGATATAATAACAAAGTGTCATGTGAACAGGGCGTCATTCCCTTTTGTCCTAGGAGTTCTTAACTTGGGATCTATGAATATATATATATACATATATATACATACACACATATACTTATGTGCAAAATTATATTACTTATTTTATATTTATGTATTATATATCATATATATTACATCTATAACAACTGTATTCTAATATGATTGAATTCTTTTGTAATCCTGTTTTATTTTATGCACTTAAAATATTGTTTTGAGAAGGGGTCTATTGGCTTCACCAGACTGTCAAAGGAGTTAATGACATAAAAAATGTTAAAAAATTCATCTAGAAAAATATTTTGACCTAGTGGCTAATGCTACCAATGCTATTGAGCCTGGGACAAATACACACTCCACACATAGTCTGCTTGCCACGTATAAACACAGCTTTAATGTTCACTTGAACATGGAGGACAGGAAGAGGCAGCTTTCTAGAAAGGCCAAACAAAGAACCAGACTAAGAAAATAAGAAAGTATATTGAATTCTGGGTGTGGCATGTGTGGCATGAGGGTGGTACAATATAAGGAGACCCAGGTTCTAGCCCTGACTCTGCCACTAAATAGCTGGATGGACTCCTGTAAGCCCATTAATCAATTTGGGCATCAGTTTCAACAATGCTAGACTGAGGGACTTGGCCCACATTCCCTAAGATCCATTTCAGATTTAAAAAAGAAAAGCTTTTTGATAGAACAAGCTAAGACAATAGTTCTGCTTAGCACAGGACCAAAAGGACTTTGCTCCAAAGTGTTGACATCTGGATTCCAAATAACCTCACATCTTCACCGCCACAAACCTCAAATGCTACTCCTAAGGTCCCATCATCACTGGGATTGCCCTATCCCAAGATACATTTTTCTACTCCCTATCATAATTTCAGGAGAATGGACCATCTGATTATAGAATCATAGATTCAGAGATGGAAGGGATCTTAAAGATCTTCTAGTCTGGCTCCCACATTTTACAGACAATGAACCTAAGAAGAGAGATGGACCTCCTCCTCTCCAGATGTGACTGCTACTCTGGTTGGACCATCCTTTACCTTTCCCTTTTTTTCTTCCACATGATTTTTCCTGGGGCACAGAAATTCCAAATTCCAACTCTGTTTGATACATAGAAATCAGTTTCTGTTTGAAAGATTGACTCCCATCATCCATTTTATTTCATATGGAATCCATGCTCATTCATGGACATTCCAAACTGGGTTGTGTGCTAGAGATATGTGCCTAAACCTCATAATACAGCTTGATATTTGGCCACAATCAATTCTGACAGAAATTCTAGCCTTACTCATTTTCATCAAATAATGATGGCTCCAATTGCTGATCCACTACATAAGAATCTTGCTGAAATGAAATTGTCGATTTCTCATAATATTGTCTTAACTATCCTCATTCTACTTTGACTTACAACAGAATGAGGGGGGACTTAAATTATCAAACCCTTTTTAAAAATTTGCTTACAGTAACATCACGTCATTTCATTTTTGAGCTCTCCAATAGATGGCTTTGAAATATTGCCAGTTGATTTCAAATTGGTCTTTTTGTTTTTTTTCCAAGTGGTCTGGAAGCACATGAAACCAGTTTCCTACTTCAGCTTCGAGCCACTTAATATTAATATTTCATAAGAAGATTAGACTACCATGTAGTCATTGGAAATCTTAGAGCCATTATATTTTATTATGCCTAGTGAAAAATTGATAAATGGGAAACTATCTACCAGTTCTTCAAGTCATTGTTCTTTCTGTTCTTTAATTTCCAGTCATTGACTTGGAGCTAATCCTACCTCTAACATCCCTTCCTGGGTTCTCTTATACCATTTCTTCTTGGTGTTTCATGGGATATGTCTGTGTAATCCTTAAATGCAAAGTACAAAAGCAAACTGATCAGATTTGCTTTATAACTGGAACTGAGTAGCTCGCAAAATTCTAAAGAGGCTCAACTCACTTTTTAACCTCTATATAGACTGTGCTTTATAGATCCTTTGCATTTACTCACTTCTACATATTATATCCACCCCACTCACAGGACTGTTTCATTTTTGTCCTTGTATTTCTGGTACCTCACACAAAACAGGAATTTAAAAATAATTGCACTGAATTCTCTCTCAGGTCCAGCATTCAGTTTTCCATGATCTGATTATATCTGGATACCAATTTTTCAGTACTCATACAACTATTAAAGATAAAAAGATTTTTTTAAATGAAATGGTCCTTGCCAATAATAAGCTTATATTCCATCAGAGAAGATAGCATGTACATATGTAAGTATCCATAAAATAGAAAAAGATTGGAATGGGACCTGTTATTTTGCTGTTATAGGGAGGATTTCCTCCTACATGAGGAAAATCCCTCTACCAATGTAGGTTGGCCCTTTTTACCTTAAGAAGTTGTCTAGAGCAGAGAGATGATAAATGACTTATTCAGACTCATATAGTCAACATATGTTAGAGGTAGCACATCTTCCAGGTTGTGAGACTGGTTGGTTTTCTTTGTTTGTTTTGGTTTTTTGTTTGTTTTTGCTTGTTTGTTTTTTGGAGGGGGAAGGCGGGGCAATTGGGGTTAAGTGACTTGCCCAAGGTCACACGGCTAGTAAGTGTTAAGTGTCTGAGGCTGGATTTGAACTCAGGTCCTCCTGACTCCAGGACTGGTGCTCTATTCACTGCACCACCTAGTTACCCCTGAGACTGATTTTCTACCCATTGTCTCTCAGGAAAAGTTTAACAGGGAAAGAAGTAGCAGTTGGGTGGATAAGAAAAAGTTTCATATTAGGGGGTGGTGCTTGAGATGAGCTTTGATTTGAAGGAAATTAGGGGAAATATTCTTTGTTATATACAGTACTAGCCCAAAGTTTATTGTGAACATCCTTTAATTATTGTAAACATCCTTTATGTATAATTGTAAACATTTACAATAGTGTAAATCTCACTATTTTCAGATCCATTTTCCTATTTTCATTTTCTGCCCACATCTGGTGAAGACCAACACCTTCAGCATAAATTAATTTAATGTATTTTCTGTTCTCATAAAGACAAAGATATATAAAGGAAGAACACAGAGAGAGGAAGAGAATCATTGAATTTGGGGAATATAAAGAACTTCGGAAAAAATCTGCCCAATCTTATTTTATTGATGATGATCAAGCAAAGTGACATTTGTAAACAATGCTTAACCCAGTACCTGGAATACAGCAGATGCTAATAAATACTTGCTCCTTTCCACTTAGCATAAGGAAGCTAAGACCCATAGAGACTAATTGACTGGCCAAGACACTAAGCAATGGAAAAGCCAAGACTAGACATTATCTTTCCTGACTTTCGCCCCCCCCCCAAAAAAAACTCCCAAAACTTCCTTCACTCTGTAATGCAAAGGCATCTGTACTGATCAAATTTCAGACACAGTGAAGTAACCTGACTTCTCCTACCCCCTTCATGACTTTCTCACCAAAGAACTGCCTCCTATGTAAGATATAAGCTCCTTGAGAGTAAAGATTGAATCACTCATTTTCTGTTTCCCCTGAACTTAGAATATAAGTTGGCAATAGCAAATACCTAAGAAATGATGATCCAAAATTCTAATGAGAAACATTTTCTAGTTATCTTAATTTCTTGACTAAGAATTGGTTCCTCTGACTAAGAAGTTCACAAATCATGGACAAAGGAGTTAGCTCAACCCATTCTTAGTCTTAGATCTGTGGGCACAGCAGACTAGTGAAAAGTTTAGAAGTGAGGCCATTTGCACATTCCTTGCTGAACCCTGTCCAGAACCCCATTTAATTCCTTCAATTAATAACTTCCAGGTAATCTCTGAAACTGTGCTTAATAAATCCTCTTGAAATGAGAATCCACTATATTTTGGGGAGTTATCCCAGGAGTCAAGGCCAAGTGACCTGCCCTCAGAATAACTAACTGGTTCCTGACTAGTTAAGATTTATTTTTATTTCTAAAAACATTTTGTTTTTTAATCACGTGAAAATTGTCACGTTCTTTTCTTTTGTGAGTTCCAAATTCTCTATCTCCCTGCCCCACCTTCCCTCTCATTGAGAAGGCAAGCAATTCGATATAGGTTATACATGTGCAGTCATGCAAAACATATTTCTATGTTAGTCATGTTGTGAAAAAAAATATGTCCCCCCCAAAAAAACCTCAAGAAAAATGTGGTGAAAAAAAAGATGCTTCAATCTGCATTCAGACTCCATCAGTTTTATCTCTGGAAGTAGATAGCATTTTTCATCATGAGTCCTTCAGAACTGTCTTAGATCATTACATTGCTGAGAATCACTAAGTTGTTCACAGTATATCATCACACCATATTGCTTTTAATGTATATCATGTTCTCCTAATCCTGTAAACTTTACTTTGCATCAGTTCATATAAAATTTTCCAGGTTTTTCTAAGAGAATCATTTTGTCCTTTCTTTTTTTTATTTTAGCTTTTTGACTGCCTGTTCATATTCCTTGACCATTTATCAGTTGGAAATTACTTGAATTCTTACAAATTAAAGGGCTGTAATTGTTCCCCAATTTTCTGATTTCTTTCTAATTTTTGCTTTGTTGGTTTTGTTTGTGCAAAATTTTTTAAATTTAATTTGATGAAAGTTATTCATTTTATATTCCATATGTCTTATTTGGTCATAAATTATTCCCTTATCCATAGATATGATAAGTGAGCTATTCTATGCTCCTCTAATTTGCTTATGGTATCAACCTTTATGTATAAACCATGTACTAATCTTCACTCTATCTTGGAAATGCTATGATATATTGGTCTACACCTAGTTTCTGTCATGCTGCTTTCCAGTTTTCCCAGCAGTTTATGTCAAATAGTAAGTTGTTGTCCCGAATATTTGAATCTTTAGGTCTATTAAAAACTAGATCATTATGGTAATTTACTACCATGTATTGTATATTTGATCTATCCCACTGATCTACCATTCTATGTCTTAGCTAGAACCAGATTGTTTTGATGATTACTGCTTTGTAATACAATTAGACATCTTGTATGGCTAAGCCACCTTCCTTCACATTTTTTTTCACTGATCTCCTTGATATTCTTGATCTTTCTGATTAGTTAAGCTTTTAAAGGGATATATGAACCCCCTCCCAAAATGAGCCCTTTAAAGTCTAAAAGATGCTCAATTTGTGGTTGTGACTTATCTCTCCACCAACATAAATATCAATCCTTCCCCACTTGTTAGTTCAAATTTATCAGTAGATTGCCACAGAAACATTTATTACCTGGTAGCTAAATTGTTCTTGCATTTCTCTGACCTTGGCTATTGGCTTGGTCCTCAGGAAATAAATTATCCTTAAACAACTTCAAAATGTCAACTGAGTTAATCCTCATTTAACAGACACACAGTGTTCCCTTGAATTTGTATGCAGAGCTTTTCAGGTTTGGGAGGACCCCACAGAGGTCTTGTTATTTGGAATAATAATAATTATTATTATCATAACAAGCATTTCTATAGCACTTCAAGGTTTATAAGTCATATTACATGATATCTCAAGTAATCCTCACAACAACTCTGTGGGTGTGTTCTATTATTATCCCCATTGTATAGATGAGGAAATGAAGACTGAGTGACTTGATCAGAGTTGCATATCTGGCAAATGTCTGAGGCAGGATTGGACCTTGGGTCTTCCTGATTTTTAGGTCCAGAGCTCTCTGTTCACTGTGCCATGCATTTAAGATGCCAGGGTCCTCTCTAAAAAATTTCTATGAGATATTAAAACAAGGAAATTGCCCTCAGAAAGCATGGATTTCTCTCTCTCTTCATTGTATCCAATGGACTGAGATTTATAACATTCAGATTAATTTGGGTTGGCAAGTTCCACTTAAAAAAAAATCAAACATTCCCTGAGAGGGTTAAATAGACTGCTGATTATCCACACTTTATTGTGAATTAGTTTGATTCAGGTGTTTTCCTCCTAGCTCCTTTTTGAGTCAACTAGCCCTGATGGAATTATAGTTTAGAATTCAGGGTGGCAAAGATGGAGAAGGGAAGGGAAGGAATCTTCTTGAAACATTATGACACTTTTGGAGAGGACAGACATGGAAGGATGTTGAATTGTCAGGTCTGATCAAAGGACAGAATGGGGAAATTCTGCCTCTGGTAAAAGGCTAGGTTAGAGGACAGAGGGAGGAAAAGAGGGTCAAAGAAAGCAAGATGGAATAGTGTACCTTGTCCCCCAAAAAAAGCAACAATAACAAAACATCTTTCTACTTTATGATTTTACTTTTTCTAAAGGGAAACTGATCTCTACAAAGTTCTCAGTAAGCTCTTAATTTCCAAATCCAATGACCTTTTACAATCCTCTTACTCCTTGACTTCTCTCTGTCATCAGACTTTGATAATTATCCCCTCCTCTGGAGACTTTCTCTTTTGAGGATTTTTAAGACTCTCCCTCACTCTCCTCTCTCCTCTCTCCCTCCCTCTCTCTCCCTCCCTCTCTCTCTCCCTCCCCCTTACCCTTTCCCTCCCCCTCTCTGTCTCCATCTTTCTCTCTCTCCCTCATGCTTTCTCTCTCCCTCCCTCCCTCCCTCTTTCCCTTGCCCCCTCCCTCCTTTCCTCTCTTTCTTTCTCTCCCTCTCTCACTCCCTTTCTTCCCCTCCCTCTCTCTCTCCCTACCTCTCTTCCCCCCCTCCCTTATTTGTGATTTTGTCCATTTCAATTATCATCTCCTTGCAA
>NW_027185761.1:32342928-32383949 GCF_028583685.1 Petaurus breviceps papuanus | reverse complement strand
CTTGCAAATGATTTCCAGGTTTATGCATCTTGCCCTAGTCTCTCTCCTGACCTCTGATTCCACATCAACAATTACCTGTTAAACACTTTGACCTGCATATCATGTACACTTCTCAAATTTGAAAGAGAACTCAATACCTTTTGCCCCAAAACCCACTCTGTTCCAAATATCTCTGTTCTGCTGAGGACCCACCATCCTTCCAGACACCCGTTTATAACCTTGGAGTCATAGCTAATTCTTCTCCCACATCTCAGTCCATCAGTTGCCAGGTTGCGTTAGCTCTCTTTATGCAATATCCCTCCAATTTGTCCCATTTTCTCCCCTTACACAGTCACCACCCTAGTTTAGACTCTCATCCTGTCTTGCCTGGAATACTGTAACAGCATCCTAACAGGTCTCTCAATTTCAATTCTCTCCCCTTTCCAATCCATCTTCCACAGAGCTGGGGGTGACTAAGTTACTCCTCTACTCAGGAAAGTCCAGAGCCTTCCTATCAAGGCCAGAATTACATGCAAACTCCTCTGTTTGGCCACTAAAACCCTTTACAACTTCAACCTCCATTTCTTGGCTTACTATATATCATTCCTCTTTATTCACTCTTCAGTCCAGCCAAACTGCCTTCTTGCTGTTCCTCCCACATAACATTCTATTTGTGCCTTTGTACAGGGTGTCCCCCCCTCCATGGATAAGAATGCACTTTTTCTTCACTATGTGTACAGGGAGACACTTATTTTATGTAGGTGGGGTTAGTCCTTTAAAGAGACAAGGAAACTGTTCATCTCCCTTGTCACTAGAGGCATAAAAGGTCCAGCCTAGGGTGAGCTGTGGTTACAGAATCTCAAAGCTCCTCTTGCCTTGCAAAGAACACCTTCCTGATTTGGCACGACTTTTTACCATGATGACATGGAGGCAATGGGTAGTGGAGTTTTAAGTCAGTATACTTTTTAAACTTAGGAATTATAGTCTTTGAATCTCTTGTTACTAGTAAAGTTGTATTACTATCAACAAGAACTTCATTGCTTTCTAAGCCCTGAGGCTGCGTCAGTGGACTGGCCTGAGTTAGGCCAGGCCTAGAATGGTGAAGTGTCAGGTTTGATCAAAGGACAGTATGGGGACTCTGCCCCTGGGGAAAGATTAGAGAAGGAGGGAGAGGAAGTGGAAGGAGCTCCCAAAGGAAAAGTGAAACAGTATACCATATTCACTACATAAAACAACAATGACAAGACAACTTTCTACTTTACACTTTTATTTTTCTGCAATGAAACTGCTCTCAATGAAGTTACCAGTAAGCTCTAAGATTTCTTAGTTAAGTTCAAAAATCAGCTCAAGTCTCTCCTCCCATATAAGGCTCATCCTGACCTCCCCAGCAGTTAGTGCAGCTCCCACGCCTGGAATTATCTTTAGTATTCTGTATTTATTTTGAATATACTTAAGTATATTCATGCTTGCATGTCATTGCCCCCAGAAGAATGTAATATTCTTAAAGGCAAGGACAATTTCATTCTTGTCTTTCTATCTCTAGTGCCTAACATAGTGTCTGGTACATCAGAGAGGTTTAATAAATGCTTGTTGATTGATTGATTGTTTTAATTTATCCATCTAGCAAAGGTCTCTCTCCCCCAAGTTAAAATAGTATGTCAAATATAAAATAGAATCAAAAAAAGATTTTCTAGACATTCTATGGCACCTAAACTAGTCCTATTTGGGACCCTTTGGCAGCATGATCATAGATTTAGAACTGGATGAGAATCCATCTGGCACAATCTCTTCATTTTGCAGATGGGGAAACTGAGGTCCAGAGAGTTTATGAGATGCAGAGTGGAATATTGTATAGATTGCTGAACTTAGATTTATAGACCTTGGTTCAATTTTTGTTTCAGTTGCTTATGTGTTCTGTTGACTCTGGGAAAATCACCCGACTTCTTTGAGACTCAGTTTCCTCAATTGTAGAATGGAGATAAAAATAGCAATTGCCACACAGGATTATTTTGAGGATCAAATGGATGTTGCAAATAAAGTCCTTCATGAACCTTAAAGTGATACAAAAACATGAGTTTTTAAGTATTAAATTACTTTCCCCAAAGTCATACAAATAACTAGCAGAGTCAAGATTTTAATTTCTGTCCTCTGCTTCCAAATCTCTTATTCCACATTACATCTCCAAAGCAGAGGTTGAGGATATCTCCTAGATAATTCATCACAAATTTCACTAAAAGCTTGTTTTAAATAGGACATTCAGTCAATACAAAATGTGTAAACCCTCGAAGGATGTAGATGTACAAACACACAGAATGGGTGGATGTCTATACATAGAGGGGGTCATGACACTCAATCGACAAACATCCATTAAGCACTTAGTGTGTTCGAAGTCCTGCACAAAACTCTGGGAACACAAAGAAAGAAACAAAATGACCCCTTCCCTTAAGGATCTCATGTTCAACATCAACACTGAAAATGAAATTAAATTTAAGAAACTCTTGAAAATATTTTATTTTAGAAATACAAGCAAATGTTGGCACTTCATCCTGAAGAAACAATGAGTGCTTCATATCTAGAAATCTATAGAGAGAGATTCAATGGATAGCGATTTGTTAGCTGGAAAATAAGGGTCAGAGTCAGTATCTGAATTCAGGTCTTTCTCAAGGTTGAGCACTCTGTTCATTACAATCCATTAACCAGCTGACTCTGTATCAGGCCCTGCTCTGGATAATGGTGAAACAAATAAAGAGAATGCAACTATGCTTACTTACTATATTACCTATTTATAGAAATTGTCTATGGAAAATGAAAGATTTCCTTATCTGTTCACTCTTCCTTGAAATTCAATTTAATGATTGCTACTGGGAGTCTTGGAGCTGGTGATACAGTGGATAGGGCACCAGGCCTGGAGTCAAGACTCATCTTCCTGAGTTCAAATCTGACCTCAAATACTTACAAGCTGTGTGACCTTGGACAAGTCAATTAACTCTGTTTGCCTCAGCTTTTCATCTGTAAAATGAGCTGGAGAAGGAAACGACAAAACCACTCCGCTTTCACCCATAAAACCCCAAATAGTGTCACGAAGAGTCAGACACGATTGAAATAACTGAAGAAGAACAAAAACTGAGAGTCTTGGCTACTGTTGATAGGCATCATCAGAAATGTGGATAAAATGTGGATAAAAATATAGAAACAGCATGATATAGAAAGGAAAGTTCGATTTGGAAATAGAGGATCCAAGTTCAAATCTTAAGCTGGCCACTTAACTGTGAGAGATCTTGGGCGAGTGACTTAATCTTCTAGGCCTTAGGTCCTTCATCTGTAAAGTGAAGCAGCTGTACTTGATGGTCTCCAAGGTCCTTTCCAGCTGTGCTCTTGTAACCTCATACTTTGTTATTTGCAGCAGGGGAGCGGCAGAAGACATGACAAATCTATTCTCAATTATTCCCTCCTATTCTTGTGTTTTTCTTTTCAATATAAATGGATTTTATAGAGAATTTTAAATATCTTATCAACCTTTATGTCCGAAATGAAATGTTTTGAATATTACCCAATATCATCCAAAGGGTCAAGGGGACCTCCAAGTTTGAGGTTTTGCAAGCTTCAGTGCAACAATCAGCAAAACACAGTTTTCAGTTTCCATTAACAAAAGTGCTTTTTTTGAGACTAAGTATTATCCTTGGAATCCAAATAGGTTCTTTGGAAAAAGACAGGTTGGTAAGTTCCATGAACAGTGCTATAACAACCCTCCCTTTAGAAGTGGATTTGAGAATTAAGGAAGCCAAACCACATTCCCCTGGTTCCCACTGTTGGGGGGAACATCCTTCACAATTCTCTATTTAGATAGCATGCCCAACTGTTACTTTCCTATATTTTTCCAGTTTTCAGAACAGAACAATAAAGCAGGTCAGTTTGGGGCAGCCTCACTGAATGAGGACACTCAGCTTTTTCCACCCTGCCCATATTCCCACTTCATAAAAGGGAGCAAAACTAAACCAAAGATAAATCAGCAGATTATCTGATTTCACTAGGCTCAAATGATTCTACATGGCTTCCAAATAAGTAGCTAAGCAGTCCCATAAATAAAACAAGCAAAGTTTGAAGCCAACAGCCACTCATTCTCACTAGACCATCTTCTCTGGCTTTAGAAGCTTTGCATACTTTGCTTTGCAAGTATGAAATTAGTAGTTTGGATTGATTGGACATAACAGATGAAACCATTTTGACTTCCCGCAAGAATTATGAAAATTCAGACACTCATCACTGGTCTTTCCTAAGTACCAGAAGGAAAAAAAATATATATATATATATATATATATATATATATATATATGTAGGCTGAGTGTCATACTGCTTCTATGTTCCCCTATTTTAGTCCCCAACAAGCAGACTCATTGGAATGGCATAGGGTGTGTCTACACACATAAACCACTTTGATTATTTTGATTGACTTGACTTTTAGGAAATTCTGACTCATAAATCATCTCCTGAAGCTGGAAGATACTGTCTAATCCAATTTAGCTCTTTAAAAATTTCCTTAATAGGTCAGTTGGGTCAACTCAATTCAACAAACCTTTGTTAAGCACTCTCTAAGCATGATGCTAGGGACAAGAGGTACCAAAAGAAAAACAGTACAGTCCTGGGCTTTAAGGAACTTGCATTGTATTGAGGCAAGGAGAGCAGAAGGAAGGGGGGGGGGGAGGGACAGCATGCCCAAATAGACAATTACAAAGCAATTTAAGAGTACCAACTGGGGAGATCAGAATACATATACAGAAGTAGATGGACCTAGCTAAGTTGAATCTAGCAGCAAGACAGAGATCCTAAGAGGTAAAAGAGAAGGAATATATTCTAGGCATGTAGTCTAGCCATGGTGGGGGCACTAAGAAGATTGAATGATTGAATAATTCAGAGAAGATCAGGCAACCTGCTTTAACTGGAAGGCAGATACAGAAAGGGGGCAATAGAAAATGTCTAGAAACATAAGTGGGAGCCATATTGTAGAGGGTTTAAATGCTAGACTGAGGATGCTGTATTTTATCCAGAGGCAATAGAGAGCCATTAAAGATTTTAGGGAAGTAGAAGGGTAACAACTATATTTTAGAAGCAAGAATGACAAGACTGAGTGTCATTTGGGTGGAGGACAGTTCAAATAGGGGAGAGATTGGAAGTCAGGTGATTAATTAGGAGTCTATTATAACAGTCGAGGGAAGAGATGATGATGATGATGATGATGATGATGATGATGATGGTGATGGTGATGGTGATAAATAATAATAACCAGCATATACTTAACACTTCAAGGTTTGCAAAGTGCTTAGCTTTTGATTATACCCTCACCACAACCCTGGGAGATAGATGCCATATCAATTTCTCCATTTTATAGATGAGAAAACTAAGGCAGACAAAGTTTAAGTGCTCCAGGGCTATGTAGTGTCAGAGGCTAGATTTTAATCCAGCTTTTCTTGACTCCCGGCCTGGTACTCCAACCACTGTGTCACCTCACTGGTCCGTGGCCTTGTGTGAGAGGAGAATGGGACAACTACAAAAATGCGGCCAAAATAGGCAAACTAGTTGTGTGTTTGTGTGTGTGTATCGCAATATTGAAAAGTCTGAATTAAAGAATACCTAGAGATGTCCAGCCACCTTATTTTAATCATATTTTGTAGATTCAATATCTAACCATTTGTTGTCCCCAAAAGAGCACTCCTACTATACCTATTTTAAAGAGGGTTTTTACCTGCTTATCTAAAGAACACATTGTTAAATGCAAATAATGACGCTAAAATACTTTGAATGTTTGCTTCCTCAAGGAGGTTAAACATTCCTTCTGAAAACAAGGTTTTCAGAAAAGTATTAATATACTTTTCCCCCTTAGAGAGAACAAAGACAAACCACCTCGCAGAGTCACAAATTATCATGAATTTTAAATCAGCAGGTTACAAATGAATGTGTTCTTGCCTTATGCCATGCTCAATATTGTGGAAAGTTTCTGAGACATGAAATATTCTATTTGTTTGCCTCTGGCTTCATCCTCTTTTAAATAGCCATTGATTGGCACAGGGACATGTTTCTGATTTCCAGTCTTACAAGATATTTGTGTCTTTAGGGAGGCTGGTTCATAAGAAAATTGGTAGCAAGGAATGAGGGCATCTGGTACTTATACAAACAAAGCAATATTTTTACCTTTCTTGCCTTGTGGCTTTGCTGCAGCTCAAGTGAACCCAACAATTATCCATTAAGTAGGCAGCAAGTACTAGACTCCTAAGATAAAGAAAAAAGTTTAAAAATTGTCCCTGCCCTCTAAGGGCTTCTACTTTTCCAGAAGGAATACAACATTCATACTTGTAAATAAATGTGTAACTTAAGCATCTCAGCTGAGCCTTGAAGGAAGCTAAGAATTCTAAGGGGTGGAGAAAAGATAGAGGACATCCTAGCCTTAGGGCACAGATTTTGCAAAGTTTTGATAGCATTGTGAGACAGAATGTGGTGCACAACAGCTACTTGGAATCTTGTGATATCGGAAGCAAACTGCATCATTTTTATTACCTCTCATAATAACATTCCTATAGAACATTCAGAACAATGCACTTTCTGAATACGACAAATGTTTGAAAACTGAACGGGAGAAGTTGGATTGCTTAAAAAAAACAACATAAAAGATTTCGTTCATAGGTTTTCATGAAATGGAAATTGATTGTTTTATATTGAACCCTATCTTATCTTCTGCTGTGTACACGGAAATTTTTTTTCTTGTTTTGTATTTGTTTAAAATGAGTAATAAATTTTTTAAAAAGAAAACTGAATGGGATTGTGGGACTGTAATTCACAAGACCCAATATTCCCTCTCTGCTCTAAGGCAGAGAGTGATTTGGAACTTTGAAGTGGAAGGCAGACTTGAATCAAATGTGGGAGTTCCTAAAGGGACACAGTCAACAAGACAAGGACTGAGGGGGAGGTCTTGCAAGAATGAAGTAGCATTAATAGTGGGGGACATAGCATCCCCAGCTCAGCTTGCATCATAGGAAGCTGAACCAGAAAGAATCATCAGCAAGAAAGGAGAAATCAAATGGAAAGACTGAAAGAACACAAAAGATTCAGACTGAAGCTCCCCATTCTATCTATCTCTTAATGGATTGATGCAAGTTCCCCCCCAAAAAAAGACCTTTTCCCTGCACCCCCCCCCCAAATATTTACTGTCCAGGAAAAGACTCTATTCACTGCATTTGTCTAAACATTTCCTGTATTCTGATTTTTGCCTCAAACATAAAGAGGCCAGGAATTAGCAAGAGATTTTTTAAAAGATAATTTGGATAAGTCAGGAGCTAAACCACCGCCTGAAT
Organism: Petaurus breviceps papuanus; assembly: GCF_028583685.1. NCBI lineage: Eukaryota > Metazoa > Chordata > Mammalia > Diprotodontia > Petauridae > Petaurus > Petaurus breviceps. Next base: position 32,376,627 of record NW_027185761.1, on the reverse strand, counting down.
GTTCAAAATTTTCCTCATCAAGAGCTCTACTTTATTGTGATTGTATAATATTTTTGCGTCTGATATTAAACTCCATTAAAAAAAAGGTACCACACGAACATGTACCTCTAGACTAAAAAAGCAAGCTAATTGTTATAATGGGGTGTAGCTGCCCACATACCCAAAGGGAAAAAATGAGGGGTCAGGAGGAGAGGGAATGACTAAAGAAAAGATTGCATCCTACATGACATTCACACACACACACAAGAAAGATATGGGATATGGCAAAGGTCTGGGAAGGCTTCAGCTATGCCACTATTCAGTAATGATAACTGGACAGAGGAGAATGAATCCTAGCTGGGCAATTCAACCTTTTATAGCAATATCCACTGGTGTTATACAAAACAACAACTCGTGTAGGTATGAAAAACATTATTTATCCATATATATGGAAAGCACTTGATCCTTGGAGAGATAAAGTAATTGGATGGAAATTGTCAGAGCCAGAATTTGAATCCAAGACTTCTGAAGGTTCTAGGTCCAATTCTCTATTCACTATTCTATACTGAAGATCACTTCTCACTCAAAGCAGATATACATTAGAACCTGAGTAGCAAGGTAAGGCTGTAATGTTATTTCTGCACTGACTATTTCTCTCACTGCAAAATTTACTCCTTTGTGAAGAAGGGAAAGAGGCAAAGCAGACAGAACGAGGATGAAAGGAAATAGAAATGGAAGAAGAAAAGGAAGAAGAAAAAAGAAGGGAGAAAAGGAGGAAGAAAAAAGGGGAGGAAAGAGAAGGAAGAAGGAAAAGAGGAGAATAAAGAGGAGGGGGGGAAGGGAAAGACACCCTAACTGCTTTGATGGGGGAAAAAATCTTTTTTATCCACTTTTGAAGCCTGGGAATCCCTCAAAAGGGACCTTAAGAACAAACAATTTTGCTTAAATAAATTTCAGATGCATTAATATGAATGTTTGCTATTAAAATATGAGTGAGTATTTAATGAAAACAGCCTCTTTCCTAAAATAAACATTTGAGAAAGACCAAAGGAAACTTTTATCTGGAAATTACCTTTCTCTAAGGGATCCAAACTCATTTTTACAAATATTTATACTGTTTGCTTCATCTTAAATCTTCTTTCCTCCCCTGCTCCCTCCTACCCTTTGCTTAAAAATATCAGAATAGATACCTTTTCTCCTATCTTGCATTTAAATCTGGCTTTCATTCTGATGAAATATAGTCATTGATTCAATTTCTAAGCTGCCTTTTGTGGTGTAATGGAAGGAGAAGAAACTGGGGATTGGGGGTGGGGGAAGAAACCAGGGTTCTAGTGTGATCTCTACTACAAATAAACAGCTCTGTTACATTTGGACATTAGCATTTAAACTCTATGAGTCTTAATTTATGCATCTGAAAATGAGGGAGCTGGTCTAGTGGCCTTAGAATCATAGTTTTAAAGTTAAACTTTAAGATTCAGTGTCCAGAGAGATTGAATGACTTCCTAAGTAAGGCCTTAGGCAGGAAGTAGGAGGATCCAGATCATCATGGCCCTAATTAGAAATCCAGTATTTCCTTCTTTACCCCAGACTTGGAGGTATCCTATTTCAACACCCAGTCTGTGATCTATACCTACAGAATTTTATCATTTTAAATGAATATGAATATATGGGTTTATTTTTATTTCTTCATTATCTATTTGTTCATCTAAATATAACAAGTGAATGTCATATTGAAAAAATGAATGAAAACAAGTGTAAAAAATACACATTGAGTGTTTACTATATGTCGATCAGTGTGCTAAATGCTGGTTTTACAAATGGAAGAGCAAAATAACTTCTGATCTCACATTCTAAGAGAAGGAGATAACACATTCAAGAGGGTTTGGCTGCAGAATAGATAGAAAGAACTGGTGGTCCTTAGAGGGAAGCAGCAGGGCACATGGCAAGTCAATGGGCTCACACGACACAAAATTATATGAGTGAGAATTTGAAACTACTGGAATATTTTCTTTTCCCTTATCTATGGCAATCTTTGCTATTATTTTCTGATGATCTAATATGATAACAGAAAAACAGGAAATCTTTTATGACTTTTTTCTTCCTATTTTTGTTGGATCACATCCAATCCAATAAGCATTTATGTATTCAATATGTTCAAGGCACCATGCTAGGGATTTGGGGATACAGAGATGAAACAAACAAAAAACAGTTCCTGCCCTCAGAGAGCCTACATACCACTAAGGGAATATACCATGTAAGCAGCTATGTAGAAGCATGAAGATTAGAGGAAAGGACAAGTGGTTATAAGGAAGGGAATAAGGAAAAACGTTGTAGGAGATCCAAGACAGCTGAACTTTGAAGGAAGTTAGGGTTGGTAAGAGGTCATCAGGTATGAGCCTGACTTAGGAGAGTACTTTGTTAGTTTCAGTCCACTGTTAGAACCAAAGAAGGTATTTGTCAGTTATTATAGGGAGCTAATAAAAGGAGGTTTGTTTAGCCATAGCATAGAAAGGGTATGTATTAGGGATAGTTTATCATTTAGCTTGGCTTCTTTAGCCTCCATATGGAAAATCATCTGGTCAGCAAGGCAGGATGTGGTGACTCACACAGTCTTAGGATATTGGCCAAGTTTGAAGAGTCCTGGCTCCACACAGAGTCTTTATGGCTGTAAGTAACCAAAAAGTCAAGTCAATATGACCAGAGGCTTCCAAGAACCAGTATCCAATGAGTCGCAGCTTGAGTATTGGCCCCCTGAATCAATAAAAATCTGTTGCTTTTCAGGAGAAAATTAGCCTAACTCATGTTTCGGGGGGGGGGATTGAGGGTAGAACCCAGATAGATAGTGGTCCTATCAGAATCCAAGATTAGGAGGGGATACATTTCTGAAATAGAGTGTACCTTTTACAAAGATATAGAGATGAAGTTCTGAGTTGGGGTGGAATAGCAAATCAATAGGCTGAGGCCAGAATATGAAAGACTTTACAAGTTAATTAGATATTTGAATTTATTCTTTTAAGCAAAGAAAACATTGATGAAGGCAAGAAAAGCTTGACTCCTGGAACTCAGAATGTGGACAGTCATATCTATATGTATATATACACATATTATATGTGTGTGTTGTATAGATATATTTTAGATAGATAGATAGGTAGATAGATAGATGATGGAAAGATAAATAGATATTTTGCATTGAAACCTGGGAGTGGAAAACATACAGTAACAGTGATCTGCTAATAAACTTTCAAGATTCTCCTTATTAGATGTCCATCTTAGGGAGCTGCCAGACTGATTTGTGCAAAACATCTTCCCCTCCTTGCATTCAAAAACGTTTTTGATATAACATATTCAATATCATAATTTTAAATACTTTATTTTCTCTTCCTTCTTTCTTTTCCTCTCTCCCTCCTCTTTCCTCTTTCCTTTCTTGGGGACAATGTGAGGAAGATTCTTGGGGAGGCAATCTACAAGTTGAGTTGAGTTTATAATGTAACAGATATGGTATGGAATCTTAATCTTCAGATCATCAGTCAGAAATAGCAAGTATTATTTCTATACAAAAATTACATAAATAAAGGAAAAACAAAATCCTAGAGTCTCTGATTTGGAAGGTATTTCTTTGGCCATCCATACCTGGAATTGCCTCTACAACAAACCCAACAAAGTAGACATCCAACTTTCATATGAATAATTTTTAAAAAGCAGAGTTTTTTTAATGTATTTAATGTCATTAAACTATCCATTGGCTATCCATTTTGGTTTCATGTCATCTGAAAATATGACCTTCAGCAATTTCATCAAAATCATTAATAAAACTATTGAACATCACAAAATTAAAAACAGACTCCTACAACCCTCAACTGGAAAAGTGCCTTCAAACTGACAGTCATTAATGAATATTTTTATGTCTATTCTTCTAACTATACCATATAACAGAGTTCTCTCCCATCTGATCCACAAGACTTTGTTCAAATGTTTCACTGTAACTGGAACATATTATGTGTCTTCAGCATTTCTATGCTCAATTTCTAGTTACTTTTTTTAATAAATGAAGTTATATTTATCTAGCATGACTTTTCCTTAATGAAGCCATCCTAGTTTTTGTTAATTCTAGTTTCCTTTACAAACCTCCAAGCATTATATAAATGCTTATCATTTCATAATTTTCACCATCATCATCATCATTCTCCAAAGATAATTATTCTTTAAAGAGAAAATGTAAACAAAATAATAGTTTTTATAGACTAATTTTATAGACTGGTCTTTATATCAACATCTATTATTACTATCCAACAATTCACCATAATTAGCAGTCTTATCCCTCCTGTGACCCTACATACACACACACACAGGATGGGGTAGAATAATCACATATTTATTTGCCATTTTGTGCCAGTCATCATTTTTCTTCCTCACTTTTCTAATTTCCAAAAACTGCTTAAAAATGCATTAGCTTGAATAAGCTCACCTAGGTTCTTCCACGTTTGAATCAAGATTTTTAATGAAAAGTAGTTGACTCAAAATCTGAATGGTTTATAATCGTGAGAAGCAGTGGTTAAAAATAACATCTTGTGATCGCTATGTTTCTAACACAAATTCTTTTAAAATCTGTTAATGGATTCAGCCTTCTTCTTCCTCTCTTGACTGCACAATTGCAGTCTTCTATGTAGCAGGTGACAAAATCGGAAATCACTCTAGCTGAAACGATTAATATTCATTAGTCACTTGCAATGTGATTGTTTTCTGTTCAGCATATACATCTTTTATTCTTCCAGTTCATCAGCCTCCCTTCTTGGTTCTTTAAAATAGTGTAGCTAGAACCTGAATGACAGGCATGTAGGGTTTCCCCCCCTCCTTTTCAGTGTCTGGCTGACTGGCTGTATAACCTTGATAACATGAAATGGTGGAGAAAGAACTCACTGATGTCAAATATCTTGCCTCCTGCCTCCAGACGAAAATTGGCATAAATTATTGGATTAGTAATATTGTTCAAGAACTCCCAGCTTTCAAAAAACGTTAATGAAATGAAAAGAAACTACTGGAGTGAGTTCTTTCCCTGACTGAAGATATTTAAAGACTTCAATCCATTGAGGATAGATAGACTATTTTGTATTCTTCTCAGAGGAAAATATTTGAATAGCATACATAAAGTGGCCCATAATTTATCTTCGGCTTCTATTGCCTCTTTTCAGCACACGGATGAAAGAATTACTTTAATTATAGACTTGTTGTTTATTACAGACTGTGAACAGGGGATGAGGTCAGGTTTAACCTGCTTTAGGCAAAGGGAAATGAAGTATTCTGGTTTTCATAATAAATTCTTTGTGTCTGGTGTTCTGATCAAATAGCCTGTTATAGACTTGTTTATATATATATACACATATGTGTGTGCATGTGTGTATGTATGTACATAAAACACATACACACAGATAACTATACATGCACATTGCATACTATGTATACATGTGTACATGGTTTTATATGCTCATTTGTGTTCATACACATGAACACAGGAAAAATGGTTAAATAATGCCCCAGACTCATTGCATAACTCAGGGCAAGGCACTTAACAGCTGCCTGCCTCAGTTTCCTCTACCATAAAGTGCTATTGCACCTGCCTCACAGGGTTATTGTCAGATCAACCAAATAAGATATTTTCAAAGTGCTTAGCAGAGTTTCTGGCACACAGTAGGTACTTAATAAATGCTTATTCTTTTCCCTTCCCCTTATTATCCAGTTATGCCAGTTTGGTGGACAGTCCATCGAGACAGTTCATCAGCACATCTGTCCTGGACAAGCATTAAAGAAGGATAGTAAATTGATGTCAGAATTATGAGGGATAGGGGCAGCTAGGTAGCTCAGTGAATAGAGCACTGACCCTGGAGTGAGGAGGACCTGAGTTCAAATCCAGCCTCAGACACAACATTTACTAGCTGTGTGACCTCGGGCAAGTCACTTAACCCCAACTGCCCTGCCTTCACCCCTCCAAAAAAGCAAAAAAATAATTATGAGGGATGGAGAGAAAAGGATAGATTTCACGGGGGAAATGACATGAAACTTTCAATGCACCCAAGCCCTTTCTTGTTGAAAAAGCCATCTTTTCAACACCATCTTTTCAACAAGTAGAATCAATGACACCATCTCTGTAGTCAGAAGACCTGACTTCTGAAATTTCTGTAGCCTGAAAACCTGGTTTCAAATCTCATCAAGGATGCTTACCATTTGTGTGACCTTCCACAAGTCACTTTACTTCCCTGGGCCTCAGTTTCCTCTCCTGTAAAATGAAGTTTGGACCAGATGGATCCTGAGGTCTCCACCAGCTCCAGCTCTGTGGTCCTAGGATACAAGGTACTCAAACAAATGTAGTACTTTAGGGCTTGTAACTTACCTGTGGTGTAGAGCCAGTCTGGTGTGGCATCAGTTCTGTATGAGAAACAGGGCCAAGGAAGAAACCCAAAGCAATTATCTCCATCATAGGAAAATGGGTTTCCATTAAAATTTAATAAGCAGCACCTGGCATATAATAATCACTTAGTGAGTGCTTATTGATTGATAGACTGATTGAGTTCCTACTATGCACAAGGGTCTTCTAATTAGTCCAGGGCTACAAAGATTTTTTTTTTAATATATTCCTGGGAGTTTTCTTTTTGGGATCTTTTTCAGGAGGTGATCGGTGGATTCTTTCAACTTCTATTTTGCCCTCTGGTACTAAAACATCAGGGCAGTTTTCTTTGAGAACTTCCTGGAGGATGATTTCTAGGTTCTTACTTTGGTCGTGGCTTTCAGGCAGTCCAATAATTTTTAAATTATCTCTCCTAGATCTATTTTCCAGATCAGTGGTTTTTCCCATGAGATATTTCACATTGCCTTCTATTCTTTCATTTGTTTGGATCTGTTTAACAGCATCTTGATTTCTCATAAAGTCATTAGCTTCCATTTGCTCCAATCTAATTCTGAAGCAATGATTCTCCTCATTGAGTTTTTGAGATTCTTTTTCCATCAGGCAAATTCGGCTTTTTAAGGCATTCTTCTCCTCATTGCCTTTTTGGGCCTCCTTTGCCATTTGAGTCAGTCTGTTTTTTAAGGTATTATTTTCCTCAGTCAGGCTGTTGATTCTCATTTCATAATTGTCTTGCATTGTTCTCATTTCTCTCCCCAATTTTTCCTCCACTTCTCTTATTTGGTTTTCAAAATCTTTCTTAAGGTCCTCTATGGCCTGAAACCAGCTTGTATTTTCCTTTGAAGCTTTTGGTGGAGTTCTGACTTCACTGCTTTCCTCCTGTTCCATGCTTTGCTCCTTTTTGTCCCCAAAAATAGGAATGTATTGTTGGAATCTTTTGTTTGCTTTGTTTCCTTTGCCTGATCATTTTGCCATTCAATTACTTGACTTATGGGCTTTTTGCCACAGTAGGACTCTGCCACCAGACAGGGGAGCTTTCGTCCCAAATGCTGGGGTTTTCTCAGCTGCTGGAGGTATAAGATGGGTGCCCTCTCTGAGGTCTCCACATGCTCTGGCAAGCTGGACACACACCCCAGGACCTCCACCCTAGACTGCAATCCAGATCCAAGCAGGTTAAAGCAAGAGCGATTACCCCTCAGACTAGTGCTTGGTCCCCCTACACTCTGCAGGCCAGGAGCTGAAGCCTTCACATGGCACTGGCTGGCTGTGCTGGCTTCTCAGCGGTTCCTCGCCCTGGGGATAAAAGCCAAGCACTCCCACTTACTGGTCCCAAAGTCCAGACTGCACTGACCTCTCACCTTGTCCTTCGCGTCTATGTGTTGATAAATCTGGAAATGGCCACAGCTGCTGCTGATCTGGAGTCCCTCTGGCTGGTGGCTGGTCAGGCCCGCCCTGGGGCTAAAGCCTCGGTGTGGTGCTGGGCTCGGCTCCCAGAGCGCTGCGCTGACTGATTCCTGCCGGCCTGCCGGGCTGTCCTCAGCTGGAGGTTAGCTTCTCTGTGTCATTTTGTGGGTTCTGCGGCTCCAAAGTTTGTTTAGAGTCCCCTTTTTACATGGATTGGGGAGGGTGGAAGCCAGAGCCGCGGGAAGGTCTTGCTTCTACTCTGCCATCTTGGCTCCGCCCCCTACAAAGATTTTTTTTAATGGCACAATCCATACCTTTACCAGAGCATACTACAATCTACTAGGGAGAGGGACAGGGAGAATCAGTAGATTTTAGTATGATAGTCCATAAGTATGATAAGGGCAAAGGGGAGAGCTAGAAAAAAATTGAGAATGGAGAGAAGATCGAGCAGTGATGATTAGAGAAGGCTTCAGGCAGGAGGTGGTGTTTGATCTGAAGAGGATTTCAGCAGGTGAGAAAGAGCAGTGAGTATATTCCAGGTATACAAGACTGTCTGAGTGAGTGCACAGAGGCTTAGGACAGCTGGGCAAGAAGAGAAGGGAGCAATCAGTCAGGATGTCTTGTGGGAAGGCAGCATGAATGTATAGAATCAATGTGAAATAAGGCTGGGAAGGCAGGTCAAAGGCAGTGTGCCTGTGACTACAGATCTCTTTCCCAATGGCATGGATGGAGCTAGAGAAAGTACATGGTTCCTTTCCTCCTTTTTGTTGTGTTGGGGAGAAGTCACAGATAATTAGAATAACTCTACCCAGCATCCCTGGTGGCCAATAACAAAGAGAATTGGTATGTTCCCATTTTGACTCAGTACGTAGTTTTAACCTGATTAGAAGGCATCGTGCCCAGGTACTGGGTAAGAGAAATCATAAAATACAATAAACTGCCCTTAACCTTTTCTTATGAAAGAAAAACTAATCTACAAATCACAAAGAGGAATAATTGATGATGATGATGATGATGAAGATGAAAATAATGAACAACACATATAGTGCATTTTGCAATTATTATCTCATTTGATCCTTACAACAACCCTCGGAGGGAGATGCAATTATTATGCCCATTTTACAAATGAGGAAACTGAAACACATAAAAGTTAAGTGACTTGTCCAGAGTCACACAGTTAGAAAATGTCTGAGGCAGGATTTGAACTCTAACTTCATCATTTTCTAAGGGCTCTGATAATCTCTATTCTGGGTGGATTGCCTTTTATTATTCTTCATTATATTTCTCATAATTTATAAGTAAAATTATTTGTGTTTTGATCCTTACGGCCTTTTGTAGTTATAAAGAGGGCTAGTGACTAGTCCCGGGGAATGGTATGGAATACCAAATCACCTTAGTGCTGGCCTGGTTGTCATCCTTCATTTTCAAGAGAACCAAAATGGCATCACTGTGTGTGTGTGTCCGACTGTGGTCGATCAAACCCATAAGAGCGTGAAGAGCTCTCCCACAGTTTAGGCACAAATAGGCCACATGAAGATTTTGGAAGGGTTCTCTAAATTTGGGCATCTTGTATTTCTTTTGAGCTACTCCGATTCTGCTGTTCTCATAGAGCATAGCACCTTCACTTGTCAAGGGCATGCCATGCTGAACCTTAGTGGAGGCAATGAGCCACAAAAAAAAGGCCTCCTTAGTCTTTCCAGTCCCCTCACATATCACATAAGGACTATACTAGATTGTAGAAGACCTTAAACGTCAGGCCAGGAAGTTTGTATTTTTTTCTACAGTCGACAGAATAAGTGCTAAAAGATGGGGTAAGAGCAGAAAGCAATTTTGTGTAGTTCTGTTTAATACCTATCTTCCATCAGGCAAGATTGGTGCATTTAGAAAACACATTGGAACTTGCCTAATTTTGCAGAGATTCAGTCTCCTAGTTCTTGCTTAGAAATAGAGTGAGGCCAGATTAGCCTGAGTTCAGGATTTCCAAATCCTAGGCCCTGGGCAAGTCCTTCAAGTATTTTCCCTGGTTGCTCTATTCACTCAATATGGAGACAATGGAGCTTTCCTCATATCTCTCTCCCTGTTTTCTTCTCATCTCCCTCATTCTCTCCTCTATGGCTTTCGATCTCTGTATACTGCTCTATGTCTTTGATGCCTGTTCTACAGATTTGTCTTGCCCATTCTCTATCTTATTCCTAATCTATTATCCCACAGCCAGTATTTAGCTATGCTCATTTCTCTCCATCTGCTTTTTCCCCCTCGTTTTTTTATTTATAGCTATCTTTTTACCTGGTCTTTTCTTTGATTTAGAGTTACAGAGATGGTAAAGAATGAACTCATATTAATGATCAGGTCATTGTAGAGAGTGACTTGTGTAAGTGAAATCATAGGGAGGTAAATCGACATCCCCTTCTAGCAGCAAATGGCAATATTGATTTTATTATGTGTTTTATTATGGAAAGCTATCCTGCCTCTCCAACCTCTGACCAGAAACTATGCCCTGAAAGACTTAACCATTTAAGATATAGAGCTCCTACTCTGCCCTGTGCCCACTCCTGAATGATTCACTATATCTAAACCACCCCACCCATGGCTTCACTTTATGCCCTGGAATCTTTAACAGTTGCCTATTGACTGGCATATGCCCACCCCTCTCAGCCACGTTCCCCCATTCCAGTTCTGGAACCATAATAAAATCAATACCACTATTTGTTACTGGAAATAATATATTCAATCTGCTCCCCTATGGACTGACTTACCATCCCTAAAACTTTCCCTATCAAAATATAACCACCCCCTGCCGCTACCACCAGTTTCCTATGAGTATGTCTCCTCCTATTAGAATGTAAGCTCCTTAAGGGAAAGAACAGTGTTCATTTTTACCCTAGTAAACACTTACCTCCTAGGTATTTATATCCCCAGTTCTTTGCACAGTGTTGGGCACAAAGTAAATGCTCATTTTTTAATTCATTCACGCACTCATTTATTCATCATTGTAATTTGAGAAGTCTATTCTCTTATAACTTTTCAGAAAATCCCATAGTTTAAGACGTGGAAGTGATCTTATAACCTTAAACATTCTTCTTACAATATTTCATGCGTATACCTCCAATCTCCTTATCTAGAATCTAAGTTATTTGAGGACAGTTTTGTAGGTATTGAGATCCATGTGGTGGTGTTTGATACCTCTGCCTAAGGGGGTGGGCATAAGGGAACTAGAGATGTTCATTGCTTAGACTTTTTCCCTATTCCTAGAGGTTAAATGCTGAGGACAGTCACGTGATACAGAGGATAGAGTGTTGGCCTTAGAGTCAGAAATATCTTAGTTCAAGAGCCTCTAGTTTGTCTCTTATGGCCCATTTTTTTTGTCATGGACCCTCTTGGCAGTCTAGTAAAGACTATGACCTCCTCAGAAAAATATTTTAAAATAAATAAAATAAAATATGTAGGATTACAAAGGAAATGGATTATATTGAAATATAGTTATCAAATATATTTTTTAAATGAACTTCAAATGAATAATCCTTGTCATAGTTCAAATCCTGCTTCAGATACTTATTAGCTAGCTGTGTGACCTTGGGCAGGTCATTTAACCTTTCTCAGCATCAATTTCTTCATCTACCTGTGAAGACTGAATAAAGTAACATACGTGTAGCCCTTTGAAAACCCAATTTTGTTGTTGTTGTTCAGTCATTACAGTTGTAACTGACTCTTGGTGACCCTATTTGAGATTTTCTTGGCAAAGATACTAGAGTGGTTTGCTATTTCCTTCTCCAGGTCATTTTACAGATGAGGAAACTGAGGCCAACAGGGTTAAGTGACTTGTCCAGGGTCACACAGAAACTAAGTATCTGAGACCAGATTTGAAGATGAGTCTTCCTGACTCTAGGCCCTGCATTCTCTTCACTGTGCCTCCCAGCTGCCCCTGAAAACCAGATGCACTAAATAAATATTAGTTGTTGTTGTTATTATTACTATCATGAATTAAGAAGGAATTGTAGCTCCCTTTCATCCGTGCCAAGTGGGCCATATAGGCAGGTCACTGACACCATGTCATAAAAGATTTAGCAACTTAGAATATAAAAGCACCAATACATATTGGGGAGGAGCACCCAAGCCAAACTGGGTGGGGAGGGACTCACCAACTTTGAGAAACCTAGTTCTATTAGGTTTAATATACTCCTTTGTCAATCAGAGTTTGTAACCAGTGATCCCTTTCAGCTCCAAAATGGTGTGATTGTGTGGCCCAGCAGCCATCCTGGTCCCCTACATATGAAGCTACATGCATCCACATTCTGCTTTAAACTAAAAGTTAGGAAGAGGCTTCTTTTCTTATTGCCCCCCCAAAAAAGTGTGAAAATGGTATTACCTCCCCTGAACCTCAGCCATTCCCTGGCTGAGAGTAAGGATGAATCAACCATATAACGACTATTTATACATGAACATGCCAGCCGGTATCAAACATATAGCGTACTCACAACCCAAGGAGGAGGGTGGGAAGCCTCCCAAAGTCAGCCAACGCTTGGATTGCCTCTGGTCTCCAGCTGATCAGTATTTGCAGTGAGTCCTTAACCACGACTCTCCCTCCATCTGTTCCAGCCCTTTCACCTTTCCCTCTGCCTGTGACAATGAGAATATTGAAATCAATAGTTCTCTCCCTGAGCTACAAACACTCAAGCACTTTAAAATGACGAATATTTCAGAAGAAAACACACGCACTGAGCTGAGTACTTGGAAGGTCGATTTTCTAATGTCTAAAGCTTGCAGTAAAAGTGTGGGGGAATCTGAGCAATCTTATTCTGCAGCAAGACATCAATCAAATGAGTAATTGAAGATCATCTTTATATAAATAATTCACATTTACATAGCGTTTTAAAATCTATAAAGTGTTTTCCTTATAATAACCCTACAAAGGAGGTAGTATAATTATCATTAACCTCAATTTAAGGGAGGAGAAATGGGCTGGAAGACATTAAGTTGCTTATAGTCACTTTGGAATCTGAGGGCCAAGGTTCAAATCCTGTCTGTTGTAATTACTACCTGTGTGATCTTGAAAAAATTCCCAGTCTCTTCGGACCTCAGTTTCTTCATACATAAATAAGGGTGTTGGATAAGATGCCCTCTGAGGTGCCTCCCAGCTCTAAATTTATGATCCAATTATGTGTTTCTAAGTGATCAAACAGGTTGCATCAGAGACAAGAGTCAATCCCAATCCCCTCTCTCCAAATCCTCGGCCCTTTTCTTATTGGTATTTCTATCAACCAATCATAAATTCCCAAGTGGGATAATGTTCATTTGTAAAGACAATGTTTCTCACATGCCATGGATAAAACATGTTTGCGTTGGATTTCCAATAGAGGTGACAGATTTATACTGATCTCTGCACCCTCTTTTGCTCTGAGATCAGTAGCATTATTAACCTGTGTGGGAACTGATGCCCGGTTTAGGGTACAGTGTGGAACCCTAGAACAGAAAAAAAAAAAGTAACTAGGCCCTACTGGGAGCAAACTCATCACCACAGCTCCTTTGGCCCAAGTCTCCGCACGCCATTTTACATAGGGGACCTCCGTTTAATATCCCATGCAACAGAAAAGCAGAAGATTCCTATTTTCAGGGATAGTGTGATTGAGCACACGGACCACAGCCCTTGACACAGACAAGCCTGTATTCAGAACCATTAACTTGTGAGCGCCGTGGGACCAGGGACCATCCTTGGCCTTTTTGTATCTTCAGCCCTTGTACAGTACCTGACACATAGTTGTTCTTTTTGTTCAGTTGTTTCGGTTATGTCTGACTCATCATGAGGCCATTGGGGATTTTCTTGGAAAAAAAAATGGTTTGCCATTTCTTTCACCAGTTCATTTTACAGATGAGAAAACTGAAGCCAATAAGGTTAAGTGACTTACTAAGGGTCACACAGCTAATAAAGGTCTAAGGCCAGATTTGAACTCTGGAAGATGAGTCTTCCTGATTCCCAACCCATCACTTTATCCACGATGGCACCCAATTGCCCTTGAGCAAGTCATAGTGACACAGCTATCTCAGGATCATAAATTGAGATCTGGAAGGAAGCTCAGAGAGCATTTAAAGAGCCCCCTAATTCTATCAGTAAGGAAAATGAGCTTCAGAGAAGGGAAATGACTTGGCAGTGGTCATATAGCTAATAAGTGTCTGGGGCCAGATTTGAACTTGGGGGTTTCTTGACTCTAGGCTTGGCACTCTATTCACTGTGCCACCTAGCTGCCTTGACATATATATAGTAGGCACTGATAAATGTTTATTGGCTGATAAAAAATCTCTTCTTTAATAGCTGTATGTTCTTAAGCAAATACCTCCGCCTTCCCTCACCTGTAAAATGGAGAGTAGGATACATGTAGTGACCTTTGCACAGGGCTGTTTTGAGGGATAAATGAGATAAATACAGAAAAGACCTAGAAAATCCTAAAACTCGATATAAACACTAGCTATTACTAAAATAGTAAAATGAGGATAATATTATCTCTATTACCCATTGTTATGAGGAGAGAATCATACAAACAAGAATTAGTATCATTATATTATTAATAGGCAGAATAGAATAGTGGATAGCTAACCCAGGAGCCTGGAAGACCTGAGTTCATGTCCTAATGGACACATTCTGCCTATGTGACCCTGGGTAAGTCACTAAGTTTATCTAACCATTCTCGACTTTCTCTCTCATGTCCCCAATCCCATCAACTTGAAAAATGAGGAGTCACCACAACTTGAAAATGGGAGAGACCAAAACTTGACTCAGGCTAAGAGTCATGGCTGACAAGGGTAGCCTCAGTTAAGAGTATAAGCTCATTTGCAAAATATTACAATGGAAAATAAATGAAACATTAGGTTTCAGCATCATCTCACATAACAGTACAGATGAGCCGAGAAAATGAGAAGAGCCAATGGCACAAGATCTGGGTAATCCTAAGGGCATTGCAAATATAGTTAAAAGAATTCCAACAGATGGGATTGAAATGGAACCAATCAGGCCAGCACTTTTCTAGTTCCTTGGCAATGCCAGTAACATTGTTGCCTTTATACCAAAGTGTACAATGTGAGAGAGTGTCAGGGACACTTAAAAAAATGAAGGCAGACAGCAGGGCCAGACCTGACCAAATAGAGACAGAAGAAATCTATGCTAAAGGTGAGAATGTTCAAGGCATTCGGGGTCAATTTTGAAAATATTTCTGAGGGAAAGATTCCAAAAGAATGGAAAAGATCGCAGACTGTGCTTTTCTTTGCCCTTTGCAGACAAGCTGATTAGTGTTCCAATTTGAATCCCAAGGTACAAGAACTATCTATACAAAAGGAACAGAGTTGTAAGGCAAGATATCATTACTAAAGAATGCACTGTACCAAATGGAAATCAGCAGCCCTATGGCCCATTCCCATTAGCCCTGATGAGCCATGCCACTACCTCGACATTCAGCACAGCTGACCCCATGCCTCAGCTTCCTGTACTCTGAGGTGTATTGCAGACCCAGCTCATCAAAGGTGCATGGCAACAAGCAGACATTTCCCTGATGCTGAGCGGTCTAAAGATCCCTGGGGCAGAGAAGGTTTTATAGCCCTTGGGAGCCTGATGGAAAAGTACTAATGGAGTTGGTCTTTTTTAACTGAGGCTAGTTCACAAAAGATGAGGAAATATATCTGAGTCTGTGATTCTGGGCCATGGGTTTGATCACAGATGCAAAATTCATTTTTCCCTTGCATGGCTTTGCATCTACAAAAGTGGGTAGGAAGAGCTGAGGACAGAAACTGACACTAAAAAGTAAGATTTAAGGACTTATCTTATCTCTAGAGAACCAGGAGAAGGTCAGAAACAGGAACACAGAATGCATGGCATTTGTCTCCCATACTGACGAAAGGATAAAATGTAAGATAGAATTCATGATGGCAGGGTTCCGTCCATCCCTCCCTCCCTCCCTCCTTCCCTCCCTCTGTCCTTTCCTTTCTTCCCTCCCACCCTCCTTTCCTTCCTTTCTTCCACTCTCCCTCCTTTCCTTCCTTCCTTCCTCCCTCCCTCCTTTCCTTCCTTCCTTCCTTCCTTCCTTCCTTCCTTCCTTCCTTCCTTCCTTCCTTCCTTCTTTCCTTCCTTCCTTCTTTCCTTTCTTCCTTCCTTCCTTCCTTCTTTCCTTCCTTCCTTCCTTCTTTCCTTCCTTCCTTCCTTCCTTCCTTCCTTTCTTCCTTCCTTCCTCCCTCCCTCCCTTCCTTCCTTCTTCCCAAGTGCCTTGCACATGCCTGACATGTAACCTGTGCTCAAATACATGTTCATTGATTGATTTATCGATTGCCTATGAGAAATCAATCAGCTATTTCATCCAAAGATTATCCACCCAAAAGAAGCAACCAAGCAGACATTGGTATCTTGCCTTCTTTTTATAAAATTGATCAAAATGGTCTTTGTGCTGGATCCAAGCTTGAAGAGAAGGAAGAAACGGGGCATTGTAGGATCATAGAGCTGGAGATAGAAGGTACTTCTGAAATCACCTAGCACAAATCTTTTGATTTATATATAATTCAATTCAATAAACATTTATTAAACACCTTCTATATGCTAAGCACTGTGCCTAGCTCTAGGGATACAAAGAGACACAAGGCAGTCCGTGTTTAATCTAAGGAATATTCTATGCTACGATATGATATAACAGTATAGCATAACATTGTGTGATATAATACAATTCAATGTTAACGTAATGCAATGCAATGCAAGACAATGCAATGCAACGTAACATAACAGAATAGAATAGAACTGTGTCCCAGGGAGATGAAGTGACTTTCCCAATGAAGCAAACAAGGATTTATTAAACATCTACTCTGTAGCAGGCACTTTACTAAGCACATCATCCTATTTAATCCCCATAACAACCTTGGGAGGGAGGTGTTATTATGATCTCTATTTTACAGTTGAGGAGACCAAGGCAGATATAGGTTAAGTGACTTGCTCAGGACCACTCATCTAGTAAGTCTCTGATGCTGGATTTGAACTCAGGTCTTCCCGACTGCAGACCCAGTGCTCTCTCTACTGTGTAACATCCCTGCTTCAAAGGCCACACAGAGAATAACCATCAGAAGTCAGAGGGAAACCCTGTCCTCCTACTCCAGAATAAGTCTTCTTTCCATTTCACCAAGCCATCCAGGATCACATTTGGAAAGCCATATGGATATTTTAAGGATACAAAATTCCTTGCTGATGAAAAAGTCTGTCATTTAAACACCAGTGTTTCCCCAGTAATGCTGTGAGGCTGTGAATTACAAAACGCCATGATCTCAGAAGACTCAAAATTGCATGTAACCCTAGGGACAATAGGGAAGCTGCATGGTGAGCAGAAACAAGCTGCAGTATATCACCAATGGTGCCTTGGACACAGAGTCCCTTCTAGAAGACAGCACAGAATGCCCCCCAAGGCAGGTCATTTGGCAAGAACAAGAAACAGGGGATGTGCAACCCAAGCACTACAGTGATCCTGATGAGATATTGAGAAAACTTGAGAGTGTTTTCCAGCCATTGGAGTGGATCCTCAATGGATGATTTATCAAAGCCATCGTGTGGTCTATGACTCATGTTTGGCCTCAATATATTCCCACTCTTTCCACTGTGGTTTTGTTTTTATGTGAATTCAGGGATGAGCAACTTCAAAGTTTAGGGAAAGGAGACTGGACCAGGATGCTGTTGTCTTATTAACTCACTGAAAGGCCATGTGGTGCAATAGGAAGAACACTGAATTTAAAGGAAGCTGGATTCAAATCTATCCTTTCTCATCTATTTACTGGGTGACCTGGAGCAAGCCCATTTAATGTTGCTGGGCCTCAGCTTCCTCTTCTGTAAAATAATGGCCCACAAAGTCCCTTCCAGCTCTAAATATATTGCTACATTATCTCATTGTTTACCTTTGCTTTGAGCTCACTAGCTCTCTAGCTAGTAAAAGACATTGGTGAGGACTCACCTCTAATTTGTAGAGGATTCTGACTCACAAAGCACTTATAACTTCAGGTACCTTTTGGAAAACCGATGAATCAGGGGCCCACAAAAAATAAAAGTAACTGGCATTTATGTATACATTTTTTACCTGGATCCATTATTGCTTTGGGGTGGTAAACTCCCAATTTAGAAACTCCTGGTACCCATACTTATTCGTAATTCAGCTATAACATAGTCTTTGAGTCACATGGGACACTGGGAGATTAAGGAAATTGTCCTGGGTCACATAGGTATTAACAGCTGAGGTAGGAACTTGAATTCACATTTTCCTGACTCTAAGACCAGCCCTCTCTCCATTACCTCCCTCCCCCATCATCTCTGACATTCATATAACCTTTCAAATTTGCAAAACACTATATAGTTTATCTCTTTTGAGCTAACAGCAACTCTAGATACTAGATCTACTATGATCCCCATTTTACAGAAGAAGAATCTAAGACTGAGAGTTTGTGACTTTCTTAATATCCCACAGTTGGTACCAGAGACCAGCACTGACTTCAGGTCCAGTTCTCTATCCCTAATGCCACAGATAACAATCATAGATGATGAGAAGATGTAAGTGGGCTGTGAGCTTCACCCATGGTGGGTGTGACCACAATCATAAAACCACTGATTCCATGTGTCACTGTGGCATTCATAAGATGATAGCTATAAAGATAGAAGATACTTGAGAGGTATTATCAGAAGAATTCAAAGACATTGAGAAAGACAGGAAAATGCAGTTGCTTTTCCAAGTATTTTATTCCAGAAGCAATATTTGAGGAGTCTCCCCAGAATTCCTTCTCTCTGAATAGAGAAGAATAATAACATCAATGATAGCTAGCATTTATGTAGTTCTTTATGGTTCGTGAAACACTTTACATATTATTTTTTTATTTGATCCTTACAATGCCCCTGTGAGGTAGGTGCTTTCATTATTCCCTTCTTACAGATGAGGAAACCAAGGCTAAGAAAAATGAAGCACCACACCCAGAAAGTGTTGGGAGGATTTGAACCAAGGTTTTCCTGATCCAAGCCCAGCACTCTATCCATTTGCACCACTTAGCTTATCTTTTATGCCTTTGAAGGGTCTGGAAAGTCAAACCCCTAGGGAACCCAAGCCACCACCCTTGCCAGACAACCAACATCATCTATCTTCTGTGAGTACTTCAAACAGCTGATGTTTCTGCAGGAGCTCTGCTGATACAGGTGACTGATGTTACTGCTGGAGAGAAGACAAGTTTAAAACGCAGAATCAGGCACACATTGTTGGACGTGGTCAATGTGGGAATTTGTCTTGCTGGACTATCAATATTTCTGATGAGGGTTTTCTTTTTCTATCGCCAAGATAAAGAATTTCTTAAGTGCAAAAACAGAACTCATTGTGACACCCTAGGGAACATTAGGATAAATGGATCCCTCAGTAGTGACCAATGGATGGGCATCTCTGAGAGAGAACCCAGCTTCCATTATTTCCCAAACTAATATGATATGACTTCATGGATTGGTGTCTTCGTATATACAGCATGCCATATTTCTTGTCTTGTGTTTGTGCTGCAGCTCCTATCCCATTAGCTCCTAAACTCATTGAGGCAGAGCGTCTGTTATTCTTCATCATTGTACCACCAGTGCCTTTTACCCAGCAGACTGATGGTTCAATTGAATTCAATTCCGCAATCATTCATTGTTTATTATATGCCAGGAACTATATTATAGTGGACACAAAGTTAAAAATGAGACAGTCCCTACCCTCAAGAAGCTTCTCTTCTAATGGAAAATAAGATTTAAACAGAAAAGCAAACACAAAATACACAGAATATAAATATGAAGTCATTTCAGGGTGTGAGAACAATTACAAGGAGAGAAATCAGTGGAGCTTTAAAGGGAGTTAGGAGCAGCAACAGGAGGCAGAGATGGGAAGTGAGAACCTTTCGGGCATGGGGAACACTGGGAAAATACATGAAGATGCTATTGGGAACAATCAATCAATCACCATGTTTTAAATCTCTACTGTACACCAGGTTATGTACTAATTGTTAAGGATAAAACTACAAAGAAGATATAATCTGTTCTCAAGGACCTTACGTTCCAAATGGGGGAATAAGTCCATGCATAAATATATACAAAATATTTGTAAATAGAATAAATGCAAACAATTACAAAGTAGTTAACTACAAGGCAAGAGGGGAGTAATAGCTGAAGGAATCAGGAAACAAGTTTCTTAGGAGATACAGTCTGATCTGTATCTTAAAGAATTCTATAGAGAGCCACTAAAGCTTTTTGAGCTGGGGAATGGCGTGGTCAGACTTTTCATAGCTAATAAAATTTTATAGATAATTTATAAAGTAGTATAAAATCATTGCTGATGCTTCATCAAAGCCATGCTTGGTGGATAATATGGCATTATTGTCTGTTTTTGAGCAGATCCTGAGAAACGAGTCATTTTCAATAAATCACAAGCCTCCCCAAATCTGTCTCTCATTAGTGTGACTCTCTTAGGTCCTAGGGTTTTATTCATGTATTTAATTCATCATTCCCTTCTGCCTTTCAGCAGGAAAGAAAAAAAATTCCTCTTGTGATCCCATAACCAATTAGAATAGTATTTTCTGAAATAAGCCTATTTAAAGTATGTGAATGTTAACTCTCCCCACCCACAATTCAGAAGAATTCTATTTCACCGGCTGTCCCAAAAAGCATTGGGGATTTTTTTTTTTGCCTTCTTTAATCTTCTTTTTCTTTAATAGTGAAAAAGAACAAGAGTAATCCAGATTTTTCCCTCTTCCCTCAAGCACTTCTTGATCAGAGGCAAGCTCTGAAACATTAACCCTTTGTTCCTGAAGAGGAATTACAATGGTTAACTATACAACAGTAATACCTGCTATGTATCCCAGTGGGTAGCAGCCCTAGCATAATGAATAAAGAGTAGGTCTTAAATTTGGAAAGACCTGTATTCTAATCTTGCTTCTGACAAATACTGTCTGTGTGTCTCTGGGAAAGCCACTTCATCTCTAGTTGATTTAGTGCTGATAGAATGCTCCACCTGGAATCCTGGGAGATCCTAGTTCAAGTACAGCCTCAGACACTTCCTATTTGGGAGTAGAGGGGTAGGGAGGAGACTTCTGACAAGTCACTTGACCTTCCCTGCCTCAGTTTCCTCAGCTACAAAATAAGGATAATAATAGTGCCTACCTTCCAGGCTAGTTGTTAAGATCACATGAGATAACATTTGTAAAGCACTTAACACAGTCCCTCCCCACTCCCAACAACTCTCTAAAATCATAAAATATACAGTACATGTCTCCACTGATTTTTCTCCAATTTATTTTCTTTATAGTTGTTTGTTTGTTTGTTTTTTACTCAGAGCTATTTGCATGAGACTGTGAGCTCCTGGAGGGCAGGGACTGTCTTTTGTCTTTTTTGTATCCCCAGCACTTAGTATGCCCTTAATAAATGTGTATCAACTGACAAATCTGCATCACTGTAGGGAGTGCCCTGCAGTGATGACATCATAGAGCACATTTATAAATGTATGTTTATACATATATACATGGATATATGCATGCAATCTATATACATGTGTGTATACATTTATATTTCAAGCTTTAAAGTTTACGAGGAGTTTTTCATCATCTCATAATATCCCCTGCTTTTCACAGTAACCCTTAAGTTGTGATTTAAGCCTTAGAGAAATTACTTTCTCTGCTTTATAATGAAACCAAGGCTCAGAGACTTTAAGTGGGGGGAAACTGAGTCCAGGAAAGTCTCAGTGACCTTTGGAGGTTTCACTCTGAGGCTAAGGGAAGGATTTCAAACCAGTCTCACCTGACCCTGGTCTAGTGCTGTCTCTGTTACACCAGTCTGCATCTCTATACCATATAAAAAATGAATAATCTGAAAAGATTCCAAGAGTTTATTTCATCTTTAATGTCTACAAAGATAGACTCGTGATAAGAGCATTTTGGACCTCAATAAATGCATCTTTTATGAGGAGAGAGCTCCTCAGCAGCAGCTTTGCTTATGTGAAGAGTGCTGGGGCTGGAAGGCATTGTATCTGGGTTTCAGCCCCACGGAGGCACATTAATGCAGTATGTGATTTGGGGGTAAATCATTTTATCTCTTTGTTTCTTCATTCGTAAGATCCCTAAAAACTCCTTGAAGAATCTAGTAATGATAATTTCCCCCAAAATCTTCTTCCCAAATCCATGGAAGCCGCCTATGGTATAGTGGGGACAGAGGCTCTGAGTTCTAATCATCACTGACGTTTAATTATTAGGTGATCTTGGGCAGATTATTTGATGAATCAAGATTTTACTGAGTGCTTACTATGTGTCAGGCACTGTCCTATGCCCTGGGAATACAAATACAACATAAGCAGGAAGACAATCCCCGGCCTCAAGGAGCTTCATATAAAAAGAAATTGAATGGGGAGGGATGACAGGGAGTAGCAGAGATGAGGTCAGTTGGAGCAAGGCATTGTAAATAAACTCCAAAAAAGTCAGGAAAGCAGACTGGAAAGGAATGAAGACACATCTGACCTGGGTCTTCTCCTGAAAATAGAGGTTCTGCTAAAAACCAGCCAATCAGAGGGAAAATTCAAAGGGGCAGAAGTTACTTTGAAAGCATGAAGTGCAGGAAATATTGGTAATATTTAAATATATAACAACCAGAGCTTCAGAAAAGGGAAAAAAAATAACATGTATGCAAGACATACTGGGCATCTAGATGGTATAGTGGTTAGAGTACCCGGCCTGGAGTCAGAAAGACTTATCTTTTTGAGTTCAAATCTGGCCTCAGACATTTACTAAATGTGTGACTCTGGGCAAGTCACTTAACCCTATTTGCCTTGATTTTCTCATGTCAAAGAGGAAATGGCAAACCACTCCAGTATCTTTGCCAAGAAAACCCCAAATGGAGTCATGAAGAGTTGGACACAACTGAAACAAGTGAACAAGAATATAGAAGACATACTTTGAAATTTAATCTATATCATTAAAATTGTCTTCATCACTTTTTAAAGTCTAGACAATCAGCCAGACAACAAATCAAACCCTGACTTACTGTGTTTGCAGATTTCTGAGTAAATGCGCACGTGGGAAAAAATTTTACAGTCTGGCTCTCTCAAGTCAATTGGAATTCATTCCAGCACACTCATGAGATCAGGGATGACGTGAATGTACAGGGTGAAGATGTTTCTGGGACATTGTAGAAAAAGGCCTATAGAATCAAGAGTGAAGCATGGAGTATATGGAAGATATGACTGGCCTGGGCCTCCTTCTTTAAATGGAGCTTGGGGAAGGAGCCAGCCAATCAGAGAGAGAAGGGGGGGGGGAAGGGGATTTTATTCCTAGAGATACCAGAGGACCACCAAAGTTACTTGACCTGACTCAGACCTGTGCATCAGTTTCGTCAATTTGACAACTATATGAAAGGTAGATTAAGGAGAAGAGAGACAAAAAACGAGGTCACTCATTAGGAGGTTATCTTAGCCGTCTAGTGGGAGGTAAGAATCTGATTGGAAATTTCCAGTGTGCTTTGGAGTTGAGAGCTTGAAGTTGGGGTTCATAGATTAAAAGACAAAGACCTCTTTTGCTACATCCCACAACATACAGAAATGAAAGGATGCTTAGTAATGAACATCAATATGCACTTCCAGGTTCACAAAGGAATTTACAAAGATTTTCTCATTTGATTCTCACAACAGATCTGTGAGGTAGGTACTTCAAATATTTTCCATTTTCTAAGGGAAACTGAGTTTAAGTCAGTTGCCCATGGTTACAAGACTAAAATGTGCCAGGGACAGGATTTGGATGTAGGCTTCACAAAATTCTGATGTGGGCACTGTTTCTAAGGTTACAGCTCCTGTCCCTGTATGCAGCAAGTAACCAGCATAAGATAAGGGATCTCCCTTATGGGTTCCTTACCAGAGGGGAGAAATCTGGACCATCAAAGCATAGGTATCTGTACCTTTCACTCCCTCTTTATTGATAGGGAGTCACTGGGAATACAAATGGTTTGAACCATTCAGTCTAGCAGGGGGCATCAGGGCAAAATTGCTGGACTTGGAATTGAGGCTTTGGTTATCTTGTCTTGGACCAGACACTCTTTGGGTGATCCTAAGCAAATCATTTCAAATGAATTTTTCAAAAAAAATTATTAAGTGCCTACTATGTGCAGAATATTGTGCTAGGTTCCAAGAGAAATACAAAGTTTAAATCCAAATTGGTCCCTGTCATCATGTAGCTTATAGGATATTAGCATAGGACAGCATAAGGATGAGCAGCTATGTTCAATTTCATCTGCCCCAGCCCCCCAAAGCACTTTGCCAGAGAGGGCTACCTTTCATAGAGGTGGACATGTACACTAGCCTTGCTGAGAGACATATGCCCTAGGCCCTTATGGGAACGACACAGGGGCTCCTGACAGGTGCACAGTGACTCTGGCCTGACCCAAAGAAGATTGTTGAGGGAAACCCCCCCTCTATAGCTCATAAGAGTGAGTACCCACTCTGTTTTGGATCTTATAGAAACATATTTAGAGTTAGAAAGAGCCTTGAGGGCCATTGAGACCTACCTTCTCATTTTACAAATGAGGAAATTGAGTCTGAGCAAGTTTCGTGCTCAGACTCACACAGCTAGAATCTGAGACAGGATTTGAATTCAGGTCTTCTGACGACAAGTCTAACATTCCATTTCTATCAAGATTCCCCAAAGATATATTCAACAAGATGGGGACTAGCCCAATGATTTCATTGGCTCAGACAACTCCAAGTAAGGAAATTTCTTCTCCCAATGCCACTTGGCACATTCTCTGAAACTTAAGTTCTGAAGGAGATCTCAGACGTCAAATTTTAAAGCATTCAAAAGTTAACTGACTTCTCAAGGGTCATATAGCCAGTATGTGTCAAAGGTGAGACATGAACTCAGTTCTTCCTAACTTCACAGATGGCTCTTAATCAACTAGGCCACATTGCCCCTACATTGGGTTTTCTTGTCCAGTTTTCTTGTCCTTCAATTTTGTGCAAAAGTATGAAATGCAGGTTCCCCACCCCACCTTCCCTCCAGCAACAATGGCAGCCTAAGGCAGAAACATAAGGCTGCAGGAGGCATAGGCTATCCTAAATAATCCTGATACTATAGAATTCATGATTGGCTACCTTCCTCTTTTGTGTTTCTTTTTATGAGCACAGGTCAGTAACTAGCAATCCTGGAAAATATACATTTCCAGCCTTGACAGTTAGGTTGAGGGTCTCTTGGTCTTGGAATCCAGGCATCAGCTGACTCAACAATAAGATTCCACTAGCAGAATGCCTCTTGGGAGAAAAGAGGCCTATCACCAAGACCAGTCTATACCTGAAAGGCCAAAGAAAGCCTCAGTCTGGATGGCCAGTAGATCTGGATCTTATAATGCTCCAAAAGGGTTTCTACCTTCCAGGAGGAATGAAATGAGCAATTTGAGGGCCTTATATTTCCTACTCTTTGCACACCCTTGAGTACTTTGTGTCTAGGTCTGGTAGCTGAAAAAATTAAAAATGCTATCCCATCTCCCCATTTTCTAAGGGAAGACCACAGATCCTATCCTCTTAAGGGAGAGGCTTTTGATGGTCCTTGAGAATCTCTGCCATTCCTCAGAGCTGGTTAAAAAAGCAGGACCAAACCTTAGGTGATAATTTTTACTAAGCCAGAAGTCAGAGGGGAGATCATAGACAGGCAATGCCCAGCACAAACTCCAGTGGGGCAGAATAGTGTCCTATGGTGCCTAGTGGAGCCCCGTCCAGCAACGTCCAGGAAAAAACCATCTGTCAGGCACTCAGAGGCCAGCAGGGAGCAGGCCCATCCATTAGAGACAAAGAGACAAATGGCAGTGCAGGCAGCAACATTAGTAGCTCTAGGCTGAGAGAAGTTAGTTACCATTCCATCAGTCTGCCCTGGCCATACGTATTTCCTAGTGTGTGCCTTTACGATTGTAATCTCTGTGCTTACACTCTCCCCACTAATGTACAGTTTATTATGGGCTACAACCCCTGGGTTTTATGGGTAAATATTT
The DNA here is from genome assembly GCF_028583685.1 of Petaurus breviceps papuanus. Classification (NCBI taxonomy): domain Eukaryota; kingdom Metazoa; phylum Chordata; class Mammalia; order Diprotodontia; family Petauridae; genus Petaurus; species Petaurus breviceps. Next base: position 32,350,828 of record NW_027185761.1, on the reverse strand, counting down.
TATTGCTGTTTCTTACTAAGACTTTTCATTAAGCTCCTCTGCTTAGTTAATTCTGTCTTCTGGGCAAATATTAAAGGGAAATATATTGGTGAGACTTTTAGGAGTATGGACTCAACTAAGTAATTTGAACCTGCGGTAACTGTCCAATGAGGGACAGCCTGTTCTCCCCTTCTGGACACCCTCCCCACTGGAACTCCAGCTTAGGAGTCCAAAGAAGATAAAACATTTCTACTCCAGTCCCAAGGAGTGGGATTCACCCTCATAGACAACAGAAAGGGGAAGTTCCAAAACAAAAATATATTTCTCCCGAATCATTAATCATCTTTGGATGTAGCTATAGACACAGGGACTGATCAGAAGTTCCCTATGTCAGAGCAGTAAAATATATGTCCCTCTGCAAGATTCAGTGAGGATATCCTATTCCATGGGAGATACTCTCTTCTGACAAAAGGTCATAATCTAACCTAATTAAATTAGGCAAGAGTTCCTTTAATCACCTCCTGCTACACTAGAAATTAGTAAAAGATACATATAATCATTTCAATACTATATAGTATTTTATCTCAAACTTTCTGGTCTTAAGACCCCTTTACAACTCTTAAAAATTATAGAAGACCTCCCGAAGATCTTTTATTTTGTGAATTATATCTATCTATATTCAACTTATTAGAAATTAAAACATCTTGGTATTATTGTGAAAATAATTTTGACTTTACAGAACTCCTGAAAGGGTCTTGAGAACCCCCCAGGGGCCCTGGACCACACTTTGGCAACCACTGCTCTATACCACAGGGCAGCTAGGTGGCTCAGTGAATAGAGTGCTGGGCCTGGAGCCAGGAGGACTCTTCTTCCTGTGTTCAAATCTGGCCTCAGACTAAATGTGTGATCCTGAAAAAGTCATTTAATCCCGCTTCCCTTAGTTGCCTCATCTATAAAATGAACTGAAGAAGGAAACAGTAAACCACTCCAGTATCTTTACTAAGAAAACCCCAAGTGGTGCTATATGGAGTTAGAAATGACTGAACAATGACTTTACAGCATAACTGCTTAGTGATGCCAATGAGATTTGAAATAACAGATTTGCTTCAATAATAAAAAAGAGATTTGGCTTTATACAATTCAATTAATTTAAAAAAGCATGCATTGAGTGCCTATTGTGTACCAGAATTAGAGTCAGAATACCTGGGTTGAGTTTTAATTGTATCACCTTGGCAAAATGATATCCCTTTTGGGGATTCAGTGCCCTCTTCTGTAAAATAAACATTGGACTGGTTGATTGCGAAGGTTCCTTCTAGCTCAGAAAACTTTGGAGTCTAATAACTCATTTGGGAAACAATAGTATGATGACAAAGCTTGTTCAAACCACAGTCATGTTTTTTTATTTCTTAATATATTTCTTAGCATGTTATTATAGGGCATATTATGCTTATATCAAAAATGACAATAGTTGATTGTTCAAAATTGCCCCAAAGACAAGTTGTCATGGGGCTTTATGCTTTTTGCTAATGTTGGTACAATTCACATATGTGGGATTTTTTGATGGGTTTTGGTTATAATGAAAGAATCCTAATTCTCAGCCCCATGCTCTGGGATCTCTGATGCTGGAAGTCTGGGAGGAATTTCCTAGCATGTTTCACTTCTTGTCTTCTGCTGTGACTAAGCAGAGTCACAAAACTCCAGTGCCCTCAGCATCTTTGCCAGAAGCCGATACCCTCAATAAATAACATATTCCAGACAAGGACAGTCCTTGGAGGAGGGGGTGGCTTCAGCTGGGTTTAGGCCAATCGTGATTGGTGCTGCTTCCAGAACTAAACCCTCCAGCAGGCCACGAATGAGAAGGTACCTACGTTTCTCTGATCACAATATGAGACAAATAGGCATGCACGCTGCCAGAAACCTGCTATCCTTCCCACCCATTCCCATCCCTAGCTAGCATAGCCCATTTCAGGCTCTCCCCTTTCTTAATCTGGTCAGCCACTGACATGATCTATTGGCAGACTGAGTGCATCTGGGCTTTAGGGGAGTACTTTTATTTAGGGGAGGGCTCAATGAGTAAAACCTGTGCCAGGTTTGCATCTTTTGTTGGTTCTTCTGTTGAAAATCACCCCTCCCCCCCCATGCTTTCTTTATGAATCCTAATTCCTCCCTCTTGCTACTTTTGTGACATTGGGCAAGTCACTAAAACTTCCTGGGATCAGTTATCCTTCTCTAAAAATGAGAGGGTTGGAGGGGATGTCCTTTCCAGCAGAAGATGTATGATGATTTTGTCAACTGCCAGTAAATAACCCTTCTCCAGAGACCACCATAACCTTACTTATTCAAGGTCACTAAGGGAAGCCAAGGGCAGGCAGTGTTCCTTGCCGTTCCACCACAGTTAGCACCAAGGGCCCCTCTGCTGCTTCTCACAGATGGCACCTGCCATAACACCTCCTTTAGCTCTGCATCTCACAGTATCAGTCTTCATTCCATAGGCTGTTCTCACCATTTCCACATTTCTCCTCAGCTCTGAAGGGTGGGGAGCTGTGGAGAGTACCTCCTTTTCACAGAGGAACAACCTGTCAGCTGCCATCTTGGTACAGTAGGAGTGGGCATTCCATGTGGCCTTGTCAGAACAAGGTGCCAGCTGATATGCCAAGCTAGATAAATATGACTCTACTCTGACTCTACAGCTCACAGGTGGGCAACCTGTGGCTTGGAGGCCATGTAACTTTCTAGATTCTCGGGTGTGGTCTTTTGACTGAGTCTGAGTTTTATAGAACAAATTCTTTTATGAAAGGGATTTGTTCTGTGAAGTTTGGACTCAGTCAAAAGACTGCACTTGAGGACCTAGAGGACCACATGTGTCCTCAAGGTTGCATGTTCCCACCCCTGCTCCATTTTCTCCCCATTGCCTCCAAGCATAAAATCCATTGTTTGGTGATCATTGGTTTCCCCTACCTTTCTGGTCTATTTATACTTTATGCACCACAAGTACTCTGTGATTCAGCAATACCTCCATGCTTTTCCTCTTGATTTGTGTATTTTCACTGTCTTTCCCTCATCCCAGGAATTCTCTCCTTCCTAAAGTCCACCTCCTGATTCTCTGGCTTCCTTCATGACTAAGCTAAAATTGTACTTTCTGCAAGAGGTCCTTCCCAATCTCCCTTAATGCTAATGTCTTCTCTGTTGATTATCTACAATTTATTTATCTTGTATATGACCTGTTTGTACGTAGTCCTTTGCATGTTATCTCTACCATGAGACACCAAGTTTCTTGAGGGCAGGGATTGGCTTTTCCCCCCACTTTCTTTGTCTCTCTAGGGATTATCGCAGTTCCTGGCACCTTTTAGGTGCTTAATAAATGCTTGTTGACTGGCTGACTCTCCTGATGTCCTGTGTCCTAACAAGAATTTATGCAGGAGTCAAGAACATGAGTATACTTCTCTGTCATTGAGATCAAGTTTGGTTGAATGAACTTCGAGATTCTTTTTTTCACTGTCACCAAATGATATTTGTGTGTTCTATGTATGCCAGCATTTCCAACAACTCTAAGATCTTGACAAAGCATGCCAATTTCCTTCCATCAACATTGTCCAGTCAACATCCCTCAAAGTAACTGGATGATGCTTCATCTTAGATTCCGGGTTATGGAAGTTAAGCACCCCTAAGCATCTCTGCACATTGCTCTTAATTTCATAGCCTTGTAGAGGAATGTTTCATATTAGCTATGCTTACTGTACCACCCTAGTAAATATCCCTTTCTAAAAAGTTGCTTTGGGCTGGTTGACTAAATTAATTCTCTACTGATAATCTTGAGAGGAAACACACTGGTGAAGGCTCAAGCCAATAGCTTTATAGACTTGCTATTCATCAATCTCCAGTTATTCCTAGAACCCAGAGGAGGAGATTAGCCAAACTCTGGGGACTTGCCGTATCAGTGGGAGGGGGAGTGGGAATGAAAGTTTCGGTGAGAATATTCAAAGATTATCTGGGACTTTCTCAACCATGCCATAGCAACCTCTTCACCCTGGAAGTGGACTCTACTCCTAAACTACTTCTTACATTGTAAGGAACTTTTCCCTCCATTGTCTCTCCCTCTGATTGGCTGGCTTTTCCCAGAACCTCCATTTTTAGGAGGGGCTATAGATCAACCATGTCTTCATTCCTCTCTAAGATACTGAAGACTCATCTCTCAAGGACTTTCTCCAGCATTATTCCTCAATGGGAACCTTCACTGCCTGAAATCCAACCTTTTTTTTTAGTTCCCTTTTATGTGTTTTCCCAATTAGAACAAAAATTCTTTGAGGGAAGGGACTGTCCTTCCATCTGCTTACATCTATATTCCAAGAATTTAGCACTGTACCTGGTACATAGTAAGCCCTTAATAAAAATGCTTATTGACTTGCCTGGAACACTGCAAACGGTGTCTGGCTTTTTGTTTTGTTTTGTTTTGTTTTCCCAATATATTGGTCACTTTTGATGACCTTTTTCTCCTCTTTTTTCCTGCTTTGTTTTAAAGGATGGCTCTCTGGGATACACTGAGAAATGTAGGAGATGTAAAAAAATGGCAAAATTTTATTTTAAAAGCAATTTTAAAGAGGCAGAGGTGAGAAGAGAGTAAATTCCAGACATTACATGTTATTTATGGGGAACACTTAGTAAGACAGTTTAACCAAAGATTTTGGAGTAGAGGATTGAAACAGTCAGGTCAACGTTTAAGAAAATCATTTTGGCAGGTATGTGGAGGATGTTTGTGCTTATGACTGTAAGAAATGAACACTCAATAAAGGGTACTGCAGAGGGGATACTTAATAAGTATTTGTTAAATGGACTTGTGTCCTGCCACTGATGCTTGCTACATGGGCCCATGCACAAGCCCCTTGCCCTTGACAGGCTAAGCTTCCTCAGCTATAAAACAACCGGGTAGCACTAGATGACCTCAGAGATACTTTGCAGTTCCTGATCTATGATCTTGTGTGAAAGAATAAGTGAAATGAATGAATTATTCAACACTGTTGTAGGTGCAATGGGGGTTAGTTCCAGAACTCAAGAAGTTCTACTTATGAAAAGATAAAGAATTTCAGAGAATAGTAATATCAATAATGGCAGGGTAGAGTGAGCAGAAATGAGGAGAACATCATTCACAGGAAAAGCAATATTGTTAGGATGATTGACTGGGAAAGATTTGGCTACTCTGATCAAAACAATGATATGAGACCATTCCAGAGGATCCATGATAAAATGCTATTCACCTGCTGAGAGAGGACTGATAGACTCTGAAATCAGATTGAAGCATACTTTTTTACTCTGTTTTTATTGTTTTATTTTGTTTTTGTTTTCTTTTGCAACATGGCTAATGTGGAAATATGTTTTGTTGGACCTCAAGTGAATAATCAAAATAATTTGCTTGCCTTCTTGAGAAAGGGGGAGAGATAGGAAGGAAGGAGATAATTTGGAATTTTAATTTTTTGAATTATTGTTAATTTTTTTACACGTAATTGGGAAATGTCTAACGGAATAAATAAAAATAATTAGATGAAAATAAATGAGTGGAGCATTCAATGAAAGCTTCACGGACACGGTAGGATTTGAGTTAAGCCTTGAAAATGGGTCAAATTTGGATAAATGGAAGAGCAAAGGGAAGTAAGTAACATAGGCAAAGGCCCGAGGATCAGAACAAGTTTATAGTAGCCCTTAGAGGATAGTGAGATAGCAGTCTAAGTGGAGTGGACGGTTTGTATATGAAATAGGGACCTATTTAATGGACGGCAAGTACTTTTTAGCTGAATCCATGAACAAGATTTTACGGCATCTCATCATTCTAAGGGTATGCTTCTTTTCCCTTCTGATTGTTTTCAAAACAAAAAGCTTTCCTAACACATGAATTTTACGTTTGTTTTTTTTTTTCTTAACCCTGGATCTCTTTCGAGCAGTTAATGCCTACTAAGCCAACACTTTCATGCATGTAGTGAACAGAGAGTTGAATTCTAAGGCAGGGAGATCTGAGTTCAAATCCTTTTTCCTACACTTACTAGCTGCATTACCCTGAGCAAATCACTTATCTTCTCTAAGTTTCATTTTCCTCATCTACAAAATAGAGGAAGTAATACCTACAATATATGCTTCAAAGGTCAGAGTGAGGTAGAGTGCTTTGCAAACTTTAAAGTTTTGCAAAAATGTTAATTCTGCTATTAGCTACTACTGCTATCATTATTATTGACATTATTGTAATTATTTTTTCATTTTATTATTCTAAGATCAACTATTATTATTATCATCCCAAGGATTTTGTTCTCTCTTAGCTAGCACAGAGCACTCTATGTATATTATGTTATCCCCTAATTTTTGTGTTTTATAAACTCAAGTTTTGAAATATTAGATTTTCTTAAGGTAGAAAGTCCTCCACAATCTGGCTGCAGTCTACCTTTCCAGACATTTTTCACCTTACTCACCATTAAACTCTCATGGCAGTTTAGTAGTACAGTATATAGAATGTTGAACTTGAACTTAGGAAGTTCCAAGTTCAAATCTGACCTCAGGTACTTGCTAATTGTATCACTCTAGGCAAATCATTTAACCACTCTGTGCCTCAGTTTCCTCATCTGTAAAGTGGGGGAATTAATAGCACCTACCTCCCAGGGGCTGTTGTGAAGATAAAATGAGATGATGTTTGTAAAGCACTGTGTATACTTTTAAGTGTGGTATTAAAGGTAGTTGTTATTGTTGTCATGATTAATAACATCTCCATATTGCAACCAAAGTGTCCCATATGTTATTCTCTGCATGTGACGTTCCATCTCCCTCCTTGTGTCTTATATGCCTCTCCTCTATTCCTGAATCGCTCTTTTTCACCTCTGTCTTTTAGAATTCCTGGTTCCCTTCAAGGTTCAACTAAGGTGCAACCTCTTACATGAAGAAGCTTTTCCTGATCTGCCCAGTTATTAATCGGCCTCCCTCCTTTCTCCAAATTACTTTGTCTATTTTGTCTTGACTTCTCTGTTTTGGTTTCTACTAGCAGAATGAAAGTTTCTTGAGGACAGACAGGACTTCTTTATTTTTGTTTTTGCATCTCCCCATTCTTACAGTCGCATGCACATAGGTATTTAATAAAGTTTAATAAATACTTGCTGAACTGAATTGAAATTGAATTAGAGCATGCCTATAATGAACATATTTCAGATTCTACACGAGACCCTTGCAATAATGCTAATTCATGTTTCCAATGAGGAATTTCATTAAAAATGGACAAGTCTTGCAAGGATGATTTCACTCTTTCTCTTCAAAAGTCCTACAGTGTTTTGGTGTCTTCAATAATCAATGTTGTCAGTCCACCAACAATTATTTGCTTCCTGGCACCAACTATGTGTCAGGTACTCCTCTAGGCACTGGACAATCAAGCACAATGAATGAAGCCATGCTTACTTTCAAGGAGCTTAACATCTAATGAAAGCGTCAACAAGTAGAATAAAAATATATACAGTAAGAGAGGGGAGAGCAAGAGCAGTGGTTGTGGTGATGGGACCCTAATAAGAGATTTGCCTGCTAGATGTGCTTCTGAGGATCTGGACGGTCTAAGGAAACAGGTTTGGAAGGATCAGCCCTTAGAAAGAAAAAGTCCTGGGGTGACTAAGTGGCACTGTGAATAGAGCACCGGCCCTGAAGTCAGAAGGACCTGAGTTCAAATCCAGCCTCAGACACTTAACACAAAAAACTAGATGTGTGACATTGGGCAAATCACTTAACCCCAACTCCTATCCAAAAAGAGAAAGAAAGAAAGAAAGAAAGAAAGAAAGAAAGAAAGAAAGAAAGAAAGAAAGAAAGAAAGAAAGAAAGAAAGAAAGAAAGAAAGAAAGAAAGAAAGAAAGAAAGAAAGAAAGAAAGAAAGGAAGGAAGGAAGGAAGGAAGGAAGGAAGGAAGGAAG
>NW_027185761.1:32321457-32342528 GCF_028583685.1 Petaurus breviceps papuanus | reverse complement strand
AGGAAGGAAGGAAGGAAGGAAGGAAGGAAGGAAGGAAGGAAGAGTCCAAAGGATGGACACAAAAAAGAAAAGGAGAATATCAAAGCCAAGAAGAATGTGTTCTTGTACCAACATCTGTGGAGCTAAACAAGCACAGAAAATGCCTGAAGGATATCAGTGCTATCAAGTCTGATCCTGCTTGCATCAGTTTCCTGAGGACTGAACAGCTTCCATTTCAGAAAATGGAGATGATTTTCAGATCCTGAGATCACCTAATAAGTGGAACTCCATTTTCTGGAAGGTCAGACTCCTCTCTGGCATGGACTTCCTGATCTTAGGGGAAACATTTAATAGTGGGCTTTCCTATGTCTCCCAAAATCAATGTCTTTGGAGAGGGAGATTTTGTAATGATGGATTCCCAGACCTCTGAGTTTAATGGCACACTAGACCTCTGTTAACTGTCAGGAGTCCTTTTATTTTGTATTGGAAGGATGACCATGGCCATGGCTTTATGAATGTCTGCAAAGAAGAAAAATGCTGTCAGCAGAAGTTCAAAGAGAGAGCAGCAGACATCAAAGCCCATGTACAGCTCAACACAAAATCTCCAGCCCCATGAAAAACCAAGATACCAATCACTTTGTCCAGAATTTATAACATCCAACCTTTAGCAGAGACCTGAAACTTTATCCTGTCTGCCTTTTGTAATTTAAACATATCAGTTAAATGGGAGAATATCACTTTTGGTAATGGCAAGAATATGACTTGTCATGTACCACTGGGGAGCAGCCAGCTCTGGGGGAAAGCTGAAGAGAACTTAGAGCCACTTCTTTCAGGATTCAGACAGCACATACATTCCCTCTCTTTATGACATGTATTTCCCTTTACTAGGTAGCTAGGTGGCACAGTAGATAGAACACCAGGACTGGAGACAGGGAGACCTGAGTTTAAATCTGGCCTCAGCCATTTACTAGATGTGTGGGACCCTGGACAAGTTACTTAACTCCATTTGTTTCAGTTTCCTCATTTGTAAAATTAACTGGAGAAGGAAATGGTGAACTACTTCAATATCTTAGCCAAGAAAACCCCAAATGGGACATGATGGAAACAACTGAACAAAAATTTCCCTTTACTAAACCAGGAGACCCCCATGGAAATACTTGTTGATATCCTGTGACTTCATTTTCATTTTCCGTGTTCTCTGAAAGTGCTATACAATTTTAGACCAGCTTTACTAGTGGTTAGCATACAACTTGAAGATGATGTAGTCTGGTTTCGATTTTTATTAGTATTGTTTCCTAATATTTTTTCTCCTTAGTACTGTTTTAGTTCTGTCTCTACTAAGTAGTACAAGTTGTTATCAAATACTATGTTCACAGGGAAAAAATGGCTTTCCTTATTCTGATCTACAGAATTACCTTTTAACTGTATTACTTAACATAAGGTTCCTCATATTGAACTCAAATTTATCACCTCCTCGATGGATTCTATGTGCCTTTGGATTTTTTTTTTTGCAAAATGCTAAAAATCACCCAGTTGAGGATTATTAGACAATGTGATCCACAAAAAATTAAGACTAAGAATATCTCTATACAGTACTGGGGAGAGAGCACAGTTGAAATGAAAAAAAACAAACAAAAAAACAAAAATAAAAACACCATATACTTACTAGAAGTCAAGAAGTTGTTCTTACTTAGTCATTTCAATAGTGTCCAGCCCTTCATGACCCCATTTGAGCTTTGCTTCACAAACATGCTGGAGTGGTTTGCCATTTCTTTCTCCAGCTCACTTTTCAGATGAGGAAACTGAGGGAAACAGTATTAAGGGACTTGTTCAGTGTCACACTACTAGTAAGTGTCCAAGACCAGATTTGAACTCAGGAAGAGAGCTCTTAACCTGGTGCTCTATCCACTATGGTGCCACCTAGCTGTAGTTCTACTTCCTACTCAGACACTAATTTACTGGATGACTTTGGGCACTTCTCTAGGCCTCACTACAATTTATCTAGAAATGAGGGGAATTGGACTAGATAATATTTAAGACCCTTTTCAACTTAAAATTACTAATTACTATACACCACATGTGATTTTTTTTCTTCCTCCTCCAGGGTTTTTGTTTTGATGTGCTTGTTCCATAGGTCAGTGTCATTCTTTCACACCTTGACTCACTGAAAGCCACAGATTTGAGGTTCATCTGTAAGCTAAATCCTGTTATGTTCTATTGACAAAATTCCCCATTAATTGACTTTAGCCACCCAAAGAAGTTCATATAATACTGTCATATGTTTATAAAGACTAAAGAAAGTCTTCCTCCAATAACAAATCTTTGTGAAGATATGAACCTGAAAAAGGCTTTCCCTCACAGGCAACAAATTTTGTTTTCCTTGGAAGGAAGTCATTTCCTCTCTTTGCACTTTAATTTAATCTGTGGATTTAAATTGGGATGTGAAATGGAGACTATGACTGTGGTATCCTTCCAAAAATCCCTGCCAACTTATATTGCTATTTTTGAATGGACAAATAAAATATATGAATGAGTGTTTGTGTGTGTGTGTGTGTATATATATATATATACATACATATATACACACAATGTTTACATATATACACACAATGTAAATATAAAGTAAATGAATATACACATGCATGTGTCATTGTGCATAGGCACATACATGTATAGATATGTGTATGTGTATTGTGAATATACATTCCCAATACAAAAAAAAATTTAAGAACAAGGAATTTTGGGAGGAAAATGATAAGGAGTTGGGAGAATCAGGAAAGGCTTCATGCAGAAGATGACTGAAACATTTTAAAAGTCTCTATATGGGTCATATTGTCTGCTATTTCACAGAAGTAACACCATCATGTTTTAATGTCAGAGACATAGACAAGTTTGTGAAATTTCCCATCTTCAGGATCCTGAAGTTCTTAACTTTCATTATGAGGACCTGGGGATATCAGACAGTGTAAGCCCAGCTAGCTATAGCCTCAAGAAAAGAATAAAATCTTCTATGCTACATTAATAATCGATTCTCCTGCTATAATGATGCCATTGGCCCTTCTAAAGATGGATTTTAGAATATTTTCATATTGTGAAGTGGTTGGGCACAACTCAGTACTCTTTATGTTGCAGGACCTTGGAATATATAGAATGCCTTGACTTGATTTTTTTTAATGTATACTTTTTTATAAAGAATGAAAAGTTGGCAAATATGACAGATTGGAATATAGCTATAGATAAAGATGTACATAGGCACAGATATGAGACATACAAATGTATATAAATACATATGTGTATATATATGTGTGTGTATATGTGTGTATACATATACACACACAGAAAGAGAGCAAGAAAGAGTGAGAGAGAGAGAATCCTTTTGACATTAGATATTGGAATTGGGCTTGTGATTTCATTACCATGGTGATTGGGCTTGTGATTTCATTACCATAGTGAAGAAAATCCTTCTACCAATGTAAGTCAGCAATTTTTCTGTAATTTATAGTCTTAGAGAGTACTCTGGTATATCAAGAAGTTAAATGACTTATCCAGAATCACACAGCCATGATGAATCAGAGACAGGTCTTCCTGGCTTCTAGGTTGGCTCTCTGTGCCATAATGACTCTCGACATTACAGAGAGAAATAGGGATTGCTGACTCCATGGCTGAGGAAGTGCATTAATAAATGCCATCAAATGTGATTTGCTGTTGGGACACTGGGCTATGACACCTATGGCATTGAATCTGGCAGGTCCTTACCTAAAATAACGTGAAGCTTGCCTTCCAAATAGCTTCTGAGATGGAAAATTAGTAAGTTGGAATTTTACTCCTACTTCCAGTGTCCTCTTCTTCTATAATCTTTCTTCAGTCTCCTATACATAATTCAGTCAGGGAAAATCAAAGAAAATGACATAAGTAGACGATGTGGGAGAGAGAAAACTAAGAAAGTAAACAAAGGTCCAGCATATCGTATTGCCTGCCTCTTTCAGGGATGAGGGAGTGTGTCTAGCTAGCGTAGTCTAATCCATTTGTCAGTCTAAATCTCAACAGCATCACTGACAAAAATATAACTGTGCTTGCCCTCAGAAAGCTTACATTCAAGCAGCAAAACTGAAACATAATTAGAAAATGTAATGTAAATATGTGCAAAGTAATTCCTGAAGGAAGGATAGAAGTTTAATAGGAAGTTCACTTTATTAATAGAATAGGGATTGCCAGAGGGTCCGTAAGATGTGCAAGTTAGACTAGCATCGGAACATTGGAGAGGTGGGGTTGGGCTTAACGAGTGACAAGGAGAAGAAAATGGGCCAGGAAAGGGTGCTTCAGTTTAGACAGCCTAAGATTCAGAATCATAGAATCATTGATCACATGAAACATGTCTGGACTCTCAAGTGGTAGCACCACATAACTGGAGCCCTATCCAGAAAATCTTTAAGAAACATACAAAGTGCATGTACCTTTGACCAAAATTCCAGGGAAAGCATGCTTTAAGTAATAACATTCTGGAATACGAAAGCTAAAATAAAGCTACAATAATGGAATGGGGATAGGTACTGGATCTGCGATTTCATTGGTTCAGAGAATTCCTGAAGAAAGAAACTTTCAGTGCCATTTAGTACAATCTCTGTTTTGTTTTGTTTTTAATTTATTCATTTGTCAGTTTTCTTTAAATTTTGAATTCCAAATTCTTACCTCCCTCCAGCCCCTACCCTTTCCATTGAGAAGGCAATCAATATGATATCAATTATACCTGTGTAGTCATGCAAAACATATTTTCACATTAGCCATGTCTATGACTAGTCTTAAAGAGTAATTGCCATTTACCTATTTTAAAGTTTGGGTGTTGTACAGGATAGAATGCCAAACCTGGAGTGAGGAAGACTCATCTTCCTGAGTTCAAATCTGGCCTCAGGTATTTACTAACTGTGTGACCCTGGGCAGATCATTTAACTCTGTTTGCCTCAGTTCTCTCATCTGGAAAATGAACTGGAGAAGGAAACGGCAAACCACTCCAGCATCTTTGCCAAGAAAACATTAAGTGGAGTCACAAAGAATCATACACAATTGAAAAAAACAACAACAAAACATTTTATGTATATCATCTCATTTAAGCTTCCAAAATACTTATTGATCCTAGGTGCCATTATGACTTACAGGTGAGGAAACCAAGGCTCAGCTAGGTTAAATGACTTCTCATTGTTGGACAACTAGTAGGTATCTGAAGTGGAATTCACATCCAGAGATTCCTGACTCTAAACCCAGCACTGTGCTCTCTACCATACTGCTTCTGCATTGAAGGAACATGAAAGCTTATCTATTCTAACCCATACCCAAGAACAATCTCCTTTCAATACCATCCCTGGAAACTGGTAGTCTAGCTTTTGAGCAAAGACCTCCAGGGATAGGTACCACAATGTCATCCCTGTTTTTCCCTCTTATAGATTTTTATTCAAATTCTTTCTCATCATGTTTAGAAAAACAGTATGGTGATGTGGCTATAATATTGAACTAAGAGTCAAAAAGACCTGTGTTCAAATCCACCTTAGATATTCACTAGTTGTATGATCTTAGGAAAGTTAATTCATCTACATAGGCCTCTGATAACTCATTTGTAAAATGAGGGCATTGAGCTTGATGATCTTTCAGCTTTAAATCCCTAATCCTGTGATCTATGTTGGCACCCTCTGTTTCCTACATTTCTTCATAGGAATATCTATTCTTTGTGTACTAGGCTCTTCTATCTCATGTGTTTCTGCTGAAATAATGTCTATCCTTCCACTGCTATATTCCAGCCCTGAGTCACATTTCAATGAACCTCCCAGTTTTAAGTGATCCTTTTCATTTTGTTCACTATCTAGTATCTGTGCATGGGCATACAGATATCTGATACTATGGAAATTTCCACTGCCTCTCCTTTCTGATAATGTCTCCCATAAATTACAGGGAAAGATGATGTACGGTATTATTTTCCCCAGTCCTCCTTTCACCTTAGGGGAGCCCAGACTGGGGAGAATTTATATGTATTGGAGGTTGATCTGTGATTTCATCAGTGTAAGGAAACTCCTAGTGTGGAAATTCCCTCCCCTGATGCACTAAGCATGGCCAACCATTTACTTGCTAACTTTTTTTATACATCTATGATTTTGTGCATAAATGCTTGAGATTTATGCCTGAGGTGCACAGAAATCACAGAATCATTGAATTATAGGCTTAGAGAACCTGTGGTATCATAAAATCCAAACCTATCACTTTACAGATGAGAAAATGGAGCCCTAAAGAAATGAAATGGATTTCCCAAGAGATTAAGTGACTGTCCCAGAGTCACATTGCAATTAAGTATCAGAGGTCAGGGATTTGAACCCTGTTCTCCTGATTCTATGACTAGCACTAGATCCTATAGCCATTATTGAGATGGGGGGGAGCGGGGGAGGTGATAGAATAATTGCATATTCTGATATCCTGTGGAACCCATAAGTGTAAAAAGCACATAAGGTGAAAAAGAAAAAAAAATATTCAACAACTTTTCTTAATTTATAACTTGAAGCATTTGTAGAAAGTGGAATTCTGATGTCAACTACTTCATCCCTAGCCTCTGCATCTGTGTGTCAGAATCCCCTGGAACCTGCCTCCCTGGTAGCTGTGCAAACCATTATTAGGTCAGAAGTGGAAAAACTAGAACAGGAGGCAGAAAATATGCAACAGATGTACAGTCATGAGACAAAGAAGCTTTATTTTACCAACTTTCCTTCATGATAGCTGAAAAGAAAATGGGTCTATTTATGGGAACAAAAGCGTGCTTTTAGCCATGTGCTTTTATGCTGAAAAATCACATCTCCAGATTTTCCGTGAGGTATCATTTGCTCTTCACAGCTATTAAGGAAGGAGAATTATTAGTTGTCTTATGAAAAAGTTGAACTGCAGTTCTTTGGAATAGCTTGCTCTTTCAGCTTAAATGTCATAAAATATTTGATCAGACAGATACCAAATGGCCCAGTCTGAACCTATATAGTCCATACAAGAAAAGGCATAGAAAATGGCTCCAATATTCATGGAAATAAGTCTAAGAACAATGGTCAGAGAAGATATAGTTCTGAAGTATGGATTATTTAGCTTTAAAATTTGTCTTTTAAACATCTAGTTGTCTTCCTTTTGTATAAACAATATACACAGTTCATCCATAGAAGCAACTCCCATCTATCTTCCACTGGTTGTTTGAAAATAATACAAGGACGTAGAGATTCCTATAGTAATTTGGGAGTTGAATGCTTCAGAATAAATTCAATTAAATTTGGCTGGCCCTTTCCAAAGGTCTCTTCAAAATGAAAATGAAAACCAAGACTGAGTAAATTGGCCCGATGTCTATATAGTAAAATCTCACTAATTCAGATTTATGGATGAGAGGACTAGACAACAAGCATTTTAAAAAGGCTAAATTACCACATCTTACTTTAGGAAATGCAGTCTCGTTATTTTACAGAATTTTACAGTAACAAATTAATTTAAGAAAATGTTGCTAAGAGCAAGAGCTGCTTATATAAGTAGATGAAAATTGCTTAGCATTTGTTTTCGTTTTTAGATAGAATAAAAGTAAACTTTTTCAGCCCTGCCCCTGTCCAAGCTATTAAAAAATATGAATTAGAGGAGAGGAGATTGAAGTGGCTTTGAAGTATACTAATTCTTAATTTTTATTAAATCAGAAAGAACTATTAAGCAATTATTTCATATAATGAGTGGCATTCTGCTGATCAACTTGAGCAGACCATAAAGAATGTTAAGGACAAAGTTTCAAGAACTCTGTAGTTTCTGACTTCACTCCTACCAATGTTTCATCAAGGACATCTTTTATGTGTGCATAGACCATTTGTTCACAGAGACTTCACAGAAATGAAAGAGCAACCAGTCAGTAGATGTCAATGTCAATGTCTTTTTGGTTGCCTTATTTTTGTATTAAAACCATCCATCATCCATTGCATTTTGTTGGAATCTTTAAGTCTTTATGATATCTTAAAAATGAATCTAATATTTTATTTAAAATTGTGCTACCTTGATCATAGATTTCCTGCCTTTGCTTTGAGTCATGGGTATCCATTCTTCATGCCTTGATTGTTTTAAGTGCATTTCCACTTTCTCAGAAAACATATCTAGTACTGAGGAAAAAGAGTCCATACAGACTATTTCCAAGGTCAATAATGGTGAGAACAAATAACTTTTGAGAACACTATTGACCTTCTTTAGTCAATTGCATAGTCATGTAAAAAAGATCAGACAGGTAATCTATATAAGAAAAACAAAGTGGATGAAGAATGCCTGTTTTCCAGATTATGCTATTCCATTATGTCACATTGTATTAGCAACCAACTGTGTAGTAGTATGTAGTTCTTGGTCAGTCAATGCTGATGAATAACAGTGGGAACTAGAAACAAATTAGAGGAAAACAAATTGGATTGGATCAGTGTAACTATTCAGTTATTTAAGTGATTTAAAGCTTTCCCCTGATGCAAAAGTCTATTTTTTAACATCAATATTCATCCAGTGTTATTCTAGTCCTAGGCCTACAAATCATGGAACACTATAATCTCTGAAGAATCATATTTACAAATGAACCAAAAGGAAATAGAAAGGCACATGAAGTATGTACAGCAGCTATAACATGTTGCCAAATGATGATTTGAACAAGAGAAATAACATAAAATACATCAAGAGTATCATATATAGTCAGAAAGGGAAATAAGCATGCCATGTCATAAAAATGATGTTATACAACACCAATAGTTCAAGGGATGCACAGGTATTCACAAAATATTAAGAGTATCAGAGAAAGGCTTCCCATGCATTGGGGGGGTGGGGGAGAAAATGATAACTCATGCTGCTTGGGAAGACATATGTGAATGGTCCTTCACTGAGATGGTAATTACATATATATATATTATATATATAATATATAATATATATAGCTTTTTTGAGGGGGGAAGGTACAGCAATTGGGGTTAAGTGACTTGCCCAAGGTCCCATGGCTAGTTTTTGTGTTAACTGTCTGAGACCAGATTTGAACTCTGGTCCTTCTGACTACAGGGCCAGTACTCTATTCACTGTGCCACCTAGCCACCCCTGGAATGTTAATTCTAAAGGTGACTATCAAAAATTCCATTTCATGTATTTGACTGTAAAGAATCTACAGATTGCTAAAACATGAAACTCCTATTCAACTTATAACACAAGCAAAGCCTCAGAATCTATATGGACTGCCCCCTCCCAATCTCAAATTTTCCATTCCAATTACAAAACAGTCTTTATTACATTTTAAACTTTTTAAAAAGGATGTATTGTTTCCAAATAGGTGGAGAAAAGAATAAAACCTTTTGATTTCATGAATATTAAGCATCTCAGTATATTAAGGCTTTGTGGGATTCAGGATACAATTGTTTTACACATTTCATCACGTAAAAGCAACTTTTACATTCTCTTCACTTTGTTCAGTTCTAGAGAACTTTGGACACTTTGAAGTTTAAAATGTAATGAGAAGAAAGAAACTTTAGCCAGTCAATAGCAATTTGGTGGTGACTTTGTCTGAGATTTATTTATGGATTTCAGGAAGACACTGAGCTGTTCATCTCAGTTTCCCTATCAAAGAATTTGGGATAAGAACTAGACCTCCCAGGAGAAGAAATTCTTTCTACCAATACAAATCAAACCCTTTTCTACAATTCATAATATTAGAGTTGCCTCGAGCATTGCTAGGTTTCAGATGGCCAATATGTATCAGAAACAGGATTAGAACTTATATCTTCCAGGCTTTGAAGCCAACTTTATCCATTCTGCCATACTCCCTCTCCCATTTCTTACGCAGTTAGGAAGAGTCATCATTGTCCATTGTCCACACCATTCATAGCTGCTCACACTCTTCATGTCCATTTCCACCACACCAATTCAGACTTTTATTATTTCCTTCCTAAACTGTAGTCATATTAGCATGTGAGCACATGCACACACAAAGACACAGATGCACAGACACACACACACACACACACACACACACGCAAGTACAATAAAAGTTCCCTAAGAACAGGTACAATTTGATTTTTTGAATTTGTCTTCCTAGCACCCAGTACATACAGTGCCTGGAACATACTGGTTTCTTAATTCTTTTTTTTTTTGTGAAGTGAGTTGAATTGAACGGTCTCTTTATTGCTCATTTACCTTCAACTTCTATAACTTGCACACTGTGGCAAAATTAACTTTCCTGAAGCACAATTCTGATCAAGCCATTGCTCAATTCAAAAATCTCAGCTTCTGCTAAATGAAGTCCAAACTCCTTGTGCTGTCATTAATGGCCTCCCACTACCATTTTTTTCATCCTGTATCTTCCACTCCTCCCATTTATATACCTCAAACCCTACCTGGATACAAACAGAGTGCATTTCTTCTCTGTTCATTTTCACATTACATATGTCCTCTTTTTGTCTTCATTGCCCAGATCAACTGGAATTTTCCCAAATTGCTCTAAGTCCATGTAAATGTTCTCTCATGCTTCAAATGCCTAGAGCACTCTATATCCTTCTTAAGGCATTTATCACATACCACTCCTTTGCTTCTTGCATTGAACCTGGGATTTCAATGATATGAGGGACTCCCCCTGTGAGGAAATTCTCTCCACTGAAGCAGATCACAAGTCCCTAAGCAAAAGTGTCTCAGTGCACTGTGAGTTTGGGATACAGATTGAACCTCCCAAGAGATTTGATTTCACCTACCAATAATCATCAGCGTCTTTTCTGTCATTTATAATCTTAGAGAGTTGTCCAGGGTCCTGATAGGTTAAATGATTTGCCCAGGGTCACATAACCAGTATGTGACAGAAGCAGGATTTAGATAGCTGTTGCTGACTCTAAGACAAATTTTGTATATATTATACCACATTGCCTCTCATCTATATTTTTTATTATACACATGTCTTATTTCCCTCACTAGACTGTAAACTCCTTGATGGCAGAGACACTTTTTAATCCATCTTTGTATTTCCCCTAGAGCTTGACACCAAGAAAATACCCCAAAATAGTTGTTCTATGACTTATGTCTGTAGGGTTCATAAATCAATGTCAAAAAGTCCTCTCTGATTCTTGCATTAAAATTCCAAATACTTTATCATGCTGGATAAATTTAATTTGCATGTGAGTAAAAATAGCCTTTTTACCTTCCCCTCCCCCCCAGAGTCTGTCACATCGAATGCTTCTATTTTCTCTTGCCTCAATCTCATTTCCTACCTCAAAAAATCTCAGGAAGGCCTCCTTCACTCTATGGGATTCGCTGCTGAAGACTATCTGCCAGTGGGTCATTCAGTAGGCGTGGACCTTCTCAAAATATTCCCATTATAGCCAAAATGGAACAAAAACACTAGAGTGCTAAGTACTTGACACAAAGTAGAATTTGGGATTTAAAGAAGAGAGGCACACTGATCACAGAGAATCTACTGGTATTTATTCGTATAAAAACAAATAGGCTAAGGATAAGGTCCATACCTATGACATAGACACTCAGGTCTGGGATATGCCACAGGACACATAGTCGATCAACTAACCAAGAAAAATCTATTAAGTACTTCCTATGTGTTCCAGGAAGAGAGAGCCAGTGGCTCAGTGGGAAGACTACTGGTCTGGAGTCAGGAAGACCTGAGTTCAAATCCAGTCTTCAACACTTACTAGCTGTGTAACCCTGGGCAAATCACCCTGGAGTCAGGAAGATCTGAATTCATATCTAGCCGCAGACATTTCCTAGCTGTGTGTTCCTGGGTAAGTCATTAAACCTTGGTTTGCCTTAGTCCACTGGAGAAGGAAATGGCAAACTATTCCAGTATCTTTGTCAGTAAAATCCTATAGACAGCACTGTGGTCTATGGGGTCACAAAGAATTAGACACAACTGAATAACTAAACAAGCTCTGTGTGTATAAAATGAGATAACATATATAAAGTACTTTATAAACCTTAAAATGCTGCATAAATACTAGCTATTTTTATTGCACTGGGAATAAAGAGAAAGGAAAAAGTACAAAAACAGTCCATGCCACCAAGGAGTTTACATAAGGTCTGGGGAGGGAAGGAAGGAAGGAAGGAGAGAGACAGACAGACAGACAGACAGAGACAGAGAGACAGAGAGAGAGAGAGACAGAGACAGAGAGAGAGACAGAGAGAGAGAAAGACAGAGACAGAGAGACAGAGAGAGAAGAAGAAGAAGAAGAAGAAGAAGAAGAAGAAGAAGAAGAAGAAGAAGAAGAAGAAGAAGAAGAAGAAGAAGAAATAAGGAAAGAAGGAAAGAAAGGAAGGAAGGAGGGAGGGAAGGAAGGAAGGAAGGAAGGAAGGAAGGAAGGAAGGAAGGAAGGAAGGAAGGAAGGAAGGAAGGAAGGAAGGAAGGAAGGAAGGAAGGAAGGAAGGAAAGAAGGAAGGAAGGAAGGAAGGAAGGAAGAAGAAAAGTATGTATCAGATATATAGAAAATAGAAGTAAGGTAACTTTCAAATGAACAGAATGGTTCAGCTCTATGCAACTGATCAGAATAACGCCCAAACTTTAGGTTTTACACTATTTTGTGTTGAGGACTAGACAAAGAGAGGCAGGAACTTTATAAATGTACCAGTTTAGAACAGACAACCTCAAGGCACATTTGGATACACTAAGAGAAACACTTCAGCTAAGCACACACACGGGTTGATATAATTCCTTGAGTATTCAGTAGCTATGCTTATAAAGTCCTCTGTCATACTGGATGTTTCTCTACCCTGGTCAACCTCTCTGAGTCTCAGTTTCATCATCTCTTAAAATGAGGACGATATAACACCTACAGTATCTAACAGATTTGTTGTGAGAACCAAGTGAGGTGATGTTTGTAAAGTGCTTTGAAAAACTGAAAGCAATATAGACATGCTAGCTATTATTTTAAGTTTAAAATTGAGATTTCATTCAAATAGGGAGCTCCTAGGTAAGGAAACTCCCTTTATCAATGCAGAAAAATAATCATTCTATATAAGTTAGAAATTTAGGGGTGGCTAGGAGGGGCAGAGAATAGAGCACTGGCCCTGGAGTCAGGAGGACTTCAGTTCAAATCCAGCCTCAGACACTTAACACAAAAACTAGCCATGTGACCTTGGGCAAGTCACTTAACCCCAATTGCCTTCCAAAAAGCAAAAAAAACCAAATCCCCCCCCCACACACACACACACAAAACTTAGAAATTTAGAAAGTTGTCTGGGACACCAAAAGGTTAAATGAATTAGCCAAAGGGCACAGAACCAATATGTCTCAAAGGTAGGACCCATGACATCCCAACTCCAACAAGAGTTTTCAAGCCACTATCCCATCCTACTTCTCAGTTATTGTTATTGTTAATAATATTGTGAAGTAAAGATCACTCTTCCCATCATATTGAATGGGGTGACTGTTGCTATTATAATTGTCACCAGTCTTCTTACATTCAATAGTCCAAGACCAAGCTGCTATTCTCCCATTTTTCTTTTATGCTGAAAGTCCCATGGATGGCTACACAGATGGATAAAATGATTACTTTCTGTAATTGAATAAAAATTGCTGGGATATAAATTTATCTTCTGTAGGCTTACAGAAAGCACCTTCTGGACAACTCCAATAGCAGAGAGATCCATAGGAGCATGAGCTTCATCTTGTTCTCTCATGGGTTTGATTCCTTCCACTAGAATTCAATAATCTGAGAGCTTTTCATGCCACATAATTTAAAAGTTATGATTATTCAGAACAGTAATCTCTATTCTTAGATTTTTATGAGCCATTGTTTTAAGTCTATGGTGAGACTCTAGTAATAATATGGCTTATTTGCTAAATTCTCAAGGATATTTTGGGGTCTGCATTTGTATTATGGGTGTTTATCTGTTTGTGAAAAAATAATGAACCTCCAGGGTATAATACCAACAAGCTCCCCACACTAATCTGATAAGTATTTCCTAACACTCTAGAAAAGGGATGGGAAATGTACATCACAAAGGAGATGATTTTGAGCAATATACGGTATTATGGGGGACATGAAGACAACATGCGTCAGTCATTAAGACTCCCTGGCAAGATGGCCATCAGAATGGGAGATAGGTCACCCAGCTCCTTCATATCCATACCCCCAAAACCTTGAATTTCACACCATTTCCAATATTGGTCAAGAAATCCAATGCAAAACTATAGTAAATGACTTTGTTGATGCTAGAAATATACAAAATACCAGCTAGAAGGCAATAGGAAAGTGAGTGTCCTGCCCAGAGAACAGTAAAGAGAGGAGGGTTCCCCTGAGAAAGTCCCAAAGTGATCAGAAAGCCTCAGGGTAGGAACTTTGGGGACTTTAGCGTGTGGCAGCTACGAACACCAGTGTTCCACAGTGCTCAAACCCAAGTCCAGGGGCTCTGAGGCCCTAACACTCTGTCTTGAGAAATCAAAGCAGGCTCTGAAATGAATACTCTGAACCTCAAAGACCCAGGGGGTCTAAACACTAGGAAGCAGAATTCAGCACAAGAACCCACGGGAACCATAGTTATATTTCACGGTGCTGACCACCACTACTCAAAATTCTAGAAGAGATGTAGCCCTAATCCAGGAATTAAGATGGAGAGATAAGCAAATCAGAGAAAACCAATCGGCATTAGTAGACATAGATAAAAATATCTATCTAGATCTGTCACAAATTTAATTCCATAACAAGTGAAAGCAGAGACTCAAATGAAAAAAATTATTTTTCTCAAGACTATATGAATAACTGGAAGAAATAAGCAAGAGATTTTAAAAATAGTAGAGTGAAAGCTCTTAAGGAAAGAATTAGAAATTAAGTAGCTTAGAAATGTTAAATCCTACCCAAGAAATGAAATGCCTGGAAACTAAAATAGACCAAAAAGAATTTAAAGCCTCCATGAGATAGCTAAAATAAAACAAAAAGATTTTTTTTGCAGTAGAAGGAAATATAAGGTGTCTGACATAAAATAACAACTGACCTGGAAAATAGGTCAAGAACCAATAATTTAAGAATCACTGGACTCCTAAAAACCATTACTTTTTTTAAAAAATTCTGAATTAGGCATTAAAAAAATTATACATTAATACTTCCAAGATCTCCTAGAACCAGAATGGAAAGTAAAGATAGAAAGATTCTACAAAACAGCTCCTAAAAAGAACCCCCAAAGGAAATGTTTCAGGAATGTCATAACCAAAATCCAGAGCTCCTGGGTCAAAGAAAATAATTGCAAGCCTCCAAAAAGAAGGAGTTCAAATACCAAGGAATCAGTCAGGAGCACACAAACCTAGCACCTTCAACTAAAAGCCAGAGATATTCTAAGGATACAATATTAAACAAGGCATAGGCTTACAACTAATAATGACTTACCTACCCCACAAAGCTGAACTTAATAGTGCAAGGAAAAAACGTATCTTAAACAGAATATAAAACTCTTAAGAACTGAAGAAAACACCAGAACTAAGAACTTTAAAATACAAACACAGTCCAAAAAATCTAGAAAAGTACATTTATTTGAGCAGTTGGGAAAAGGCTACGTGATGATGTAATAATAACATTCCAATGAAGAGGAAAAAAAAAGTGTTCCTTTAGAACCTTAATGTCTTCAAAGGGTATTGTAGGAGTTAAATAAGAAAAAAAAACAGAGCATTTGTGAATGGATCACTACTGTTCTCAGGGTTTTAAGAAAGGAGAGTAAAAGGAATGCACTTGTAGGAAGGAGGAAAAAGGGGGTGGAATTGCTATTTCTCATAATGAGGTCCATCAGAAGAATATAAAAAACATGGTAGAGAGGATATAGGGCATCAATAGTGGGCATCAGATGAATCTCAGTTTTGTCATAAATGGACAAGGGAGGGTTAAACACATGAACACATACAAATAGTTTGTTGTAGAAATATAAGGAACTCAAGAAGGCAAAAAAGCAGGATAGGGAGGAAGGGGATTAAAAGGGCAGACAATATTAGGGAGGAAATACTCTTATTTATGTAAAACAAACTTTCTGTTCCTAAAGGAGGAATTAAAAGGTAGAAAAAGAAAAGAACTAGAATCTAGAGGCATGCCTTAAATTGCCTCAGGCAATTGGGGAATAGCTGAATAAATTGTCATATATTAATGTAATGGATTATTATTGCACTGTAAGAAATGACAAAAGAGAATATTTTAGAGAATACTGGATAGTATGAATTAATAGAGAGTGAAGTAAGAAGAAGCAGGAGAATAATTTATCTGGGGACAATGACATTGTAAAGAAAAACAACTTTGAAAGACTTAACTCTCATCAAAACCCTGACAAATCATATCTCCATAGAACCTATGATGAAACATGTTGCCTACACCCTGACAGAGAGCCGAGGGACACAAGGTGTGGGGACTTATTTTTGGACATAGCCACTGTGTGGATTCATTTTTCTTGATTATTCTTTCATTCATTTTGCTTGAGAATTCTTTCATTCATTTCAAGGGTCACCCCTTTTCATTATCTCAGTAAAGGGAAATCAAATAGAAGAGGAATTAGCAATAATGATGAAAAAAGAATCAATGATATTTAATGAAGTTCTGAAGAAAAGATAATCAGGTTCATTTTTTGATGGGTGGTGGTAATTTCAGATTTTTTTAAAAAAGATGAACAAGAATTTTTATGGGAAAAAGATGACATTATCTAAGAGATGGTCAGTTTACAGGTAGAAAACATTTATAGTGGTAAGTAGAATGTAGAAATGGAAATAGCTGTAGAACTCTAAAGCTGGAGAAGTCATCCTAGAATTCAGGAAGAACACAGTATGAAGGAGAACAGTGGGTTTTTCACAAAATTATAATAGATCACAATTTCCTTACCCTTTATCCTAGACAAAATTATCGTATTTTATAATAGTTTGCCTTTTGCATCTTCACACTGTCTATATGAGAAGATACTGGATTTATAGAGGAATTTAGAGGCTCTACTGAAAGGGAAATAAAAGGAGGGAGAACTAGGATCTAAGAGGGGGCTTCAAATTGCTTCTTGGATAAGTGTGAATGTAATCATGCCATAACAAATGATGTTATGGGCAAGTGGCAGGTAAAGGGCAGACCCAATACAGCAGAGTAAAGCAAGGACTCACTTGAACTCTCCCAAATTCCCCTCAAAACAATTTTAAAATAATACCTTAAACAAATTCTGGAGTGGCAAAACTAAGAAAAGGAAGAAATGAAACAATTTTCTGGCACAAGACAACTTAGAAAGTCTCCAGGAAAGATCTGTCTTGCTGGGGGAGAGTGGATCTCAGTCCAGTGAGGGCCCCACCAAGGCAAGCCAGCAGTAAGCCTTGAGAGTAACTGAAATGGCAGAAGCAAGTTCTAGTGCTCTTAGGTCACAGATGATAAGGGAGTAAGACAACTAATCAGAAGAAGATTACAGGGAACCCTTTTCTGACACTGAGCAAAAGACTCTATTGTATTGTCTATTCATGGTTCTGGGTCACACTCCCAGGCCATGTAGAAGCTCTAGAAAACTAAAGCATATAACCACAGGGGAGCAGAAACCTGGTCACAATTCCAGGGCAGAAAAGAGTATATGTGGTCACTCATAGATCACAGCACAGGTCAGGAGAGCAGTGACCACACCTGTCCTTAGATCCTACCATCTTGGAAGAAATAAAAACTTATAGACTTCCCTATCACTGAAAAGATGAGCATAAAAAAAACTGAAACTTTAGACAGTGCCCCATCTACACTGGGAGAAGAGCATATCTTTAACATAAAATTAAAAGTCAAGAAGTAGACTGGAAAAATGAATAAACAACCACAATAAAAACAACCTGACTGTAGAAAGTTACTAGAGTAACTAGTAACTACAAATTCAGAAGAAGACAAGAAATTGAAACCCCTACATCCAAAGCCTCAAAAAAATATATAAATTTATCTCAAGCCCAAAAGGTATTCCAAGAAGAGCTTAAAAAAGATTGTAAAAATAAAATAAGAGAGGTAGAGGAAAAATTGGGAAAAGAAATGAGTAATGCAAGAAAATAATGAAAGAAAAACAACCAGTTAGCAGCTAAATAAAGAAGGCACACAAAAAAGACAGAAGAAAATAACATCTTAAAAATAATATAGGCCAAATTAAAAGAAGTACAAAAATCCATTGAACAGAATTGCTCCTTAAAAAGTGAAATTGGTTAAAAGTAGAAAAAAGTACAAAAGTTCACTGAAGAAAATAATTCTTTAAAAATTAGAATTGAGCAAGCTGAAACTAACAAACCTATGAAACATCAAGAAGCAATAAGACAAAATCAAAAGAATGAAAAAATAGAATAAACCAAAATATCTCATTGCAAAAACAACTGACGGAAAATCTATTAAGGAGAAATAATTTAAGAATGGCTGGACTACCTGAAAGCCATAATCAAAAAAAGAGCCTAGATAGCATCTTTCAAAAAATTATTTTTTAAAATTGTCCTGTTGTAATAGAACCATGGGGTAAAACAGAAATTGAAAGAATCCAGCAATCATTTCCTGAAAGAAATCCCAAAATGAAAACTCCCAGGAATGTTATAGTCAAATTCCAGAGCTCCCAGGTTAAGAAGAAAATACAGAAAGCATCAAGAAAAAAAAACTATTCAAATATCATGGAGCCACTGTCAAGATATCACAAGTTCTAGCAGATTCTGCATTAAAGTGTCAGAGCACTTTGAATTTCAGAGGGCAAAGGAGCTAGGATTACAACCAAGAATCACCTATCCAGCAAAACTGACAATAATCTTTCAGAGGAAAACAATGAACATTTAATAAAACTTTCAAGTACTCCTGACAAAAAGACCAAAGCTGAATAGAAAATTTGACTTTCAAATACAAGATTTGAGAAGCATAAAAATGTAAACAAGAAACAGAAATCATGAGGGATTCAATAAGGTTAAACTGTTTGCATTCCTACATGGGAAGATGAAACATAACTCCTGAGAACTTTATCATTACTACAGCAGTTAGAAGGACTATACATAGACAAAGGGCAGGGGTAAGAGTCGATTATGATGGGATGCTATGTACAAAAATTAAATTAAATTAAGGTGTGAGAAAGAGGGATGAATATGATGGGATGATATCAAAAATAAAATTAAGGGGTAAAAAAAGGGATGCACTAAGGGAGAAGGGAGTGGTAGAATGGGGAAGCTGTGAGAAATTTTTATAGTAGAGGGGAAGATGTTGGGGGAGGGGGAATGGACAATGCATAAACCTTACTCTCATCAGAACTGACTCAAAGAGGAAATAACATACACGATCAATTGGGTAATGAAGTCTATCTTGCCCTACAGAGAAGTAGGAGTGCAATGCAATGTGGAGGGGGCTGTAATAGAGAGGGACAATAGAAAGGGGGAAGACTTGGGGAGGTGGTAGTCAGAAGCAAAACATTTTTGAGAAGGGGGAGGGTAAAAGGAGATAGAGAGAAGGACAAATGAGAAAAATAGGATGGAGAGAAATACACAGTAACCATACTTGTGAAAAGATTTGTATAGCAAGTTTCTCTGATAAAGGTCTCATTTCTCCCATGTAGAGGACTGCATCAAATTTATAAGAATGCAAGTCATTTCACAAATGATAAATAGGCAAAGGCTATGAATATGCAGTTTTCAGAAGAAGAAATCAAGGCTATCTATAATCATAAGAAAAAATACTCTAAAAATACTCTATTCTCTAATCAATCACTATTGATTAGAGAAATATAAATTAAAACAACTCTTTGTTACCACCTCATACCTATCAGATTGACTAATATAACAGAAAAGGAAAATGGCAAATATTGGAGGGGATATGAGCAAATTGGGACACTAAAGCACTCTTGGTGGAGTAGTGAATGGATACAACCATTCTGGAGAGCAATTTGGAACTATGTCAAAAAGATAATAAAACTGCATACTGTTTGACCCAGCAATAGCACTACTAGGTCTGTACTCCCAAAGAGAAAAAGAGAGAGAGAGAGAAAATGAAAGAAAGAAAGTGAAAGAAGGAGAAAGGGGAGAGGACCTAAGTGCACAAAAAAAATATTTATAGTGACTTGAGAGTATATCCTTCAACTGGGGAATGGCTAAACTTGCTATGGTATGTGATTGTCATGGAATGCTATACAAAATGATGAGCAGGATGGTTCTAGAAAAACCTGAAAAGATTTACATGAAAGGATGCAGAGTGACATAAGTAGAACCAGGAGAATATTATAGCAACAGCAATATCATATGATGATCAATTGTGAATAACTTAGCTATTCTCAGAAATAAAATGATCCAACATAATTCCAAAGGATTTATGATGATCCACCTCCAGAGAAAGAACTGATGCAGTCCAAATGCAGAACAAAGCATACTTTTGTTTACTGTCTTTATCTGTCTTATTTTTTTAAATTTTATTTTGGTCTATATTTTCTTTCACAACATGACTAGTAGGGAAATACGTTTTGCATGATACTCATGTATATGCTATTTCAAATTGCTTTCCTTCTCAATGAGGGGAGGAAGAGAATTTGGAACTCAGGTTTTTTTTAAATGCTAATGTTTTTATGTGTAACTGGAAAAATAAAATATTTCAAATTTTAAAAAAATATATAAAAAAAAGAAAATTTCATTTAATTTGAATTAACATACCTCCCATAGCTCTGCGTCAACATTACTCTCACTTACATATTTTACATATGAAGAAATTGAGCCTTGGGAAATGAAATAACAGACACCCATTCTTACTCCTAGGATCCATTCACTTTCCCCAGGCATTATTTTGTGGCCATTGTTGCTAATGTCAGCTGAGGTGTTAATTGATAGTAAAACCCTTAAAAACTAATGTGTGTCCCATCTTTAGGATTATTTGTAGTTTTTTAAAAGCATTCTGGAAGGT
Source organism: Petaurus breviceps papuanus (assembly GCF_028583685.1). NCBI lineage: Eukaryota > Metazoa > Chordata > Mammalia > Diprotodontia > Petauridae > Petaurus > Petaurus breviceps. Next base: position 32,321,685 of record NW_027185761.1, on the reverse strand, counting down.
GGGAAAGCTTTTAAAATTTAAAAGAGTGATGCTAAAATGACATAATAGTAGGAAATAGGGCTGATATCATAGGGCATGACCCAGGTATAGATTAAGAACAGGCCAAACCCCCTTCAATATAAGAAATGGAATTACCTGGGGAGATGAGGGGTGAGCATGACCTAGATTCATCCTCCATCCCCCCTCTCCATAATCCCCACCCTCCACACACACGTACATGTTTTTCTG
>NW_027185761.1:32166156-32316457 GCF_028583685.1 Petaurus breviceps papuanus | reverse complement strand
GGAGGTATTAGATGGGTGCCCTCTCTGAGGTCTCCACATGCTCTGGCAAGCTGGACACACACCCCAGGACCTCCACCCTAGACTGCAATCCAAATCCAAGGAGGTTAAAGCAAGAGCGATTACCACTCAGACTGGTGCTTGGTCCCCCTACACTCTGCAGGCCAGGAGCTGAAGCTGCCACGTGGCACTGGCTGGCTGTGCCAGCGTCTCAGCGGCTTCTCGCCCGGGGGGTAAAAGCCACGCACTCCCACTTACTGGTCCCAAAGTCCAGACTGCACTGGCCTCTCACCTTGTCCTTCACATCTATGTATTGATAAATCTGGAAACAGCCACAGCTGCTGCTGATCTTTAGTCCCTCTGGCAGGCGGCTGGTCAGGCCTGCCCTGGGACTAAAGCCTCGGCCTGGGGCTGGGCTTGGCTCCCAGAGTGCTGTGCTGGCCAATTTCTGCCAGCCTGCAGGGCTGTCCCCTGCGGGAGGTTAGCTTCTCTGTGTCGTTTTGTGGGTTCTGCAGCTCCAAAGTGTGTTTAGAGTCCCCTTTTAACATGGATTGGGGAATGTAGAAGCCAGAGCCGTGGGAAGGTCTTGATTATACTCTGCCATCTTGGCTCTGCCCCCCCATAATGGAGAATTGTTATAACAATGTCTCCTCCCACCATGGCTATGCCCAATCCTTCCTTTCAGGATGGATTGGATGACAACATGGAAGAAGCCATCATTTAATGGTGTTAGTTGAAAAATGCTTTAGGTAGGAGGGAGGACAGTACAGGAATAAAAGGGCCTGGGTTCAAATCCTGCCTCTGATGCCTATCATAGCAGATATGTCTATGACCTTGAGTAAATCATTTCACTTCTTGCCCCTCAGCTTCATTATCTATAGAATGAATTGATTGAATTCTCTGGCCTATCAGATACCTCACAATTCTAGATAGATCTATGTTTTTAGAAAGTTGGTTGGTTTAGTAGGTAGAGGGCTGTGACTAGAATAGGGAAATTCCAGCCTTTGCTACCTACTAGCTATGTGACCTTGGGCAAATGTCTGAGGCCAGATTTGAACTCATGAAGACAAGTCTTCCTCATTCCAAGTCCAGTGCTCTACGCACTCTACCACCTAGCTGCCTGTATTATCCTGTGAAATATGATCTTATGAGTGGAAATTTTAAGAGGGTTTCACAAGAATGCAACTATGAAAATAAGAGGTGTATAATACGTCTGGGTTTGGAAGAATGATCAAGTTAAATAAAAATAATGGTTATGCCTATAATTTAGGGGTAAATCCTAACTTCCTTTGGGACTTGCCAGGCCTCTTCTTTCTCCCGAATAAATATGCTAAAATTCTCAGTGTCCCATTGCTCTCATTCCCCTCATTCCTCCGTCAGGCATTTGTTCCTACTGTTATCCCACTTTTGGATGCTGTGGCTGCTTTCTCTGCTTATTTTGTTCCAAAAGGTCATGCTTTTTCCCCCTCCAACTTTCTCCAGCAAAATTAGAAACAAAGGATGGCATGTGCATTGGGTTCATTTTTAACTGGAAATAATCAGAACCAATTTAAATCACAAGGCCATGATATTTGAGTGGACATTCCATGTCCTAAATTACCAACCAGAGGGACCAGATTCAGCCAAATTATATCCCATGGAAAAAGCATCAAGAATGGAAATACTGACAGGCCTTAATCGGGTACCAGAACTAGCAGGTGCTGCTACAATGTGAATGGTGTATGTTGCCAAAAACATGCCTGGTATGATTTTGTGCAGAACCAAGACGAGGGAATTTTTTGTGTATCACCTACTTATCAAACATCTGCTACCGGCCACTGCAGGAAAAGTCAAAGGAAAGAGCTGGTTAGTCTAGCAAAAAAGGGCCACAGACGAGTTGGGAGGGACCTCAGAGGTCATATAGTATAGTTGCATGAGGCCCACAATTCTCCCAAGTGCCCCCTGGAGCCTGATTAAAATGGAATTGGGAAACAGTTAACAAAAGAAATCAAAATGCAATAAAACAGACAAGATCTCATTTTCCAATTAAATCAATATGTGACCTGCAGGAATCTTTATGTATTGATTAGTTCCTAGTTTCTATTTGAGATGGATGTCACTGCTCTAGGCAGCTGCCCAAAATTGCAGGTCACTAAAATTACAGGTCCGACTGCATGGTCTATGGATTAAGAGTCTAGTGAACTAGTGGATAGACCACTGGGTATGGAAACTAGCTGTGTGACCCTGAGCAGGTCACTTAACCCTGCTCATTTTTAAAAGGAGGTGGAGAAGGAAATGGCAAAACCACTCCAGTATCTTTGCCAAGAAAACCCCAAATGGAGTCACAAAAAGTCAAACACAACTAAATGACAAGTGAATGCTGAGACCCTTGCATTTTTTTTTCATTTTTTTTCTACTGACAAACCCAGATTGTAGCTTGCTAGTACCTTCAGATTTTTACCAACCACAACTCCTGCCACATTAGGGTTCTCTGAATCCCAGATCTCCTGGCTGGGGGAGGGGAAGGCCATAAGATTTTCCTCTCTCCCTATTTCATTCTCTTGTTCCCTAAATTAGATTTAGAGCTAGAAGTGACTCTAGGAACCTTCTAGTCCAATCGCTTCATTTTCCAAATGAGGAAACTAAAGCATAGAATCTATGTGATTAAACGCCTCATAAATGGAAAAGGTGAGATTCAAACCCACATCTTTTTGGCCCCAAATCCAATACACTTTTCTTAGTACTGTGCTGTCACTCAGATAATGGCCTACTAACCCCGTAGGTCTTTGAACCTAAATGATTATTGTTGGGGCAGCTAGGTAACATAGCAGATAAAGTGCTGAGCCTGGAGTCAGGAAGACTGATTTCAGATGCAACTTCAGACAATTACTAGCTGTGTAACCCTAGGCAAGTCATTTAACCTGTTTGCCTCAGTTTTCCCCAACTATAAAATGGGGTGAATAATAATGTGAGGACAAAATAAGATAATGTTTGTAAAGTGTGAAGGATATATAGACACATCATCATTGCTAACATTTAAATAGAGCCTACTATGTGCCACGCATTGAGACTTCAGAGAAAGGCAAAAAACAGTCCCTTCCCTCAAGGAGCTCATGGTTTAATGGCAGACACAACATGTGCACAACTATATACAAACAAGCTATACACAGGATAGACAGAAAATGATCAACAGAGAGAAGGTATCAGAAGAAAGAGAAAAAGGATCATCCTCTATAGCTATACTCTCGACAAGCAGCACTAGTGAGAGATTTGAAGTCTCTCTGCCAGTTGGCTGGAAACATATAATTCTTCCTGCACCCTGGGTTCCAGTCTTCAGTGGGCTAACACCAGCCTAAGGGGCAGGCCAACCCACCTTCTCCATTGGGTCTGCATCAGGAGCCTTCCATTATTTCTGCAGAATGAAAGACAGTGGCCAGCAGCTCCAAGCATGCCCCCCCATGACCTGCTACTCCTTTCAGTGCTGTGGAAAACCCAGCTTTTAACATCTCCGACCACTGCTTGCACTACTTTCCATAAGGAGTGTTCTTCCCTTCTGCTGCACCTGCTGTGGCCTTGTTTTAACTCCTGCTTTCAGTGATACCGATCCCCTATGGCCTCATCAGGCCCCTGAGCCCAATAATTTCTTCCTGACTCAGCTCCTGAGACCGAGGCCCAGCTTCCAGGTGAGCCCAGTCAGAGTCTTCACTTTGCAGAGCTAAGCTGAAAGGCATGGCAGAGGGCCAAGAGAGAAGAGAGATTCAGCCCCAACTAAGAATCCCTGACCCACTTGGGTCCCTCTCCCCTGGGCTGCATCACACATGTTAAGTGTTTTTACTCCAACTATAAACATATTCCAGAGATACCAAAATACAACATATTCAAATCCTGTCTATACACAGATATGGATGGATGGATATACATCTGTACATATATATATGATATATAATAATAAATAACAACTAACATTTATAGAGGGCTTACTATGTGCCAGGCACTGTGGTAAGTGCCTTGTAATTATTATCTCATTTGACCCTCACAACCACCAGGAAGGTAGATGCTATTGTTGGCTCCATTTTACAGGTGAGGAAACTGAGGTAGACAGCAGTTAAATGATTTGTCCAAGGTCACACAGTTAAATCAATGTCTAAGGCCAGTTATCAGCTCAAGTCTTCCTGATTCCAGGTCTGGCACTGTAACCACTGAACCATCTACCTACCCCTACTAAGCCACCAGAATCATATATAACATTCATTTTGTATGGATGCCTATATGTATGCATTCAAATGTGTATGTATTTGTATCACATGTAACACAAGGAGTTTGATCAATGCTCTTGGACAGGTATAGAACAAATATCAGCAGGGTCAAGTGGAAACATTTCTGGCCATGGAGTCAGCATACCTTTATTCAAACCCTACCTCTAACATTACCTATGTGATCATGAGCCTCAGTTTCTCCCTCTGTAAAATGGTACTACCTCTAATACCTACTTTATCAAGTTACGTGAGGAAAGTGATATGTAGACCTTTGTGTCATAGAAATGTCATTATAGGGTGGCTAGGTGCGGCAGTGAATAGAGTGCTGGCCCTGGAGTCAGGAGGACCTCAGTTCAAATCTGGCCTCAGACACTTAACACACACACACACACAAAAACTAGCTGTGTGACCTTGGGCAAGTCACTTAACCCCAATTTCCTACCTTTCCCCCTCCAATAAACAAATTTTTAAAATAAATGTCATTATTGTTGTTGTTCAGTCGTTTCAGTCACATCCAACTCTCCATGACCCCATTCGGGTTTTCTTGGCAAAGATAATGGAGTGGTTTACCATTTCCTTCTCCAGCTCCTTATAAGGAAATGGACGCAAACAGGGTTAAGTGATTTGCCCAGGGTCACACATCAAGTGAGTGTCTGAGGTCAAATTTGGACTCAAGAAGAAAAGCCTTCCTGACTTCAGGTCCACTGCTCTGCCCACTGTGACACCCAGCTGTCCTACATAAATGTTAGCTAGCCTTTCGTTATCATGCCTGAAACAGGTTACCTCCTTTGGGTAGAACACAAAGAGATTGACACCAAAATTGCCTAGAGCATCCATATGAAGCCCAGGTTTACAAGTTAATGTCTTTCCCACCTCCAGGTACAGGTTGCACTCTTACCATTCAGACAGCTTCCTCCTAGATATGTGTGGTTAATAACCAAAAGGTACCAGTTGAGGATAACTGAAGAGAATCAAACCCACAAACAGTACTCGTAAGCCTGTAACTTTTGTATAGGAAAAACGAACAAAAGCAGTTACAATCTAGGAGAAACAGTCCAATATTAAGGTCAGCAGGAAAGCCAAATAGATATTCCTGGTGAACAAGGCCTGGCTCCCATAGAATGCCCCTTTGATTCTCTTTCATTTAAATATACTACAGGGCCATCTGTTGTATGAGTTGTGCAAGGTTTCCTTTGGGCTATTTCCTAATATTTCACTTTTAGAAACAACGTCCCTCTTTCCTTGAGCAAATCTTCAGCCACTGTCCAACCCTGTTTCAGAAGAGGAAACTACAGAAGTTTGTACAGAAATTCCAATATATCTGGCAGCCAGTAGAAGATAAACTACTCCAACAAAACGTAGATTTTTTGAGGACATGGAATACTGGTTATTTCGTTTATTTGCTTTTATTGTTTCTTTTTTATCCCCAGTACCTAGCACATTGCTTGCCACATAGTATTTACATGACGTGTGTTCAATTGAATTAAAATAGAATATTAAGAACAAAGAGATCCCTACACCTCCCCACATAGTGGTACAAGAAAAAAAAAAGATCACCGGATTTGGAATACAAAGGTGCTAGTTTCAGAACCAGGATCTGTTCCTTGCTATCTGGGTAATTTCGAGAAAATCTGTCACTCTCTCTGGTCCAAGTTTCCTCATTTGTTTAAAAAAAAAGGAGGTGGGACTGGAGGATCTCTTAAGTTTTCTTAGTCCAACTCTAAGTGCTATGATCCCCATGATAAGCAGGGTCAGAGGTGGGATATAAATGATATGGCTCCCAGTCCTCAGGCTACTAAGCAGAAATGCTATATAGCCTGCTAAAAATTTGGAGCTATCAGGTCTTGAGATATTGATTTGGGAGTCATAAGCATAAAAGTCACATGGAGTCATGATGATGGATAAGTTCTTGAAGGGACTGAATGATTAGAGTGAAGAGGAGAAGGCTTAGGACTGAGTCTTGAGAGATAATCCTTCTTTAGAGAGGATAAGGAAAAATATTCATTAAAGGAAACAATTATGAGCTAACAGAAATTGGAAGAAAATCAATCATGAAAACCTAAGAGAGAAAGTGTTCAAGGAACGAATCACTAGCAGCGAGCCATGTAGTTGAAAAGTTAAGGAGGTGGACAGCAGTGGCGGCACACATCTGTAATCCCAGTTACTGGGGGAGGCAGAGGTTAATGGATCTCTTGAGTGTGGGAGTTCTAAGCTGCAGCAGGTGTAAAGTTGACTGGCTATCTGAATTTAGTCTGACCCCAACTTAGTAAGCCACAAAAATCAGGGGAACACCAGGCTGTCTAAGAAGTATCAACGCAATAGAGGTCAGCAATGGAGCAGGTCAAAGATTGCATGAGGATTAGCAATGGGACTGGCTCATGAGTAGCAACTGCATCCTAGCCCAAGTGAGTTAGGGAGACTCAGTCTCCAAAAAATAGATAATAGCATTTAAGGGGGATCTGGAAAGAACTAAAAAAAATCTCTTCAATAAACCTTGGCCCGGGCGGGGGGTGGGGGGGGGAGGGAGCAGCAAACACAGAGGACAGAATATTCCAGGAAGGATGATACAATTTGATTGCACTACCTTGGGACTTCTCTGGCTTTTACACAATGCCCCAGGAAGTTCATTATAATATCATCATCATCATCATCATCATCATCCTATAAGATCTCAGTAGTCCTGTTATCCCCACCCCCTCGTTAGCCTCTACTTTTCTTACTGACAGGTGGACCCATAAACTCTAAACCTCCATATATGGAGAGAGCCCAGCTCAGACATCTCATTTCTCAATTGGCTGTACTCCCTTGGGACTTCTCCACTATGCCCCCAGCACTGGGTACCTTTACTGGCCACCCCACTCCTATTTTTCAGCTTCCTTTTGTTTATTGTCTTCCTTCATTAAATTGTAATCTCCTTGAGGGCAAGGACTATCTTTCTTGTATCTATATCCTCAGCACTTAGAATAATGCCTGGCACATAATGGGAATTTAATTATGGTTGATTGATTGAAATTGCCAGAGCTCAGGAAACCTTCTAGATAACCCTTCCCACTTCTGTGATTTGGATAGATCACTTAGCCTCCATAGGCTTCAGATTCCCAAGATGGCCACTGGGATACTTCCATCTCAACCTTCATATTTCTATTTTCTGTATCAAAAGTTGGATAGAGACAGCAGCTTGAAGACAGGATTCCTAAGGTGAGCACTGGGACAGGAGGAGAGGGTACAAGAGTTGGTGAGGGAGCTGGCACTTTAAGCCAGTGGCTAAAATTAGGTATAATTGGAACAAGAAAGACAATTGCTTCTCCAGAAATCAATCAACAAACATTTATGGTGCACCTACTATGAGCCGGGCATTGTGCCAAACTCTAAACAAAGACAAAAGTGGAAATAATCTCTGCCCTTGATGATAATAATAACAACAATTAGCAGTTATAGGTCAACATGAAGATTTCAAAGCACTTTACACGTGCTATTTTATTTGACCCTCATAACCACCCTTTGAGGTAGGTGCTGTTATTACCCCCATTTTACAGATGAGGAAACTGAGGCATAGAGGAGTTAAGTAACTTGATCAAAGTTACCAGCTAGGATATGTCTATGGCTGAACTTAAGTCATCAGGCTTAAGTCCTGCACCCTATCCACTATGCCACTTAGCAGCTTAGGGAATTATACAAATGACTGTAGGCTAGGACAGACTGAAAGAGTGAAGGGGACTAGACAGGAGAATTCCAACCCTGCTAGAAGAGTCTACAGATGAGCACAGTGTAGCAGAACAGAACTTCTAAAGGCTCCAACCATGAGCCAAGGTGATGGAATAATATGACTATACTGGTAATATACCCAAATATACTTCATATATACTGGATGTGAGATCTCACTGAGGTGAGCACTCCCTTTAGTAGTGCAGACTGCAAGCTCTTTTATGCCTCCCCCTCCTGTAAGACTTCTTTCTGTGTCCTCCTATAAATACTCCAAAGGGCATCCATCCAAAGAGCCAGGGACCTTTCTCTTGGCCATTTAACTTTATGTGGCTATAAGTACAACACCTGGACTGCTCATCTGTTATTTCCCACTTTTGTTATTCAATTGGCTCATCTCCTTTTCCTATCACAACCTGCCCTGCCACTAGATGTAAATCATCACTGATAATATATGTGATACCAAGCACAAGTAACTTCCAGGCTCAGATTACAAGCATAGAAAACTCCATTTATTCAGTGACAGATTAAGACAAAACATTCACAGAAAATCAAAATCAAAATACAGGGTAACTCAGTTATCTAGCAATTCTCAATTCAATCACAAAGTACTAAGGTCCAAGTACTCAACCCCTAGGCAATACATTCATTTAGTCAATCACAAAGTCCTCTCTCTATTCAACTGGAGATTAGTTTCCAATCATAAACAAAGTACATTCCTTTGGTCAGTCACAAAGCATAAAAGTCAAAAGTTTTCCACCCCTGAATCATAATTGAATTACAGTACCATCCATTACCACCAAGAACCCTGTCTAAGGGGTAGTATAGAGCACAAAGGCCATCTACCCCTAAACTACAACAAGGTTATAATATCATCACAGCATTCTATACCCAAGGAGGGGTCTTTTCTTCATCTTGACCTGAGGCAAGTTCTCAGCAATCTCTGTTCCTAGGAAGACAAAGCTTAACAAAGCCACAATATACATTGTCACCATCCTCATCAATTCACTCTCTGCCTGCAGAACAGTCTCAGGACCCCTGAAAACATCAGCAAGACCCTCCTCCTGGATTTCTGTAAACATACAACAAGAAAATCCTCCTTCAGGGCTTCTGAACCAACAGCAAGGTTCCAGAACTTCTGCAACAACAGCACTGTCCTTTACCAGCAGACAAATCTGACAAAACAACATCAAAACAGACAGAAAAAAATACTGGAACCACAGTCTTACCTCCTCATTTCTCAGCAGCTCCGAGTGGCAGTTCTCAAAAGTCCTGGGAAGCTCCAACTGGCCCTCAGCAGTCCAGGTGGCTTTGGGTGGCAGTTCTCTCTCTCTCAGCAGCTCTGGCTCCCAGCAATTCTCTCTCTCTCTTTCTTTCTGCCTCCATGATGCTGCTCCCAAAAGTTCTTCTGGCCTCTCTCTGCTTGGGTCTCTTTCTAAATCCATGGCACCAGCTACTCCCAGTTCACCCCCCTCTCTTAACGTCAACAAGTCCATCCCACAAGTGGTATTCACAAGCTCTGGTTTTTAACACTTAACCTGAAAACCAAGCCAATACAAGGGGATCTTTAAATTCCATTACTATTACAATACACGATAGCCTCTTTATACCTAGAATATGTCTCTCCATTATCTTTTGATTCACCCACAATTTTTATTCTTCAATGACCATGATGTCCTATAATTCACAACAATATAACATCACCACAAGAACAAGAGTGCAATTTTTTTAAAATTCATTTGCTTGTTTGTTTCAGGGAACTACCTAGGATTGTTGCAAGCACCATATAATTACTCAAATGCAACCATCCTGCTCTCTTCCTTCTATTCAATTCTGGGCCTGCTTTATTCTCCATCCTCACTGTCAATCCTAGGTATTATATTAGTGCACTAGTTAAATGGTGTGGACTATGAATCCAACTACATAACCTACTGGTTCATATGCTAAAATTATCTACATTATAGTAAGATCAAATTAAATAACATACATAAAACTCTTTGCCAACCTTAAAACAAAACTTCAAAGCTAGCTATTGCTATTATTATAATATACAGATGTTTACCTGAATTGCCCATGTGTTTCCTTCCAGTGGAAAAGCTTGGTGAAGATTGGAGAAGCATTAGTGCAGAAAGTTCAAAAGGCAGTTTCTTTGACAGAAGTCATCCCAATTTTTGGTCTTGGGTGGTGCCAATGAAACTGGACCCGAAGATCCATCTGGGAACAAGTCAAGACATCATCTCATTTTGCCACAGTTCCTATCAAAAGGTGATCGACAGCTCCTCAATGCCATTGGCATATGTAAACTAATCAACTTGGTTATAATTAACTAAATATTTTACATGCAATGATGATGTCCAAATGCTTCCAAAATAAATAAGTTGTTTTCATTCCCCAAAGACAAATTCTTCTTTTCATTTAAGGCAGAACAAAAAGAATCAATCAACCAACAAGTATTTATTGAATTAATGCATTCAATACACTAGGTTCCATAGAGAATACAAAAGAAAATAATAGCTGAGATAATAACTCTTAAAGTAAACTTGAAGATTTACTGTTAAATAATTATCTCATTTGATTTTCACAAAAGACAATGCAACACCAATATCCCCATTCCACAGACGATAAATTGGGAAACCCAGAAAGACTGTGGAATGTGCTTAAAGTCAGACAACTTATAAGTGGTATAGTTGGGAATCAAACCCAGATCTTTTTACTTTAAGTTTGTATTCTTTCTTACTATACATTATGCTCTCAAGATGTTCAAATGTTGCAGCAGAGATAAGATATGCATTCAAGTCATTCTAAGAGGAATGTGATGGTCCATGTAGACTCAGATTTCAGACCTAGTGGAGGCCACTGATATTCAATTAAGGTTTGGGTTTCCATTAAAAAGCAAAATCACTGATGTTTGCACCAGGCTTTTCATTGGGAAGTGTACTCAGCAAGAACATACAATTCTTCAACTTATAGGCATGCTCAGCCTTCACCCTTCCCGACCAAATATTATTGCATATCTCTGCCGCTATCCAGTTTACAGAAAGACTCTACCAATAGTGTGTTGGCAGCATCTCGATGTTGTAATAAATCTGGTCTGGGAATAAGATATCTGGCACTGCCCCAGATCTCCCTTATAGACCACAATGACTTAAGAAGTCGACATTGGATGTAGCCTTTTATGAGCATGAGTCATTAAAAGTCCTAGGCTTGAACCAGTCAGCTTTCATATGACAGATTAATCCAATCATAGGCAAGCATCACAGAAGTTTCCAATGAGTTCTCTCAAATGAGGATGTGTTCTTGCAAGTGTACTAAGGACAAATTATTCAGAACACAAAGTGTAACTACAAAAATATAATAGCTAATATCTATACTGCATTTTAAAGTTTGTGGGTAGTTTTAGAAATGCAATTTCATTTGATCCTCACAAAGGAGGAGGCTGTGTGCTAAAATGGAAGGTGTGTTATTGTATTTGGGGTCAGAGGACCTGGTTTTAAATCTCAGCTTTATTATTTGTATTTCCTTGGGCAAGTCACTGACCCACTCTATGATTCATCTGTAAAATTAGGTTTGAGGAGATGATTTCTAAAACCCTTTCCAGCTCTAAATCTAAGCTAATCTATGACTAACCCAATGAAGTGTGTGCTATTATTGTTCTCATCATACAAAGGAAGAAATTGAAGCAAAGAAAAGTTGACTTGTCAAGGCTCATATGGCTAATGTGTCTAAAGCAGACTTCAAAATGACTTGTTCTTGACTCCAGTCAAGATCTCGAACCATTATTCAACAAGTTACCTTCAGTCAAAGGACAGGTTTATAAGCCATTCAGGTTATAGATTTATAGCCAATAATATTTGACACTGGGAAAGTGCCATCTGTCTTGGAACGAGTGACTTATTTCAATCGATCAGTACCAATTGAGCACCTACTATGTGCTAAGCACTCTGCTAAATTCTGGGAACACCAAAAGAGGCTAAGGACAGTCCTTGTTTTCAGGTTCAAAGAGTTTCTAATCTAATCTGAACCAGTTGCAAGATTCAAAGATAAGAGAAATTTTAGGAAAACGGGATGAGGAGATTATATGAAGACATAGGAACAGTTCTGAATATTGACTGAGCAAGTTCTCAGGAGGCATCTAGGTGGGGCAGTGGGTAGAGTGCTGGGCTTGGAGTCAAGAAAATCTAGTCAGATCTGACCTCACAAAAAGCATTTATCTTCGGTTTGTCTCAGTTTTCTCAACTTTAAAATGAGGAAAATAAGAGCATCTATATCTCTGTTGCTAGTACTAAATGAAATCATATTTGTAAAGTGCTTAGCACAATGCCTGATGTTGTTAAGTTGTTTCAATCGTGTCTGACTCTTCACAACCCAATTTGGGGTTTTCTTGGCAAAGATATTGGAGTAGTTTGTTATTTCCTTCTCCAGCTCATTTCACAGATGAGGAAACTGAGGCAAACAGGGTTAAGTGACTTGCCCAAGGTCACGTAGCTAGTAAGTGTCTAAGCCTCTAAGGCAAATGTCAGCTAGACCAACTATAATGTTCTAACAAGGCAGGAATTCATATGCTATAAAAGAAGTTCATTTGAGCTTCAAAATGGTGCATTCACTTAGTGAAAGGTCAGAGGATCTATTGGGAGGCATGCTGCAAGGCTTGGACAAATTGAGGAATATGCCTCCCCTATAAAGGTAAAAGATAGTTTTTTCTTTCTTCTCTCTAGATTTGGTCCCAAGGAGAGTCTGGAAGCACAAGTATCACTCTTGAGGAAAGAAAGAATATCTCTCTTCTTCAAAGGTCTCATATCAACCTTGCCCTTCACACAGCATCATATCAGTATTCTCTCCATCAATTAGGAGAACCTCATGCTAAAGTGCTCCAGTCTTGGCCAGAAACCTTGGTTACGTTATGATTTCCAGTTTCTCAAGGATTTCAAAATGACTATTAACAACTATCTCTAACAATTATAATCAGAGAGACCCTGTGCAAGTCATTGAATCTCTGTGTATTTCTAGCAACTCCCAAGGGCTTATCTATTAAGGTATAGGCAGGTTGAGATCTAAACTAGTGCAGGGAAGTCCCACACAAGGACTTCATATGGAAATCACTTACATTTTTAAATTGTGCTAGAGCACATTGAGACTAAATGCGATATAATGAATTTTTAAAATAATAATATTTATATAGAGCTTATACTGTGCCAGACACTATGCTAAGGACTTTACTATAATTATTTCACTTGATCCTCACAACTGTGGGAGATAGGTCCTATTTTTAGCCTTATTTTATAGATGAGAAAATAAAGGTTAAGTGACTTGCCCAGGGTAACACAGATAGCATCTGAAATATTTGAACTCAGCTCTTCCTGACTCCAGGCTCTGCACTCAAGTCAGTGTGTCACCTAATATAGAGATAAGAATAAAGATCTGAGCTCTAAACATTTCCAGGAATTTGGGGGAAATCAATGATTTCTTCAATAATACAGACTATGTATTGTGCTAACCCAATCACATGATTTTTTTTTCTTTTTGTTTTTCCCCTTCTATTTCATAAACAAAACTGAATGGCTGGGAAGAAAAGAACTCATAAGACTTTGAATAGGCACTCTTAGGTAAAGTAACCATTGTTTCTTTGTTCATGGAGCTGGGAAGACACCCTCTGTTATCAGAAATTTCTATTTTAGAATTTCTTTTCCTTTAAGAAAATATTTTTTCTTATTTTTTAAAATAATTGTAGCTTTGTTCCATTTTTACTAGTCTTGCTTTTAAGCCATTTTAGATATTTTCGCTGTAAAAAGCATTCGGAAATGGTCTGTTTGTTTGCACCATCCCCAGTGTACATTAACAATACATCTTATGATTAGGAGAGAAATAAACACTCTACAGGAATCTTCTGATCTCAGAGTGAGGTTGGGATGTAATATCACTTTGCTTTGCTAAGAGTTAGAGCCAAAAATGAGGAGAGGGCACTGTAGGAACTGGGATTTACAAGACATTGCCAACTTTTGTTTTAACAGCTACAATAAGGCATATTCAGGTTAAAAGAGAGATCTTTGGCTTGTGAAAATTAAACTTGGAATAATCAGTTTCCCATGGAAGCAAATGAACAGCTATTTTTGTTGGTTTCAAGCACACACATGGTCTAGAACACAAATAGAACACAAAGTCCAAACCAGACTTACCACTGGCATATGTAAGCCAATCAGCTTGGTTATAATTAGCTCAATTCTATGTGCAACTGTCCAAATCCAAGTGTAGTAAGAATGTGCTTGTTTCTCAAAGATAAATTCTTTCCTTTAATCCCTCCCCATGTTTTCTAAAGATTTCAGTTTGCTGCATGATCTCAAAAAACAGCAGTATACTATTCTAATGTTCATCTCAATAATTAAATATTGCGCATTATTTTCAGAATATCAGGATCAAGTATTAGCCAAGTGTGCATTTCATATAGAAGCAGCAAAAGAGCCTAGATGCAGCTCTCTTGAGGGTACTTCTTTTCCATAACAAATACAGCCACAGTCCCCACTGAAGATCCTGGGATGCATTAAGATAGATATAGTTTCTGGGAACAAAAAGGTTATATCCCTGCTATATTCTGCTCTGGTCAAATGACATCAGGATTTTCCGGCTCAGTTTGGGGTCCAATAGTCTAAAAAGAACTCACCTGGGGAAGGTGTCAAGATAAGGGCAACAGGGTACCTTGATTTCACACCATTCAGGAATCAAATAAGAGAATAGGGGATGGTCAAGACTAGAGAAGGGAATACAGAAATGTCACAGCTGACTTCAGTTGTGTGAAGGTCTGTCACATGGATGAGGGATTAGGCTTGTGCTTTCTGATCCCAGAAGGCAATATTTGGAGCAGCAATAAGTAGAAATTACAAAGAGGTATTTAACCTCTGGATGGCATTATTATTCACTAACATGATCCTATTCACCAAAAAGAATAGGTTTGAGGGTATCCCACATTCACCCTGACAAGTTAGGATGTCAGTGTTATGAAAAGCTCTCTCTAATTCTCAGAAAGGAGTGGGTAATTTGTCTTCTCTCTAGGTAGCTATATTCATCTTCTTAGGCTAAAAACTGTGATTAGTCTGCATTTACCCAATCATAATAGCTCTGAGCCAACTCCTAGAAAACCCTGCCTCTACCCTAAATTGTTATATTTCACTATCATCATGATATGACCATAGCATAATTGACAGTTACCCATCCAGACAGGTAGGCATGCTCAACTACATCAAATGTTTTGAATTTTTGCTTATAATCAATATAATATGTAATAGAACATATGTCATATAGCCATGAACCCACAGCTTCTCCTAAGTCCCAGGTACCCCCTTCACAATTAATTTATAGTTCTCCTCAAAACCTAAGGATATTAATACAAATTTCATAGTGCTTAGTCTACCAGCCATTCTGGAGTGGTAACTGTCCCCAGTGTGGGTATTAATAAAATTCCCACAATAAGTGTAGCCAGAAGGTTCAGAAATGCATAGCTGGGGAAAATGGGACAAAAGTCAACAGTCTTTCAGAGGTATCTAGTTAATTCAGTCATTGCTATTCACACAAAAAGAGGAGATGCTGGAGTGAAGCTAAAATTTTTTCTCACTACAATATCTATCAATCCCCTTTCTATCTGAGAAGGAACAACAGCCCAAAGAGATTTACCTCAATTGAGGACAAATTAATAAAACATGAAAAAGTGAAAATCAATTTCTATCATAGCAGTACTATTAATAACAATAATAGTTGGCATTTAAATGATACTTTGACTTACAAAATGCTTTACATATATTGCATCCTTTCACCTTCACAATAACCTTGAGAGGCAGGTGCTATTATTATCCTCATGCTGCAGATGAGGAAACTGAGGCTTAGAGAGCTTAAGAAAGTTGGCTAGGGTCATACAGTTGGCCTGAGGCAGAATTCTAACTCAAGCCTTCCTGACTCTAGGTGCAGTGCTTTCTCTACTGTTCCACCTATCTGCCCCTCAGTGACAGTTGAACTGAGAGGCCCAGGGGAGAAAAACATATACAATCATTTCATAGAAGAGTTTATAAGAGAAGCAGTTAACAAAAGAAGTCTAGGGAAAAAAGCAAGTCTACACATCAGTGTGTGTAAACTGGCTAAAGAGAACAGGGCTTCCAATTATTGACAAAGAACTCTGGTTGAGATGGTTGAAGCAATATTCATAGAGACTGACTGAGGATTCTGATTAATGGTAGCTTTAGACTTCCCTGTAGGGGAAAGGTTTACTAATCATAGCACCTCCAGTACACAGAGGTGAGTCTGAAAATAACGCATCAACCAAGGACTATATCTGGGGAACAAAGCAAGTGGATAGCCTGTCCTCTTCAGGGAAGAAATTTTTTAACCAAAGTACTCAATGGATCATAAAGATAACTAAAAGAGAGGATGAGAGAACTGTAACCACAACACACGTATTGGATACTGTTTCAGGGTATTAGTTAACACTAAAAATAATGAGAGTTCCTGATCAACCAGCAAGAGTAAAGAGTAGTGCCTGGTAGGCATACGTCAGTGAGCAAAATATCAAGCAAGGAACAGTAGGAAAGATATGCTTAGTGGAGAGCAATAGAAAGCAAGATTGGCAGAGAACAGATCAGAGGGAAGATGGTGCCCTGGTTCTCTGGTCACACATATTCCCTTTATTTGCCTTCCTATCATATATCAAATCCCATGTGTTCCCATATGTTGGTATCCCATACATAATTCCTGTGAAAGTCTATTCTTCCTTCTAAGTATATATGTACTCATGGGAATGTGAACTAACACTGTGGGGGAATGTTATATTATTAATTTATTTACATATAAGTAAGTTATGAAGCAAGTGTATTCCCATTAAAATGTATGATCCTTGAGGACAGGCAGAAACTGGTTTTACCCTTTTTTATATCTCTAGAACTTAGCACAGTGTCTGGCACACAGTAAGCACTTATGAAATAAATATGTATTGACTGCCAAGGCTGACTGGTAAGAGTAAAACACATTGATGGGGGCTCTTGGGCTATTTTTCAGATGGGGAAGGGAATAAGTATTCATATATATTTACTATGTGCCAGGCCCTGTGCTAAGTATGCAAAACACCCCCATGAGGCAGATGATGTTATTATTCCCGTTTAAAAAAAAATTGAGGCAAACAGGGGTTAAGTGACTTGCCCAGGGTCACATAACTAGTAAGCATTTAAGGCTCAATTTGAACTCAGATCTTCCTGAATCCAAACCCACTGCCTTATTAACTGTACCACCAGCTGCCTGTAGAGGATTCTAACTCACAAGATATCTAGTCTCTCAAGTAGCTAACTAGGGGTCCAGATAAAAGGGGGCTTTATGCGTTCCACATGGTCTGGACTCAGTCATTGATTCCTCTGGAGTTTTAGTCTAGGCTATAGGAGAATCTCCTGGGGCTTTCCAGATCTCAAGCCTAGCAATTTTCCATTTGGAGTTCTATCGTTGACATAGACCTCCAACACTTTTTACTTTAGTTGAACTTATCACTTGTAAAGTGGGAAAAAGGACTCAAAGTCAGATCCTAGTAAGATGATGCCCCACTACAATTTCTGGGGATATAAAGAAAGGCCAAAAAACATCCTTGCCCATAAGGAACTCAACAGGAGCAATGATACATAGGGCAGGATTTTTTTTTCAACCACAGGATGTACTAAGATCACAGATGACTACTGAGATCCCTTCCAGCACTGAAATCATGTGTTTCTCCCACTCTATGATTCTATAAAGCAGAAATCTGATCTGTTTGACACTTCTCAAGTTATCTTGCTCTGTGTCACTCAAAATCAATGGATTAACAAGCATTTATTAAACATCTCCCATGGGTCAAGCACTCTCTAGGGCCCTGCCCTCAGGGAACTTAAATTCTATCAGGGGGATCAATACACACATATAAGTAAACCTAAAATCTAGAAAAATGAAAATAAAGATACTTTGAGGCAGGGGAAGAGGAGAATGGGACTAGCAGCTGAGCAGACTCAAGAATTGTAAGATAGGACCATCTGTACCACAATGCTGCTGCATTTTTACTGAAGGCTTATGAATACAAAAAAAAAAGAAAGCTGAGTTCCTTGAGACAAAGTAAAATTTATGTGAACTCATTAAAGGTTTATTTTCCATCATTTAAACAATATCCAAATGCTTATCACCAAGTAACGGATACCAATAAAACCTGATTTGAACTAAAGCCAGAAACTCAGAGAATTCTGCTCTGAATGGGATCAGGAAGGCATAAATCCTGTCCACCAAACAGGCAGGGGAGGGGAAGGGAATCATAAAGTTTCAGTGCAGATTTAAACTTTCCTCCTGAAGGGTGTATAAAGTCACACAAATGCCAAATCCTTAGAGGTGTCTGAAAAGCAGTTCATATTTTTTCAAGGCTTTCCTGGTAATCACTTGTTTGATTCTCAGAGGTTTTTCATGATAAAAAGATATTTACATATTACACTGATTTACCATGCTTATATCATTTTTTTCCCACCATCACACAATACCAACAAAAATTATATCTTCATGGTAGGTCAATGTCTTGGAAATCTGATTAGTATTTTGTTATTGGTTATAGCAGGCAGCTAGGTGGCTCAGTATATAGGGTGCTGAGTCTGGCATTAAGAAGGTCTGAATACAACTCTAACTTCAGATATTCACTAGCTGTATGACCCTGGGCAAGTCACTTAACTTCTATATGCCTCAGTTTACTCAATTGTAAAATAGGGATAATAGCACCTACCCTCTATAGTTGTTGTGAAGATCAAATGACATCTTTGTCAACCTCTTTGTACACTGCTAACATATAATAGGCACTATATAAAAGCTAACTATTATTATTGTCACTATTTTCCCTTCACTTATATTCAGGCCCTTTCTCAGAGCATGGTTTACCCTTTGGACCAGTTCTTATCATAACTCTGTAATTCATACATTCAGTCATTCAATCAATCAATCATCTATTTATCTATTTGTTTGCCTATTTCAAGGAGATTAAAATAGAAACCCATGATTTCAACCATCTTAAGAACTCCCTGGTTTGGTAAACATGCTCCACATGTGCAGATCTGCACTTTCTCTGATACTAATATCCTCCCCCTGGAATCTTGAGAGGGAAAATTACTTGATCAGAATGTAGAAAGAGCCAGATTTTGCAAAATGGACATATTTGCCAGAACACGTCAGAAGCAGAACCAGGACAGGTCTTCCTCTGTCCACTATGACATAGTGTTTTGCATTCAAAGTTATAGCAGCAGTAGGTATTTCTGCAGGTCTCCATCTAAGCACTTACCAGACCCAGCCACATTGAATTTCCAAGATTTCATGGAATGAGAACATTACATAATGATTGTAATAGTAATGGAAATTAAATATCCCCCTGTATTGCCTTGTTTTTTGGGTTGAGTGTTGAAACCCAGAGCTTGTGAATCCCACTTGTGGGATGGACTTGTTGACCTGAAAAGAGAGGGCTGAACTGGGAGGAGCTGGTGTCGTGGATTTAGAGAGACACAAACAGAGAGAAGGCCAGAGCAAAGAGAGAGGCAGAAGAACTTTTGGGAGCAGAATTGTGGAGGATTGCCGAGGGCCAGTTAAAGCCGCCCAGGACTTTTGAGAGCTGCTACCCAGAGCTGCCAAGGACTGAGGAAACATGGCTGTGATGCTGAAATCCTAAAAGAGGGTCTTGCTGATATTTTCAGGGATCCTGAGACTGTTCTGCAGACAGAGAGTGAATTGATGAGGATGCTGGCAATGTATCTTGTTGCTTTGTTAAGCTTTGTCTCCCCAGGAACAGAGATTTCTGAGAGCTCGCCTTGGGTCAAGATGAAGAAAACACCTCTCCTTGGATATTGAATGCTGTGAGGATATCTTAACCTTGCTGTAGCTCAGGGGTAGATGGCCTTGTACTCTCCACTGCCCCTTTTGAGAAGGTGGTTGGCATTCACTGATGATAATTGTAATTCAGTTGTGATCCAGGGGTGGGAAACTTTTGACTTTTTTGTGCTCTGTGACTGGACTGACCAAATGAATATACTTTGTTTATGATTGGAAACTAATCTTAATCTCCATTTAAGAAGAGAGACTTTGTGATTGACTAAATGAATGTACTTCCCAGGGGTGGAATAGTACTTGGAAATTATTGAATCACACTTAGTGAATGCTGTATTTTGATTTTCTCTGTTCTGTGAATGTTTTGCCTTAATTTGTCACTGAATAAAATGGAGAGCTACTATGCTGGTATTCTGAACCTTAGAAGTTGCCTTTGCTTAGCATTACAATGATATAGCTATAGACAGCTCATTCGAAGGCTTCTGCTTTAAATAGAATTATAGAAGGTCATATTGGGAAGGAACTTTAAGGATCATCCAATCCAATACCCTCATTTCATAGCTGATGAAACAGTTCCCAGAAGCATGTAATAACTTGCCTGAGGTCACATGGATACTAAATTTCAGAACTGGGTCTAGAACCCAGATCTTCTGGCATCTAGTCCTGCATTCTTTCTCTTATACCATGCTACCAATATCTCTACTTTATAATAATTCTCCTATTAGATATTATCTCTTAGATATCTTTTTAATGTAGTCATGCTCCAGGTTATCAATATCTACTTTAAAAACATAGATCTTTGTGATTGCTTCATAGAACAGTCTACTGATTTCCCCTTTTCTTTTCTATAGCTAGAGTGGCATAGATACATTGGAAACATCAGTAGGTCTAGAGTCAGGAAACCTAGTTTTGGATCCTACTTATGACAATCACATCATTCATGACCTCGGACAGCTGTTCAATGTCTTTATATCTCAGTTTCCTCAACCATAAAATTAGTTGGGGGAGGGGATCTACTAGAAGACATCTGATGTTCTTTCTAGATCTAAATCTGTGACCCTTTATTTTCCATGATGCTTCCTTCTTTTTTTCAGATTTGTCTTTTCACAGAAACCACATACTTATAAATCAGGAATATATTCTTGAGACTTGGGAGGCCTTGTACGTGGAAAGTACCAAGTAATAACACTTTTTGTTTAAAAAATGGATTATACTTTAGCAGGCAGAGAGCATTCATTCTTAAACTATCTGTGTGCTCTCAACACCACTGACTTCTTTTTTTAATTTTGTGGTCCATGTTCACAGCAAAACATAGGAGAGGATTCAATATATATAGCGATAACTTATTATTTCAACAAAGCCCATATATTAAATACTGTGTGTTAAGTTGAAAACTGTACATCTTTTCTTTGCTTCCTTGTAGGTTTTCTTTTATTCTCTGCTATAATTTTTTTTAAAAGCAATTGGGATTAAGTAACTTGCTCAAGGTTACACAGCCAATTATTTTTGTGTGGGTGCCGAGTATCTAAGGCTGGAACCGATCCCGGGTCTCCCCACACTGGGGCCAACACTCTTACTCACTACGCCACCTGGCCACCCCTAAGCAATTGGGGTTAAGTAACTTGCTCAAGGTTATACCTCCAGTTATTTTGTGTGGGTGTTAAGAATCTGAGGCCAGAACAGATCCCAGGTCTCCAGACTCTTGGGTCAGCTCTCTTACTCACTGTGCCACCTGGCCTCCCCTCTGCTATAAATGTTTACCTTGTTCTTTTACCCCTTCCTCTTTCCTACCCATCACCACAAGGCTACAATTGAGCATGGATATATTTCTATATAGGTATTGTTATATACATATACATATGTACATACATATATAAACATATACTTTCCCTAAGAGATTCTATTCCTAATCTTGTTTTTATGTTTGGGCATCTCTATTTTTCCTAACTCCTCTACTTTAGTTCCACACACTACCTTGCCCTCCTATTATTTAATCTATTCCCCCTCCAGCAATCCCTCCTTTATTCTCCCATTCCCCTAAACCTAAACACCATTTTCTACATCCCTTTAACCTATTCCATCCCTCTTCTCTCTAAAGCTCCCTCCATAATATGCTCCCCCCTCTTTATCCCTTTAGAATTTTATCTTTCTTTTAATTTAGACAACTTTTATACTCTTCTAGATGTATATATGTATATTATATATATTATATATATATATATATATATTCCCCTCTTAAAGCCATTCCCAATGAAAGTTGGTTTCCAGAACTAACAGATCTTCTTGTTTATCTTGTATTATTCTTATTTTCCTTTGTAATTTTTCTTCCATCTCTGTCATTTGATTTTTAAAGTCTTTAGTTCTTCAATGAATTCTTTTTGGACAGGTGACCATTTTACATTACTCTTTGGGGTAGAACAGGTTTTCTTTGCTTCAGTATCCTCCTCTGAAGATGAACCTGAGTCTTCTCTATTCTCATAATAACTCTCTATGATTGGATTCTTTTTCCTTTTCTTGTACATTTGGGGGAGGGGGATAATAATTTCGTTTTTACAATCACCTCTAGTCCTAGGTCATGGAGGATGTTGCCTCCAGCCTCTGACCCTTTTCAGTTCTCCCCTCTGATCTTGAACTCAAAACAAGACCTCCAGCCCCCTGTGAGTGCCCACAGTTAGATGAGTCCCAGCCCCACTGCTTCTGCACCCATCAGGCATGTGCTGGTTTCACAGCTGGGTCTGGAGTTCCGTGTCAGTAGAAGTTCCCTAGATCTTCCCCAGCTCAGAAGCCCAACTCCCCTCACTGTCCCAGGGATAAGATTTCCTGTGACTGGGGGGGCTCGAGATAGCCTCCCAAACCAGCTACCCCCAGGACTAGACACTTGTTGTTTAAGCAGCTTACAGTTAATTGTTACAGTGGACCCTAGACTGGAGGTGTTTACTCTTCACAAGGAGGGGAAATATAGTCCTGGGGTTTTTCTTCAGGTCTTCTCAGATTGCCCCTACTATTATTTATTTTCATGGCTCTATGTTCTCCCAGAGGTGCTATTTTATCTCTTTTGTGGAGGAAAATCTTGAGATCTTGAAATTTTCTGACCTACTCCCATCTTCCCAGAATCCTCTCCCCCAACTCACTTAAAGCAAAGATCAAAATTAATTAAAAATCAAAAGACTAGGGGTAGCTAGGTGGTGCAGTGAATAGAGCATGGGCCCTGGAGTCAGGATGTCCTGAGTTCAAATCCAGCCTCAGACACTTAACACACACACACACACACACACACACACACACACACACACACACACAAACTAGCCATGTGACCTAGGGCAAGTCATTTAACCCCAATTGCCTTCCAAAAAAAGCAAAAAAATAAAAATAAAAGACTAAGACTGAGAAAAAATTAAATTAAAACAACTCTATGACCTATTAAAACAAGCTGTCAGTGGAAGGAAGAACAGATGTTGACATTGATTATAACTATTTTTGAAGTAAGTGTAAAGGATATGCATAAATTGTCATAACAAGGAATCTAATATACCTAGCCTAGGAACAATTTCATTCAGCAAACAGTCAATATCTTTGCCAAATGGAGTGAGCTGGCAAGCTAGGGTATTACTCATTTAGAATGTAAAGTCATCTATAAAATCTTTCAGAGAAGAATGATGAACGATCATGAGCTATATCACCTCATAAACAGTGAAAAGCAATGGAAGCAAAAACATGTTTAGAAAGAGCTTGGGAAAAAAACCCAACTAACTCAAGTCATTCAAAGGGCATTTAAGGATAAAACTGGAAGGAGGAAAGAAATAGATGAAAATGGAAACTATAAAGATTTGTTATAATGTTGTTCTCCATCTAGGTCAATTGAGTCACCACAGTCATCATAGTCCCATATGTGCTCTATTAAGAAGTGGCAAAATACTGAAGAAAACAAATGAGACTAGACCAAATAGGCATACAGGAGATCTATGCTGAAAGCAGCAATTTCAAAGTGGAGATGAATTTTCAAGGGTTTCTGAAAGCATGAAACATACAAAGGCACTGAAAAATATGACTATTATTTAATAGAAAGACAACCAAAAGAATATCAATAACCACTGACCTATAGCCTTATTTTCCATCACTCCACCAAAAATATGAGAACAATTGATATACATATCAGGACATCAGTAATGAATTTATGAGAAGGAAATAAGCAGACTTTCAGAAGCAATATTGTATAATCACACAACATTTTTAGCATCATATAATTGATGGAAAGTTGTAGAAAATATACTCAGTACCCAGCAGGGTGCCTGGTGCATAGTAGGTGCTTAATAAATGTTTATTGACCATTTTATTGATTAACATGTAAATTCTCTCTGTGCTTACTCTCTGGTGGCAGTGGATTTGGCAGAACCAAATGCCAGTTTCAAGCTCTCCTCCAATAAAACATTGCTATTGGAATATCAAAATCATATAAGATGGCTCAAAAGAAGTAACTTGAGTCTTTTATGCTTTCATATCAAGAAGGAAATAAAATAGGATGATAACATACGTGATCAAACTGTCTATCCTGTCTTAGGAGATATCCAGTGCAAAGTTCAAATTGAATGTCAATTCTCTTCAGCTGCTGAGGTCCTCCAGTTATGGAGGACATTGTGTTGATCTAACCAATTCCCTTCTCAGGCCCCCAAACATAACAAAGAATCCTAAATGAGATCCATAATCATCCCAAAGAGAGTGACATAACTATCCACATAAGAAAAAAAGTCCCTTGGATGAATAAATGAATTAACAAATAAATAAATAAAAGCATGTGCAAATGAATGCATGAATTTTTAAAAAATTAATGAAGAATAGTTTTTGTGCATATTATATATGAATTTGGATAGGTGACCTATAGAATTCATCTATCAGTACATCTATCTTGGACAATCATTGTAAAAGGGAAATGAGCTAGGCCCAGAATTAAATTTCAGAAGAACAGGTTGGATTTCTTTGGTAAACTGCCTGATTCTTTCTATGACATCCTGTTTTTCCCTGACAGGAACCCCTACCCCCTTTTTTGTCACCGATATTCTTTTGGTTCTATAGCATAATATACCATAATACAATTGCTACTGTCATCATCATCATCATCATTACTGTTGTTGTTATTACCTTGGGTGCACAGAGCACCAGCAAGACCCTTGGGGAAGTGCGAAATTTCAGTATAACAAAATCTCTGACTTGAAAGGCCTTACAGCCTGATATTACCTTCATCCAGTTATTCTGGCTCAACATGAGTGAAAATTTTACATTAGACAGTATAGAGCTGTATCTAATATGAAATATTATTATTTGGAGTTCTATGTTAGTTTATTCTAAGAACTATGGTTTGAGCAAGTCCTATAGATTATTTCACAGCCAAGACACATGGGGAAGGAACCTTGCAACAGTATTGTAATAAAAGTGAATTTTTTTGGAAAACTCCTATTTCCCTTTCCCTTACTGACAATACCATTTAAGTGGCTTAAATATTTGCATAATTATATATGCTGTAGTGGCTTAATTCCCTCAAGACAAAAAGGTACATTATCTTTCTTATACAGCAGGCTCAGAGTGATATTGTCCAAATGGTTCACATTTCTACTCCCCAAAGATAGAACTCCTGCAGACTAATTAGAAACACAGAACCAAAATATCAGTCCTACACTAACTACAGTGTGATTTTTGTACCACCACAAACTATACCTGGGCTAAATGGAATAAAATAAACTCTTAGGGAAGGAAGGAGAAAAATAACATCTTATGGAGATGAGACAGAGATCTCAGGACTCTGTCTCAAGGCTAATGCTTGAGTGGGCACCAACCATGAGGACAGAATGTTGAAGACAGAAGACTATATAGAGAGCTGGCAGTAGGAATACAGGATAAAATGGGTGAGGAGCTCATCCCCACTGACCCATCTGTGTCTGTCTATTTTGACCAATTATTCAGGTAGCATGGTGTAGTGGGTAGACAATAGACCCTAGAATCAGGAAAATCTGGGCTCAAGCTATGTCATTGACACACATTGGCTGTGTGGTCATTGGTGACTCACTTTATGGGCAATTCTCTAAGACAAAAGTTGAAGAAAAGGTGCTATTAGATGAAATTAATTTCCTCATTTTAATGAAATCACAGGTTCCTTCTCCCTTCCTATTCTTGGTGATTAATTTAAAAGGAGGATATAACCTCCTTGGAGTAGGGATGATTTCATTTACTGTATTTGAATCTTCAGTACCTAGGATAATTCATGACATATAATAGGTGATTAGCAAATGCTTGTTGATTGATTCTCCATTGTTGACTCACCAAAGCAGTGTCAACACCCTATAAACTCAACATCCCAGAGAAAAATCCCAGGCAGCCTCTCCTGGTAATGGTTCTTCTGGCACTTACCTGAAAATGAAGGGATTTTTTAAAATATTGTACACTTTTTCATTAATAGAAGTTCCTATAAGGTTAAAATGGGAAAGGAAAATATTGAAGATTCAACTAAAAACAGAAAAGACTTTCATTTTTTTGTGGAGGTCAAATAAATGGAGAAACTGTCAACTATATTCTGTTGGTTACACAACTTTCTGGAAATTGGCCCTTACTTCCTAGTTGTACAGACTGAAACTGAGTCATTTTAAGGTCAACATTTTATGTAGAAAGTGGTTTTCCTTAAATTTTTTTAAAAGTTTGTGCTGTTTAACTTGTTTAAGGGAGATGATTTTCAATGTTGTTCTGGGGTAAACTGAGGTTCTCTTTTCTTGATCTGTCACTTCTTCTATTCTCAGGAAACCTACAGCCCAATTTTGGATAAGTCATTTGTCCTTCCGGCTATCATCCTTTGATATAGTTTGTACCATTTGTTCAGTCTTCTCATGGCTACTGTTCATTTGCATTTTTTCCATGGGACTTAGGAGCCAGTTTACATTTTCCTGGGCCTCTGTATTATCTGTTCCCCTGAACTTCTCTCTTTACAACACCTAGATCAATTTGAATCTTTTTTCCCTCCTAACCTTCAAGACTCATTCAAATGCTTTCAAATCCCCTTGTATTTGCAGTCATTTTTCATAGTTTATTATCCTGCCACATCTCTTATGTGTGTCCCCTCCCCTCTTTTCACATAGTTATTGTTCAGAGCCTCAGCATCTCTCACATAGATTATTCCAACAGCTTCCTAATAGGCCTCCTTAACTCTGCTCTATCCTCTTTCCAATTCATTCTCTACATAGTTAAATTTTTTTACAATCTGGCTTCAATCTAACTTCAAGAAGAATTTTATATTGTATCCTCCCGTCCATCCCTCCATGGAATCTACCTTCATCCAAATTGGTCAAATTAACTGTTTTCCTTTGGTGGACCAAGAAACCAGTAGAATTGAGGAGAAGAGAGTTAACCCCTTCCCCTACACATATACCTTCTCCCTGAATGACAGCTGAGACCATTTTAAGCAAGATAGCTGTGGTATAGCCCTGGTTACCCTCAGGTAGACTGATCTAAGATAGAGTTATGGGCCCTTTGGGGAAGAGGAGTATAAGTCATTTTTCATACTTTGGAAAGAATTCCAGAGACCCAAGAAATTTCCTTTCTAATTGTTTTTAGCCTTCTTACCAGATATTTCCAAAAAAATTCTTTTAATCCTCTAGATGCTTCCAAACCACCTTGAGAATTGTTTCTACCTAGGGATACTGGAAAAAAATTTAGTACAAGGATTGTTTAAAACCTCTGAGTGATCAATTATGGGGAAGCTAGGTGGCACAGTAGAGAGATTGCTGGCCTGAAGTCAAGAAGACTCATCGTCCTAAATTCAAATCTGGCCTTAGACACTAGGAGTATGACCCTGGGCAAGTCACTTAACCTTGATTGCCCCAGTCTCCTTAACTATAAAAAGAGCTGGAGAAGGAAATAGCAAGACCCTTCCAGTATCTTTTTACCAAGAAAACACCAAACTGGGTCATGAAAAGTCAAACACGACTGAGACTGCTGAACAAAAGCTCAATTACATCAAATACAGGCTACCAACCCCCACGTGCCCATCCACAATATTGCATTTCCCCTCCCTGACTGTGTCTTCTGGTTCTGTCTCTCATCCCTGGAATGCTTTCTCTCCTTATTTCCATCTCTTAGAATCCCTGGTTCCTTCCACAGCTCATCCTCAGGGCCACCTCTTTCATCAGGACTTTGTGATGGCCCCTTGTTAGTGTTCTCCCCCTACCCTGCCCAAATGACTTTGTTTATATTCTGCATCTGCTTCTCTGTGCACATGCTGCTTATTTCTAATAGAACACCGCTCACTGAGGGCAGAGGCCATAACATTTTTGTCTTTCTATCCCCAGTACCTAGCTCTCTTCCTGGTATATGATAGTTGTTTAATAAATGCTTGGTGAATCAAACTGACCTTTCTGTATGAAAGCTGGCACTTTGTAAACTCTAAATTAATCCTTTTACATGTTGATCTGATTAATCTCACATATTGCCTACCACCTATCTTCAAATCTGGTGATTTTTTTTTCTGGAGTCAACCAAATCATCATATAATGAAAAGAATTGAAGATCTGGAGTCAGAGGACTTGGACTCCAGTTTCAGTACTGCTACTAACTACCTGCATGACATCAGGCAAACCCTCTCTGAGCCCCGTTTCCTCATCTTTAAAATAAGAATAATAACCTACATCATCAAGTGCTTAGATTTAGCATTGGCTGGGATATTGGATCTAATCTAGTCTAACTCTCCTCAGATTTTACAGATGAAACTTCCAAGAGGTTAAGTAATTTGACCAAGGTCACAAAGGTAATAAATGGCAGAGGCGAAATTTGAACCCAGATTTTCAGTCTACAAATTCAGTGATTCTCTCCCTGAACAATTCTAAGCTGTCTGATAGCTTAAACCTGCACTAAGACTTTGGGGACATCTATGAAAGAAAAGACACTACCACTAGCTACTGTGGAAGCAATACTAGGGTATGGTTAGCCACTTTAACAGTGTCAGGCCCACAAAACAATCACCAGCCAAGGTAATCAACCAATTGAGCAATTTTTATGTGAGCATTTAATTACAGATGGGGTGGGGGGAGAGGTGGGAGGAAGTCAGGTCAAAGAAATTCAACCTTCAAAGCACTGAAAGATCAGTAAATCTCAAGGAGCCCAGTATAACTAGAACCTTGCTGGAAGCTGAGATTTAGAGGGTGAGTACAATCATTCAATCCCAGTTGAAAGCAGGCTGCCATTGGCCCATGGAGAGAATATCTCCCTTATGAGACATATGATCAATGATAGGAAGATAGAAGATAACTGTTGTTTTTCTCTCAATCCCCATGGCTTGTGTAAGAAGTCTACTTGTCCAACTCTTCTCTCTTCCCTTTTGCCTACTCCAAAGGGTGATCTCAGGATCCTAATTCCTAGATAAATCACTGTGC
The DNA here is from genome assembly GCF_028583685.1 of Petaurus breviceps papuanus. Classification (NCBI taxonomy): domain Eukaryota; kingdom Metazoa; phylum Chordata; class Mammalia; order Diprotodontia; family Petauridae; genus Petaurus; species Petaurus breviceps. The sequence goes on along the minus strand of NW_027185761.1, from coordinate 32,287,278 downwards.
CATGTACATAAATCTGAGACCTGAGAAACTATCATTCATAGTAGGAGGCAGACACAGGAAAGGGGAGTTAGCCTCAGAGCTGGCCCTAAATTTCAATGTGGTTCAAAGTCTGAATGGGAGTGCGCTCCTTTTCCACTCTGAGATGAATAAACCCATTCACTATTACCCAGGAGAGAAGTGGGTTTCTTTTATGAGTATGACCAAGATGGCCATTTGTCAGGGATGTGGTAAATACTTTGATTAGGAGCTGGACTAGATAGATAACCATTGGGGTTCCTTTCAATTCTGTATTCTTTTTCCCATGATTCCATTACTATAAACTTTTCTTAGTCAAAGGGGAGACTACTAAGGCCCAGAAAAATAACTAGGGCACAAGTTCAACTAGGATTTCTGAAAAAGATAAGGTAACGGTTTTAATTTTTTTAATAAATGAAATAAGAGTTCTAAAGGAAAAAAAAAACTAAAGAAACAAGAGCTATGGAAGAAAGAATTTCAAAAGGAATTAACAGCTTGCCATAGGAGGTAAAAAATCAAGTACAAACTTTCCTAAAATTAAGACCAAGTAGAAGATTGAGACAATAAGAAATATTAACAGAAAGTAAGAAAAAAATTAATTGAAGAAAATGTAAGGTATCTCATAGTAAAAAAAGACCTGCAAAACAGATCATGGAGGGATTTTTTTTTTTGCTTTTTGCTTTTTGGAGGGCAATTGGGGTTAAGTGATTTGCCCAAAGTCAAACAGCTAGTAAGTGTGTCAAGTGTTTGAGACCAGATTTGAACTCAGGTCCTCCTGACTCCAGGGTCAGTCCTCTATTCACTGTGCCACCTAGCTGCCCCCTGGGATTTTTTTTATATGAAAGGGATGCTTTTATTTTTATATTATGTGTAAATACAATTTTTTTTAAAGCAATCGGGGTTAAGTAACTTGCTCAAGGTTACACGGCCAGTTATTTCTGGGTGTGGTGCTGAGTATCCAAGCCCGAACTCGATCCAGGTCATCCCGACACTGGAGCCAGTGCTCTTACTCGCTGAGCCACCTGGCCACCCCTAAACAATTGGGGTTAAGTAACTTGCTCAAAGTTACACGGCCAGGTGTTTCTGGGTGGGTGCTAAGTGTCTGAGCCCGGGATTCGATCTCCAGGTCTTCTCAACACTGGAGCCGGTGCTCTTACTCGCTGTGCTACCTGGCCGCCCCTGTAAATACAATTTTAACATTCATTTTTAAAATTTTTGAGTTCCAATTTATGCCCTCCTTCCTTCACCTCACCCTGCTTGAGAATGCATGCCATTTCATATAGATTACACATGTGCAGTCATGCAAAATATGTTTCCATATTAGCCATGTTGTGAAAGAAAACACAGACTCCCCCCCCAAAAAAAAAAAAAGTTTAAAAAAATATACTTCAATCTGAATTCAGATGATGGAAGGATAATTTAAGAATGACTAAACTACATGAAAGCCATGACAAAAAAAAATTAAGCGTCACATTCAACAAATCATCAAAGAAAACTGTCAACATCTCTTAGAAGCAGAGGTCAAAGTGAAAATAGAAAAAAAATCCGTCAGTAACCACCTAAAAGATATCCCAAAACAAACATTCCTACAAACATTATAAGCAAAATCTAGAGCTTCTAAGTTTTAAAATAAATGCTACAGAAAGAAAAAAATTAAATAATAAAGAGTCATAGGAGAATTACATAAGATTTAGCAGCCACTATCATAAAGAATGAAAGAGTTTGGGATACAATATTCAAGAAGACAAAAAATAGAGGTTTACAACCAAGAAGAAATTACTTGGCAAAATTGAGTATAATCCTGCAAGGGAAAATGGGCCTTTAATGAAACAGAGGCTTTATAAGCATTCATCATTTTATTTTTAATTTATACAATAAAACAAGCATTTATATAAAAAGATTATTGTACATAAAACTGCAGTCTCCTATGTAGAACTTGCTATTTCTTTCAAGCATACAACAAAATTATCTTGTAAATTTCTTTTTCCTTCCTTCCCCTTACCATTAGACACAAATAGGCACATATGTACATATATATATATATATGTATGTGTGTATGTCTATACACACATATATGTAAAATTATTCTATTCATACTTCTATTTATCACTTCTTTCTCTGGATGGAGATGGGATCTTTCTTCATATGTCCTTTATAGTTAATTTGGGCATTTATAATCGACAAAATAACTTATTTGCTCAAAGTCATTCTTAAAACATTATTGTTACTGAATACAATGTTCTCTTGGTTCTGCTCATTTCACTCTTCATCATTTCATGCAAATCCTAGCAATAGCAATAAGAAAAGAAAAATAAATTGAAGGAATAAGAATAGGGATAGGGGATAAAGCTATCTCTCTTTTCCAAGCATTCATGATGAACATAAAATCAGGGGCTGGATAGAAACTCTGAAGTCCAATCACAAGACTTGAAAGAAATATAAAAAGGTAAACATGAATGAACAATCACCAAGAACTGAAAATGAATGAATATCCAAAGAACTAAACAAACACAAATCATACTCAAACAAACATGTGTGTCCTTTCAGAACCCTATCATCATCAAGGGTCAAAGAGGGAGTCTATATAGAGGATCTGAGAATAGTTTTGTTATGTTTTATTGATTTTAAAAGAATAATGGAAAATGGAGAATAGGAACAGAAGGGAGGGGAGGGGTGGGGGAAATTGTATCACATAATGAAGATGTACAAGTAGAAGTCTATATAAACAAAGAGGATGGGGTGAGGAAACAGATGATTCTTGAACCTCATTCTTATCTAAACTGGTTAGAGAAGGGAAGAACACAAAATTGGAATATATGTCAATCAAGAGGAAAACAGGAATGAAAAAGAAAAAGAGAGAAGAGTAAATTCATAAAGTTATTGGTCCAAAGCAAAACAAGCTTTGACTAAAGAAGTACAAAACTATTTTCATCATCTCTTTTTGCTGTGGAAAAGAATTGTAAACTGTTTGGGAGAGGAGGGGTGGGTATCCATCATTTGGAGAAAGTCTAGACAAATAGATGTGTTAATGTGATGACATACTATTATATTGTAAGAAATTATAGAGGTAATACTTTCAGAGAAACCTAGGAAGACATGAACTGATGCGCAGTGAAGTTAGTAAAACCAAGAAAAACAATTTATATGATAACAACAATGTTGTAAAGACAAACAATTCTGAAAAACTTGGAACTCCACTAATACAATCACTGGTCAAATGCCAGGCACCCATTATGAAACACGAGGTCCACCTCTCACTAATAAAGATGACAGACTCAAAATGCAAACTGAAACACAGTTTTTGGACTTGGCTAACATGAGAATTTTTTTAATATGCATGTTTGTAAAAAATTGGGCTTTGTTTTTCTTTCTCAGTGGAGAGAAAAAGCAAAATGGGAGGAATAGAATGCAGATTTTCATTGACTGAAATAATTAAATTTTAAAATAAGTAAATAAAGCCAATAATACCATTCATTCAACTCACTCCAAAGCAAAGTTGTTATTTCTATGACTAATTACATCTTTCTTTATTCCTTTTTTCCTATTTTCTTTCCTTTCCTCATCCCTTTATTTGAAGAAGCTCCTTTTGTGTTGTTCCAAAGAATTAGGATCAATGTGTAGAAGTTTCCAGAAGACAGATTTTGGTTCAGCATTACAAAGAACATTCTAAGAATTAGATATAGAATATCCTGCATCTGAGATAATGTGACCTCCAGTAATAGAAATATTCAGTTAAAGTCCAAGTGGCCATCTTTCAGAGACATTACATTCTACATTATGGATTACTATTTTAGATGAGAGGTTGAGATGAACATCCTCAAAGGTTCCTTCCAATTCTAGGATTTTACAATTTTATGACTCATTCCATATTCCACAGATAAATCCTTATGTATGATCAGAGTTCAAACTGTTTCATGTCTTTCATCTTTCGTCTATATCTATCTATCATCTATCTACACATTTATCATATACTATCTATTACCATCTATTGATCTGTCATTTATTTATCTCAGTTGACTGAGTCACATTGATATTAAGTGACTTGCCCAGCTCATGCAGGAAAGGGATTTGAATGCAGGTCTTCATGATTTCAAGTTCAATAATCTAGTCACTACTCAAACATACTAGGATTTATCTACTAAACCATTCTGCACATAAATCTGTATGAACTAATCCTAGAATTGTAGAATCCTAGAGTAAGACAGAATCTTACAGATCATCACTCCCATCCTCTTATCCAATGCAAAGATCTATGTAGCATCCCTGATAAATCAGGATGACAGAAAGACTTTCACCTAAGAGCAAGAGTATTTGGAGGCATTTAGGACTTATCGACTGATTCAAGGGGTAAATAGTATGAATATAAACCTAAGAAAGGGGGTGACATGACAAACCGGTTGGGATGGAGAGGAAGGTTCGGTTAGCAGGTCATGAGTTTTTAAAGGGAAGTTGCAACTAGATTGTATAAGGTCAAGATAAGCTCTTTCTCTAAAGATAATGAAGAGTGTTTACAGAGTTGGGGATGGGTGAAAGAATTTCTCCACACCACCTCACAAAGGTCTCTTCCACTGTGCTTCCCCAAATGACTCTATGAAGTAATTAAATGCTGGACTTAGCATCAAGAAAACCTGCATTCACAATTTTGGCAGTCACACTTCTGCCTCTGACACTTAATAGATGTGCAATCATAGGCAAATTGTTCACCCTCTCTGAGCCTCACCTTCCTCATCTGGAAAATGGAGATAATGAATGACACCTGCTGGACAGATCTTACAGGGTTATGGTGAAGTTCAAAGGACATAATGTAGGGACTTCACTTTGCAACCATAAAGCATTAATATTGGTTGCTAAACTGGTGGTAATATATAGCATGGATCAAAGCAGGAAGATTTTTCTAAAAAAATTTAAAACCTGGAAAGTATGATTTTTCTTTTCCCCACATTTTAACTAAGCAAACTTTACTTCTGAATGGGTACAAATTGCGTCACTGTGGTCTTTCTACCTTCTCTTTCTGATCCCCCCTCAACTTTGTTTTTCCTTTCTTACACATCCTGCATTCCCCACCTCACTGCCTCCCCCAAGTGGCAGATTGATGGAGGCAGGTGGTAGGATTGAGCAGACATGGCCAATAAGATTGATGATAAACCATTCCTTCTAGTACCCCCACTGCCCCCCCCCCCCCACACACACACACAAATGTCTCAAAGCCCTGGTATCATACATCTGTTAGCTGTGTCTAGAATTCCCTGGGATAGATTTTAGACTGAGACATTACTCAGAGGAAAGGAATTTGACCATACCCCAGCTAAGACACACCTGCTACAATTGCATTTGTCAATTCTGTTTTCTATTTAGAGCAATTCTTTTGAGTTCTTACTAAAGAACTATTGATTTTAATGAGCAGTCAGTCATAGCGAGCCAGAATTGTCTTCTCTACATCATGGTAACGGCTGTGGCCACGGATGATGAATCTCAGTCACAGGAAGCACTCTCTTTAAGAGGCAACTCAAGGCTAGGTGGAGCAGTGAATAGAGCACCAGCCCTGGAGTCAGGAGGACCTGAGTTCAAATCTGGACTCAGACACTTAACACACACAAAAAAACTAGCTGTGTAACCTTGGGCAAGTCACTTAACTCCATTTGCCCCTCCCAAAAAAAATCAAAGAGGCAATTCAAGTTTCCTGAGGTTACTTTCAAAGGGAAAAAGATTAGCTAAGAATCCCTTTCTGCCCTGCCAACCACAGGAAAAACTGAGAAGTAGGGAGTTCACTTTCTGTGACCCCTTTTTCCTTTTTCCTTTATGACCTCTCTCACTTCCCTTTTGGCACCCTCTCCAGGTGTGCTGTCCCTTGGCTCTGAAGGACCTGTCAGTATAGAGCCAAATCTTGGTCATTGAGCCATGCTCCAGACTTTTCCTTCTCACTTTTTAAAACATGGTTCATGTTCCTAAGATACACTGCTACTGTATCAATACATGTTATTAAGTTCTAGGGCTACCCTTCCTAAGTGTTAACAGGGGTCTTCCAGAATCAGTGCTCTAACCCAAGGAATGGCTCAGAGTGGAAATCTGGGGTAGGCTCATGAATATTATATTCTAGAAAAGGAAAGGCCTTGGTAATCCTCAAATCATGCCAAGTGGACTGAGCTTTGAGAACCAGCACTCTCCATGGAACTGTAGTGTCTAAGGGCTTTCATTTGGCCTAGTGATCTCTGTGTTCCCTATTCTGAACTTTGCCAAGTTGTTGTTCATAAAGAACAAGTAAAGACCCCAAACCAAATTCCAAACATCGGGCCACTGGAACAAGTTAATGATGATCCAATTTGGATCCCACCAGAAACGTTGATTTTGGGGTCCTTTGCACTTACAAACTCCCTTCTGTGATGCCATGGTCCCACCTGGTCCATATCCTTGGTAGTTTGTTTCTTTAGGAATGAAAATCTGAAGACTCAGATGAGGTGGATGTCCTATAGTTAAATTCTACTCACACAAATATGTTCACTTTTGACTGACAGCATCTGTAACATACATTCAAGCACAGCAGGAGCTTCTTGAAGACAGCAATTATTTTCTTTTTCTTCTTATATCCCTGGCACTTAGCATGATAATAATTAATGTTTATTAGTTTCGATTGCATAGCAACACAAGGGCATTTCTGTGGAGACCAGGCCCCACTTGTGCCTTCACTTTATTTTCCACCAACCAAGCTCTTCCTCCTTTGTAGGTAGTGAGGGAAATACAGCACAAGGATGAAAAGCAACAGACAATACTATGTATCTTCAAACTGCTGCCTGGGACCTCTTATATTTTACCAGCATCAAGTGTCCTCCAGCATTCCTTTATCCACTATTAATGGCTAGTTACGCTTACATCAGCATCAGGTAGGCAGCATTAGCACAACTAGTTAAAATTATCACTAACTGGGCAAATACAGCTCAGCCTTTCAGTGACTGGATGAAAAATGCTACCCTCTCTACTTTTGTTTGACCTCCATAACTTTCTAGAACAGTGCAGTTTAATGGATAGTTAACTAATTTTGGAGACAAGACCTGCATTCAGGTTCCAATATTACAAATACTATGACTACGTTAAACTTATTGAGTTGCTCAGTGCCCCTAGGGAAATTGCTAAGGCTTTAAGATACAGAGAAATTTTCTGTTTTTATGGCAGTTCCATGAGCTCCCCACCCTGATGAAATCACAGGCCTTGATAAAAACAAACAAACAAACCCTTTTCCAGGCCCTATTACTATGAAATTCTTCTGTAGGGCTTTGGGCCAATGTATGCATATTTCATAAAGGAGAAATTTTTCCATTTGTTTCAAAAAGGAAAACAATGTTGATGAGAAGGAACAAACGAGAGAGCTCAGCAATCAACTTAGATTTTTAAAAAGATCTATACAGAGTATGGAAGCAGGAGCAAGTAACAGAGTATGATCCCAAAATGTGGCACCATGCTATGAAAATAATATCCACAGGGCTAAAACCCAGAGTGAACTAGACTGGTAAGGAAGGCCAAAATAGGGACTGAACCCTATTATTTCATTGTTATATAAAATTATTGAATGACAAAAGACAAAACTCATTCTACCACAGGAAATCAGCTCTTTCTATAAAATTTAGAGTCTTAGACTTTCCCAGAACACTAAAAAGTTGAGTGACTTACCAGCGACACATAGTCAATGTGTATCAGAATTGGGAATTGAACCCAGGGCTTCCTGCATCTGAGGCCAGATCTCTCTATCTCCCACATCAATCTGTCTCTTCCAGGAAATCTAAGGACAATTAAGGGGCTTTTCTTAAGCTTTAAGAGGAGGATCAAAGAAGGGATAGCCTGATGCCCAGTTTGGATGGGAGGGTGATAACTGACAACTGAGATAAGAGAAGGTACAGCTGTTCAACTCTTAACTCACTTCTCTTTTCTCTGCCAAGAAAAATAGCCTTTGAACTGGAAAAGGACAGCCTAAAAATAGTTGGTGGTCAGTTGATAGACAGAGAACAGAACAGAGTAAGAGAGTCCTTGGCTGCACTGGGTGATTTCACATCATCTTTTGACATGAACTACATAGTCAGGTATGAAAAACTAGATGTTATTGGTGAATGCTGTGGGTGATATTTGAAAGATCAGACAGCTGTTTTGTTGTACTTCAATTTCTTGGAAGAAGTAGATTGATGCTGGAGATAGAGATATGGCCTCAAATCCAGGAAGAACAGTGCTCAAGTCCCGTTTCTGACACATGTTGACTATGTGCCCTTGGGCACAGACAGAATAGAAAGAGACTGAGGACTGGGGTGGGGGACAAAGGAGGAACACCAGGGGATGAGAAGGAGAGAAGACATAATTAATATGAAAAAATGAAAATGGCAGAATCCAGAAAGATCTGGTCAGATAACAGCATTGAAATACATCTGATACAATGATATTGAATGAAGCTAAATATAAAATCTTGCATTCAGGTTCAAGAAATTAATTTCACAAGTCAAAGGTGGAGAAGAAATTGTCTAAATATAGAGTTCTTTTAAGGAACTGCAAGCTCAAAATAAGTCAAAACTGCAATAAGACCAAAAAAAAAATTAACACCATCTCATGCTTTGTTTTTTATTTTTTAACTTATTTTAAACTTTCTCCTTAAATATTGAGTTCAAATTCTCTCCCTATTCCCTCCCACACCCGGTAAGAAGGCAAGCTATGTGATATAAATTATATATGTGAAATCATACAAAACATAAATCCATATTAGCCATATTTCAACAAAATGCAGGAAAAATAAAGTAAGAAAATTATAACTCAATTTGTACTCAGAGTTCATCAGTGTTGTCTCTCTGGAAGTAGACTATTTTTTCTTTTTTTTCCAATTTATTTATTATTAGTTTTCAACATGCATTTCCACAAAATTTTGAGTTACAAATTTTTCTCCCCATCTTTCCCCTATCCCCACCCCAAAATAGTGAGCCTACTGACCACACCTTCCCCCAATCCGTTCTCTCTTATATTCTCTCCTGTTCCCCCCCCCAACTTTCTAGTAGGGCAAGATGGATTTCTATACCCCAGTACTTGTATATTGTTTTTCCCAGTTGCATATAAAAACCAATTTTTTTAACATTTGTTTTTGAAACTTTGAGTTCCAGAATCTTTCCCTTCTTCCCTCCTCACCCACCCCCACTGGGAAGATAAGCAATACAACATAGGTTGTACATATGTAGTTAAACAAAACATTTCCATAATAGTTATATTGTGAAAGACTAACTACATTTCCTTCCATCCTATCCCACAGACACTTATTCTGTTTTCTCCTTTGACCCTGTCCCTTTTCTAAAGTGTCTGCTTCTAACTACCCTCTCCCCCAATCTGCACTCCCTACTATCATCACCCTTTTTGTCCCCTTCCCCCCTGCTTTCCTGTAGGGTAAGATATCCAATTGAATGTGTACGTTATTCTCTCCTTAAGCCAAATTCAATGAGAATCAGATTGTTCCATTCCCTTTCACCTTCCTGCTCTTCCCCTCTGTTTTAACAGTTTGCTCTTGCCTCTTTTATATGAGATAATTTACCCTAATCTATCTCTCCCTTTCTCCTTCTCCCAATATATTCCTCTCTCACCTCTTAATTTTATTTTTTGGATATCATCCCTTCATATTCAACTCACCCTGTGCCTTCTATGTATGCATGTATACACATATTCACACACTCACATATATATTTATACACATATACACCCTCTTATACATACATATGTGTGTATACACACATATATATTCCCTTCAACTATGCTCCTATTGAGAAAAGTCTCATGAGTTACAATTATCATTTTTATATGTAGGAATGTAAATATTTCAACTTCAATAAGTTCCTTATGATTTCTTTTTCCTGTTTACCTTCTCTTGTTTCTCTTGCTTCTTGTATTTGAAAGTCAAATTTTCTGTTCAGCTCTGGTTTTTTCATCAAGAATGCTTGAAAATCCTCTATTTCATTAAATGACCACATTTTCCCCTGAAACCTTATACTCAGTTTTGCTAGGTAGGTGAGTCTTGGTTCTAGTCCTAGCTCCTTTGACCTCTGGAATATCATATTCCAAGCCCTTTGATCCCTAAATGTAGAAGCTGCTATGTCTTGTGTTATCCTGATTGTATTTCCCCAATACACAAATTGTTTCTTCCTGACTGCTTCCAGTATTTTGGAACTTGGCTATAATATTCCTAGGAGCCTTCTTTTGGGGATCTTTTTCTTTCTTTTTTTTTTAAAGCAATCAGGGTTAAGTAACTTGTTCAAGGTTACATGGCCAGTTATTTCTGGGTGTGGTGCTAAGTATCTGAGCCCAGATTTGATCCCCAGGTCATCCCAACACTGGAGCCGGTGCTCTTACTCACTGAGCCACCTGGCTGCCCCTAAGCAATTGGGGTTAAGTAACTTGCTCAAGGTTACACAGCCAGGTGTTTCTGGGTGATTGCTAAGTGTCTGAGCCTGGGATTCAATCTCCAGGTGTTCTCAACACTGGAGCCGGTGCTCTTACTCGCTGTGCTACCTGGCCGCCCTGGGGATCTTTTTCAAGAAGCGATGGGTGAATTCTTTCAATTTCTATTTTGCCCTCTGGTTCTAGAATATCAGGGCAATTTTGCTTGATAATTTCTTGAAATATAGTGTGTAGGCTCTTTTTTTGGTCATGGCTTTCAGGTAGTTCAATAATTTTTAAATTATCTCTCCTGGATCTATTTTCCAGGTCAGTGGGTTTTTCCAATGAGATATTTCACATTGCCTTCTATTCTTTCATTTGTTTGCATCTGTTTTATAGTATCTTGATTTCTCACAGAGTCATTAGCTTCCAGTTGCTCCAGTCTAATTCTGAAGGAATTATTCTCTTCAGTGAGTTTTTGAAATTCCTTTTCCATCTGGCAAATTAAGGTTTTTAAGGCATTCTTCTCCTCATTGGCTTTTTGGGCCTTTTTTTGCCATTTGCATTAGTCCACTTTTAAGGTGTTATTTTCTTCAATATTTTGGGGGGTCTCCTTTAGCAGGCTGTTGACTTGCTTTTCATGATTTTCTTGCATCATTCTCATTCCCCTTCCCAATTTTTCCTCCACTTCTCTTACTTGATTTTCAAAATCCTTTTTGAGCTCCTCCATGTCCTTTAACCAACACATATTTTTCTTAGAAGCTTTTGATGCAGGAGTTCTGACATCATTGTCCTCTTCCAGTTCCATGCTTTGATCCTTTTTGTCCTCAGAAAAGGATTGTATAGTCTGATTGTGCTTCCTCTGCTTGCTCATCTTGCCAATTACTTGACTTTTGAGCTCTTCACCACGGTATAACTCTGCTTACAGAATGGAGAGAACTTTGTCCCAAATTGCTGGGGTTTTTGCATCTGCTGGAGCTTTTAGTTGGGTGCCCTCTCTGCATCCCCCACAAGCTCTGGCATGCTGGCCACACACCCCAGGACCACCATCCAAGACCACAATCCAGATCCAAGCAGGTCAAAGCAAGAACAATTGCTCTCTGAATGGTCTCTTGGTCACCCTAAAATCTGCAGGCCAGAAGCTCTGGAAGCAGCCACCTGCAGCCACCACACCACCACCACTTCTCACACTGGGGGCAGGGGCCAGACCACACTCTTCCTTCACCCTTCCAAAAGAGTTCCCCAATGACCTTTTATGTTTTCTTTGGTCTTTATGGGTTGAGAAGTCTGGAAACCACCACAGCTGTTGGTGATTCACTCTCCTAAAGTCTGCTATGGCAGGTCTGGGCCACCCTGGGGCCAGAATCACTTCTCACAAGGGACTGTGCTTGGCTTCCAGCTTGGTGAAATAGACCCTTCCTGTCAGTCTGCCAGGCTGCCTTCAGCAGGAGATTTTTTTCTCTCTGTCACTTTGTGGGTTCTGTAGCTTTAAAATTTGTTTAGAATCGTTTTTTTACAGGTATTGGAAGTGTTTGGAGCTTGGCCCCACACCAAGTTTGTTCTTTTACTCTGCCATCTTGCCCCCCCCCCAAGAGTCTTTAAACAGTATTTTTTTTTATCATGTGTCCTTTGGATTTGTCTTGGATCATTGTACTGATCAGAGTAGCTAAATCTTTAACATCTGATTATCATTACAACATTGCTGTTAATGTTCATGATGATCTGCTTCTTCTCATTTCACTCTGCATCAGTTCATATAGGTTTTGCCATGTTTTTTTCTGACACCACCACCCTTATCATTTCTTGTAGTACTATAGTGCTCCATCAAAATCATATGCCACAACTTGCTTATCCATTCCCCTTGATTTCCAATTCTTTGCCACCAAAAAAAGAACTTTCTGAGATTATATTAGACTGGTCAGTGACAATCTAAGACACTGTATCTTGACCCCAACATCATGTCGTTTGTCCTCTTTGAATATAAAGGACAAACAAGAGATAGAACTGTTTATATCCTTTGCTCAAATATCAATTGGAAAATGACTTATTTTTATAAATTTGACTCAGTTCTATACTCAGTATATATTTGAGAAACAAGGCCTTTATCAGAGAAACTTAATGTAAAAAAAATTATATAACTTCATTGTGTATGATACCTTTTAGCAAGATGTAGTTTGCTTTTTTAATTAGATCCATTTTTACTTCTGTTTTTTTCTGAGATCATGATTGCTAGCTCTGCCTTCTTACTTCAGTTAAAGTATATGAAATTCTCCTTTAGCCCTTTAACTCTGTGTGTGATTTCTGTTTCAAGTGTATCTTTTTAAACATTATTGGATTTTGATTTCTAATCCATTCCACAATTCTCTTCTGTCTTATGAGAGAGTGCATCCTGTTTGCATTCATGTTTATGATTACTGTGTTTTTCCTTCCTTCCCATTTTCTTCTGTTTTTTCTTCTCTCTCTTTTTATCCTGTCTCTTCTCAAAAGTCTATTTTGCTTCTAGCCACTGCCTCCCTTAAGTGTGTGTATGTGTGTGTATACATATGTGTGTGTATATATGCATATACATACATACATATATATATATGTGTGTGTATTTATGCATATACATACATACATATATATATATATATAAACAAATGTATCTGTCTGTACTGTTCCCTCTTTCAACCAGTTCTGATGAGAGTGAAGTTTCAGCTTTCCCTGCTACCCTCATTTTCCCCTTTACTTTAAGAGCACTTCCTTGCATGGTTCTTTTATGTAGGAAAATGTTTCCACATTCTACCTCTCCCTTCTCCCACTGCATCCCTCTTTCTCACTTGTTCAATTTTTGGAGATCATTTCAACATAACCAACTTATGCCCATGACTTCTGACTTTATAAATTCTTTTTAACAGACCTACTAATGATAAAGTTCTTGGGAATTAGATGGATCATCTTCCCATATAGAAATGTAAACAGTTTAACCTTTTTGGGTCCCTTATGATTTGTCTTTCATGTTTACCTTTTCATGCTTTTCTTGAGTCTTGTGTTTGAATGCCAGATTTTCTATTCAGCCCTGTTGTTTTCATCAGGAATGCTTGGAAGTTCTTTTTCATTGTGTCCATTTTTTCCCCTTGAAAGATTATACTCGGTTTTGCTGGGTAAGCTATTCTTAATTGTAATTCTACCTCATTAACCTTCCAGAATATCATATTCCAAGGCCTCTACTCCTTTAATGTGGAAACTGCTAAATCTTCTGTGATGTTGACTGTGGCTCCACAATATTTGCATTATTTCTTTCTTTAAAAATATTTTCTTTGATTGCTTTGGTTTACTTATTCTTTTGCTTGAAGTATATTCCCTTTGACCTGGGAGCTCTGGAATTTGACTATAATATTCCTGGGGTGTTCATTTTGGGATCTCTTTCAGAAGGTAATTTCTGTTTTACCCTCTGGATCCAAGATATCAGAGTAGTTTTTCTTCATGATTACTTGAAATATGATGTCTAAGCTCTTTCTCTGACCATAGTTTTAAGTTAGTCCACAAATTCTTATGTTATTTCTCCTTGATTTGTTTTCCAGTTCTGTTGTTTTTCCAATGTGATCTTTCACATTTTCTTCTATTTTTAAAAATTATTTTTGTTTGATTTTTTTTGTTTTTGTTTCTTTATGTCTCCTGAAGGCATTATATTCCACTAACCCAGTTCTAATTCATAAGGAATTATTTTCTTCACTGAGACCCTATTCTTCTTTTTCCATTTGGCCACATTTGCTATTAAGGAGTCCTTTTTTCCAGTGAGGTTTTGAGACTGTTTTAACATAGGTCAAATCTTTTTTTTAAGGTGTTATTTTCTTTATTATTTTTTGTGCTTCTTTTGCCAAGCTGTAAATTCTCTTTTCTTTCTCATATTAACATTTGTATTTAAAGTTTTGAGTTACAAATTCTATCTCTTCTTCCCCTTCCTCCTCTCTGAGATAGTAATCAATCAGATATAGGTTATACATGTGCAGTTATGTTATATTTCCATATTAATCATTTTGTACAAGAAAACTCAAATAAAAGAAAGAATAAAAAAGTGAGAAATAGCATGTTTCAGTTTGTATTCAAAAAATTTCAGCTCTTTCTCTGGAGGCAGACAGTATGCTTCATCATTAGCATTTGGTATTTTTCTTAGATCATTGTATTGATGAGAATAGCTAAATCATTCACAATTCTTCATTAAACAATATTGCTGTTGCAGTGTATAATGTTCTCCTGGTTCTTTTCACTTTACTATGCATAAGTTCATGTAAGTCTCTCCAAGTTTTTTTCTGAAAACATCCTGCTTGTCATTTTATAGCACAATAATATTCCATTACAATCATATACCACATCTTATTTAACCATTCCCCATTGATGGTCATCCCTTTGATTTCCAATTACTAGCCACCACAAAAAGAGCTGCTATAAATGTTTTTTTTTTTGTACAAATAGTTCCTTTTCCCTTTTTATATGTCTTCAGGATATAGATCTAGCAGTGGTATTTTGTTTGTTTTGTTTTTCTTTTTGGAGGGAAGAATGCAGGGCAATTGGGGTTAAGTAACTTTCCCAATGTCACACAGCTAGTAAGTGTTAAGTGTCTGAGACCATATTTGAACTCAGGTCCTCCTGATTCTGGGGCTGATGCTCTGTTCACTGCACCACCTAGCCACCCCACCTAGCCGTGGTATTGCTGGATCAAAGAGCAGGCATTGTTTTATAGATCTTAGGACATAGTTCCAAATCGCTCTCCAGAATGTTTGAATCAGTTCACAACTCCACCAACAGTGCATTAGTGTCCCAGTTTTCCCACATCCTTTCCAACATCCACCATTTTCCTTTTTTTGTCATATTAGCCACTCTCATAGGTATGAAGTGGTACTTCAGAGTTGTTTTAATTTACATTTTTCTAGCAAATGGTGATTTAGAGCATTTTTACATATGCCTATAGATAGTTTTAAATTCTTTGAAAATGACTGTTCATTTCCTTTGATCATTTATCATTTGGGGAATGACTTGTAGTTTTATAAATGTGACTAAGTTGTCCATATATTTGAGGTCTTTATCAGAGATACTTGTTGCAAAAAAAAAAAAATTTCCCCAGTTTTCTGCTTTCCTTACAATTTTGGTTGCATTGATTTTGTTTGTGCAAAACTTTTTAATTTTATATAATCAAAATCATCTGTCTTTTAGTCATATAATAGTCATAAGTAAATTAAGAGAGCATGTAATAGTTTTACATACTCTCTTAATTTACTTATGATATCACCCTTTATATGTAAGTCATGAACTCATTTTTACTTTATCTTGGTATATGGTGTGAGATGTTGGTCTATATTGAATTTCTGCCATATTGTTTTTCATTTTTCCCAGAAGTTTTTTGTCAAATAATGAGTTTTTGTTTCTTTTTCTTCTTCTTCTTCTTCTTTTTGCTTTTTAGAGGGCAGTTGGGGTTAAGTGACTTGCCCAAGGTCACGAGGCTAGTTTTTGTGTTAAGTGTCTGAGGCCAGATTTGAACTCAGGTCCTCCTGACTCCAAGGCCGGTGCTCTATTCACTGTGCCACGTAGCCACCCCTGAGTTTTTGTTTCAAGAGTCTTTGGGTTGTTTCTGTGTGTCCTTCACTCTCAGAAAGGATCATTATACCTGGGAGATGATGCCATGACATGTGAGTGAATTGGATTTAAGTGAGGGAGAGCTGTGCAAAGTCAGTTTCACTTTCTCCTCCAGAGCTATCTGGGTGCAGTGGTGAGATATAGAACAGAATGATTGGAGATGGCTGTGGATGCAGTGGGAAACCTTGGCCTTTTTAAGCTAAAGTCTTTAACAGATCTCAGTTTGCCCAAGGTAACACCCATTCAGCAATTAAGACTAGGTAAGAAATAAAAGATAATGAGGTCTTTACCTAGTCAAAAAAAAAAAAAAACAATCTGGAGGGGGAAGATCCTCAGGGTTTCTGAACAAAACAGAAGCAATTGCTATTTACATTCACTCTGAGACAATTAGAGCCCTAAATTATTATATACCAGATTACTATGGTTATCTACTATAATGTAATTAGTACCAAACACATTCCACTGATCCACCACTCTATTCCTTAGGCAGTACCAGATCATTTTGATAATTACCATTTTATAATACAGTTTGAGCTCTGATATGGCTCGACCACCTTCTTTAGCATTTCTTTTTCATTTATTCCCTTGAATATTCTTGAGTTTCTGTTCTTCCAGATGAATTTTGTTATTATTCTTCTAGCTCTATAAAATATTTTTTTTTATAATTTGGATTGGCACTGAATAAATAGATTAATTTAGGTAGAATTGTCATTTTTATAATATTGGCTCAATCCACCCATGAGTAATTAATATTTTCCAATTGTTTAGAGCTAATTCTACTTGTGTGAAAAGTGTTTTATCATTGTGTTCCTATAGTTCCTGGGTTTATCTTGGGAGACTTTCAAGAATTTTATATTGTCTAAAGTATTTTAAATGGAATTTCTCTTTTCTCTTGTTTAATAAGGAAGCTGCCATATCCTGTGTAATCCTGATTGTAGTTCCATGATATTCAAATTGTTTCCTTTCGGTTGCTTGAAGTAATTTTCCTTGCTCTGTGAGCTCTGGAATTTGGCTGTGATTTTTCTGGGGATTTTTATTTTAGGACCTCAGTCACGTAGTGATCAGTAAATTCTTTCAATATTTCTTTTGTCCTGTGGTTATAATATATCAGGGTAGTTTTCTTTGATAATTTCTTAAAAGATACTTTTTTTTAATCATGTCTTTCAAGTACTCCAATAATTCTTGTTTCCTCTCCTTGATCTACTTTTTAGGTCAATTGTTTTTACAGTGAGAAATTTCACATTTTATTCTATTTTTAAACTTTTTTAAATTTGTTTTATCATATCTTTTTTTTTAAAGCAATTGGGGTTAAGTAACTTGCTCAAGGTTACACAGCCAGTTATTATTTCTGGGTGTGGTGCTAAGTATCTGAGCCCGGATTCGATCCAGGTCATCCCGACACTGGAGCCGATGCTCTTACTCGCTGAGCCACCTGGCTGCCCCTAAGCAATTGGGGTTAAGTAACTTGCTCAAGGTTACACGGCCAGGTGTTTCTGGGTGGGTGCTAAGTGTCTGAGCCCGGGATTCGATCTCCAGGTGTTCTCAACACTGGAGCCGGTGCTCTTACTCGCTGTGCTACCTGGCCGCCCCTGTTTTATCATATCTTGATGTGTCATAGTGTCATTAGCTTCCACATGGTCAGTTCTAAATTTTAAGGAATTATTTCCTTCAGTGACCTTTTGTACTTCTTTTTCCTTTTGGCCAATTCTATATTTTAGAGAGTTACTTTCCTCAGTAAATTTTTGTATATCCTTTCCCATGCATTGACTCTTTTTTCATGATTCTCCTGCATTACTCTCACTTCATTTCCCAATTTTTCTTCTACTTTTCTAATTTGCTTTTTTAAAGCCTTTTAAAGCTCTTTCAGGAATTCTTTTTGGGTGTAAGGCCAAATTACCTTTTTCTTTGTGGTTCCACATGTAGCCATTTAGACACCATTGTCACCTTCTAAGTTTATGCCTTGATCCTCCTTGTCAACATAGTAACTTTCTATAGCCAAGTTCTTTTTATTTGTGCTCATTTGTTCTGCCACTTTTGTGATTTGGAGGTTTTATGTGAGAGTTGGGCTCTGGGCTTGCCCTTGTCCCAAGCTTTGTGTGCTGGGCATCAGGGTCTTACTGATGGCTTTCACTGGAATGTAGGCTTCTATTCTGGCTTGTACTGGGGAGTGGGGGCTCCCTTTTGGCTTCCCCTGGGTGTAGTGGTGAACTACTGGCCTGCCCCAGGGGCAGAGTCTTACTATTGGGTTGTTATGGTAACAGGGTCTTTCTGGTGATTGGCTCTGGAGGAGTAATCTTGTTGCTGGTCTTCCCCAGGGGTGGGACCCTGCTTCTGGGTTGCTATATGGAAACAAGGTCTCTTTGTTGTCAGGCCCCAGTGATAGGGTCTCACTGTTGGTCAGCCCCAAGGTAGGACTTCACTACAAGTCAGCAATGGGGTCAAGGCTTTGTTGTTGGCTAATACTGGAGGTGGGGTTGCTGGGGTGGTCCCCTGCTGAGCTGCACAGACTGCTCACTTGCCCTGGGGGCTGATGGTTTGCAGGAGGGTAGGGCCTCACTGGTGGATTGTCCCAGATTTGGAAACCTGCTGCAGGCCTCCCTGCTGTTAGGCTGGCTGCTGTTGCTGCTCTTGGACTTTACAAACCTCCCACCCAGTAAGAAAGATGTCTATTCTGTTGATAAGCTCCTAGATAAATTCTCCTTGCTCCTAGATAAATTCTGAGATAGTTTTCTAATTGTTTGGAGGGGAATTTGGGAGGTATTTAGAGGGTTCCTTCCTCACCCTGCCATCTTGATACTGGAAGTTAATTCACTTTTCATAATTTTATTACACCATTCTTCTTTATTTTGCCAGTTTCTCCTCCACTCTTCTTATCTCTTTCTTTAACTTTTTTCAGAATTCTTGTAGAGTTTGGGTTCAATTAGCATTTTTCTTTGATGCTCTGTTTGTAGCTGTTTTCACATTGTTGTCTTCTTCTGAGTTTATGTCTTCCATCTTTCCTGCCACTATAGTAGCTTGTTATGGTCAAATTCTCTGTTGTTGTTTGCCCATTTTTCAGCCTATTTCTTGACTCTGAACTTTATATTAAAGTTAGGCGCTGCTTACCTGGAGGTGGGGAGGCACTGGCCCAAGTTTCAGGCTTTTATATACTACTGTTTTCAGAGCTAGTTCTAGGTGTCAACAAGTTTTTGGTGCTTCCAAAGTGGTGCTGAAGAGGTTCCCCATAAAGAAGGTTAGGGTTGCTCTGGAGACCCCAAAATACCAACACACCGGGTCCTGCCAAATGAATTCGACTCAAGTCTTCACAGCCAAAGAAAAGTAAAGTTGATTAAAAGTTTGCTTGTATTAGACACAGAGTGAGTCTGTGCAAGGTCATTCTGTGTTGCTGTCACCCATATGGAGGGAAGATGGGATCTCATATACAGAAAGTTGTGGGAGAAGTCTGGGGTAGTCTAGAGGAGGAGTTTGGGGAGGGTCTTAAGGAGAAGTCAGGTTAGGTCAATGAGTGATTAAGGGTGGGAAGTTGCTGGAGGCTACCTGGAGCTGAGAGACAATGGTGGGCTAGACCATTTCAAGGATGGATTGATATTTTGATAGGTTCAAGGGTGGGAAGTCTAGTAACAGAGGTTTGGGCCCAGCCACAATGCAAGGCTTATGGCTTCATGCAAATGCTTCATCAAAATGGGACTATTCAATCAGAGTTCAAAAGGGGTTTCCAGACCCTGCACCTCATCATTGTGATCCTGGAAGAGTTATGGTCACTGCTCTCCTGGTCTGCACTCTGGCTTTTATCCAGGAAGGTCCCCTGGTCCTTGACAGCCCTAAATGCTACTGCTCATCTATACCCTGAAACCGTGACCCAGAACTGTTCATGGCAATAAAGTTGAAAATCCATGCCAGCTGTATCCAGTGTCAGCAAATGGTCCCCTGTAATCTCTTTCTGACCAGTTATCAACCCCCTTGCCATCTCTGTTCTGAGAGGTCCAAAGACACTATTGCTGCTATGGCAACTGTTACTATCCCCCATGTGTAGTCTGGACAGGCGTCCACCCAAGTGTCTCCTGCTGACCTCCTAAGTTTTCTTAGGCCAGAAAAAATGTGTCATTCTGTTGTCTCTGCTCTTCCAAAATGATTCAAGGCATTATTTTAAAGTTGTCTGGAGGGTAACATTGAAAGAGTTCAGCTACATTGCTGCCTCTAATCTGCCATCTTGGATCCTCCATCTTAGGTCTGATTAAAAGCAGAATAACTCCTAGAAATAAAGAAGCACTCATCCACACTGTTGTGTTCAGCTCTAGATAACACACGTGAGGAAAGTCATTGATAAAATCATAGTATTCAGAAAAAGGCAACCAGAATAATGAAGGGCCTCAAGTCCATGACACATGAATATCCATTATTGGAAGTAGGAATATTTAGTTTGATAAGAGAAGACTCATTTGAAATCACAGATGTCTTCAATTACCTGAGCATCTTGCATGTGAAAAAGGCATTAGCCTTGTGTTTGGCCCCAGAGGGCAAAACCATGAGGAATGGATGAAAAAGCCACAAAAAGGCAAATTAAATTGGATGTAAAGTAAAATTTGCTAACGATTAGGACTGTACCAAAGTGGAATAGCATGCCTTGGAAAGTTCCTCCTCACTGGAGGTCTTTGAGCAAAAGCTGCATGACTCAGGTCAGGTTTCTTTTGGGGATAGATGATGACTGAGCATCTTTCTAATTCTGACATTCTGAGATTCTGTGGTACTAGTCTCAGATTAGTGTCAGATTTAAATATGAACAAAAACATAAATAACAAATAAAAACAAAGCTTTACTTGGTCGTTTTCAAATTCCAATAAGTAAGCATTCAGGAAACTCAGACAATTTATTCAACAATTCTCATACTTATACCTTCAATTTAAAATTCCTTAAAGGCAGCCTAGAAACCTCAGACTTTCAGCATTGTTTGTTTGTTTGTTTGTTTGTTTGTTTTTCTTGGACAGCAACTTGATAAGAGTTTGTATAGGTATCAGTTCAAAGGAGGTGATTTTAGATGTGTGAAGATGGCCTGATGCTTACAAATACCTCACAGGCCTACCAGGTAATGCCTAGAGTTTCTTTTTAGTAAATAAGAAAGGAAAGGAGACTTATGAAACACCTACTATGTTCCCAGACCCTGCACCTCATCTTTGTGATCCTGGAAGAGTTATGGTCTCCTCAGCACTGTGCTAAGCACTTTACAGATATTACCTCATTTGATTCTGACATAGGTGCTATTAGGATCCCCATTTTATACTGGGGAAACTGATACAAACAGAGGTTAAGTGACTTGCCCAGCATCACACAGCTAGTAAGTGTCTAGATTTGCACTCAGATCTTTTTGACACAGAGTACAGCACTCTCTCCATTGCACAACCTAGCCCCTTCATTCCATAATCAGAGGTGAGATTGAGACAACAACCGCTTCTACAAGAGGAAACCCATGAATTAGCATATAGACCAATATGCAAATAATTGTCCCCAGAGCCTTTCTGAGAACAATTTATGACACAGGGAAAGAAGAGGAAGTAAGATGGTATAAGAGAAAGGGCCATGAAATAGGAATCAGGGAGCTTGGGTCCTCATCCAGGTTCTATCATTTGAGTATATGAATTTGTGCAGGTCATTTTTTTCACTTTTTGGTGGTCAGTTTTCTTACCTGCTCATTGGTAGAGTTGAACTACATGATATCAAAGGTTGCTTCCACCTCCAATATTCTACATCTTAAGCAGAATTCCTGGTACCTGAATGGGGAGGTTCAGGGCCATGAATATAAACCAAATCCACTTCAAAATTTAACTTATGCCAGTCACAGTACCATTTGCTCCTGGTCTGTGTGGCCTCTGATATTGCTTCCAACTCCCGCGTGGATGGTTGTCATAGACCTAAATGGTTTTAATACAAGGCTCTGCCTGCTCTGATTCATTCTCTGTGCTGAATTTCCTAAAGCATATATCTGACGATGTTCCTCATCTACTCAATAACTCCAGTGGCTCCAGATTGCCTCTAGAATCAAATAAAAATTCTTCTGCTTGGAATTTAAATTCTTTCATAACCTGATCCCAATTTACCAGTCTTGAGATACATTACTCTATAATCCAGACAGATTTGGTAGCTTTCTTACTGTTTCTCACATATGACACTCCCTGTCTTATCCCCAGGCTTTTGCATCACTGGTGTCTAGAATACATTCCCACTTCACCTCCACATCCTAGAATCATGTGCAGCCTTCAAGATTCAGTTCAGGGGCCATCTTTTCCATGAAGCCTTTGCTGATGCCCCTCAGCCCCACTCCCAGCTCTTACTGCCTTCCCTCCCCAAATTACCTTGTGTTTACTGTGTATATGTTCTAAATACATGCACATATATGCATGAACTGAACAGATAGATTGTAAATACCCTAAGGACATGAGCTGTTTCTTTTTTTTTTTTAATCTCCCTATCACCAGCTCCTAGTACAATGTATGGTACATAATAGATGTTTAAATAATGCTTGTTGATTGATTGTTTTGGAACTTTAAGAATGAGTTTGAATCTGGTGGCAGGAAAAGCAATTAGGAAGTTATTAGAATAGTTCTGGTGAGATGCGATTTGGACCTGACCTAAAGCAGTGACTGTGGAAGTGGAAAGAAAGAGATATTATGGAAGTAGAATAAATAAAGCATGGCAAGTGATTGGCAGTGGGGAATGAGGAAGTGGCCAGAGACTCTAGGTTTTAAGCCCATGTGACAAAAATATGGCAATGCCCTCACAAGGAAGTTTGGATGGAGGAGGCAAAGGGTGAAGCAAAGCTAGGGCAGAGGGAAACATGAGGTCTTCCCTTGGCAGCCTGTAATGAAAGGTTATCACCATAAAACTGGATTATTTAATGGCTAAAATTTTAAGATTTAAAAGAAGTGGCAATTAGGAGAAGCGAGGACTTGGCTTTTGTAGCCTGAATGCTGAAAGAGCTGTCCTGGTGCTGGTGGCTTTAAAGGTCCATTAATATTGTTCACAGCCTTCTCCCCAGCAGCCTCTCAGCTCCCTTTCCCCGAAAGGCCAACTCATGGTAATGAGCAATCTCCCTGGCTTCCCGTGGGAAAGGTTGCCCCAGTGACCTGAAGCAAACAAAAGGGTCACTTGGAGAAGCCAGTATTGGGCAGCCTGGGAGCTGGCTGCTGTCAGCAATGACCTGGTTGTAAAGGGGAGAAGGCGAGGACAGGGGGATCGAGGGGAGCTGGAAGAGAGAGAGCGAAAAAAG
The DNA here is from genome assembly GCF_028583685.1 of Petaurus breviceps papuanus. NCBI lineage: Eukaryota > Metazoa > Chordata > Mammalia > Diprotodontia > Petauridae > Petaurus > Petaurus breviceps. The sequence goes on along the minus strand of NW_027185761.1, from coordinate 32,264,003 downwards.
AGGAAAAAAAAAACCTCTCTGCCACTTGGGACATAATACTGGCAGTTGCTGTTCTTGAAGCCAGAGGATTCCCCACAGTCGGTGGGGGAAGTCACGGTGCTTTGCTAAAAAAAAGCTGCCCACATGCTTCTGCCATCTAGAGCTGGTACTTAGGCAGGGGGCTTGAGGAAGAAACAAGCAGCTGGTTTAATATTTAGAGAGGAGAGGTCATATTTCGCATCCCTGTACATCAAGGAAGTTTTGACCCGAGTTAACCAGCTTGGACTCTTGCCCAGCCTACAGCGTGTGGCTCGAGGTCCAGTCCTATTTACATTTCTATGTATTTGTACTTTTTACAACCAGATTTGTGATTGCATTGCTTTAAGGAACTCTCAGTGAGGAAATTCCCATCCACCACTGCAAATAGGTGAGGCCTCTACAATTTAAAGTCTTAGGGAGTTGTCTAGAGTAATGAAATTTGAAATAACTTACCCAGTTACACAAACAAGGCCTATCTGAGTCAAGACTTGAAATTCCTGACTCTGAGGCCAGTATTTGGGGGGGGGGGGAGGGAGACACTGTGTCTCCTTATATTACTCAGGGGTTCCTCATGGACCTGGCCTCACAAAACCCTGCAGCGTTGACCTGCTCTGTTTTTTTGCTGTAGGCAGGTTCACCACTCCTGGGGACTCATCACATTGGCCCTTGACTCAGTGGGAATACCTGATCAACTTAAGCTCAGAATCACAAACCTCAAACAATCCATCAGCTTCAGCTTCCCCAGTAGTATGCAGCACACATCCAGCTGAGTCCAGCCCTTTATCCAAGGCAAGGCAAGTCAATAAACTTTATTACTTGCTTACTGTGTGCCAGGCATGGTGCTAAGTGCTAGAAATACCAAGGCAAGGAGGAAGATAACTCCTGCCCTCAAAGAGCTTCCATACTATTGGGGGAATACAACACAGGGAAAAAAAAAAAAACACCAAAAGGCAGTGAATGGAAGATGGGAGGGAGGGAAATGAAGTTACTCTGAAAGGGGGAAATAGAAAGTCCAAGAGTGTCAGGAGTGCAGCCTAGAGAGGAACAAAGACATAACTGGCCTGGGTACCCTCCTTAGCATGGAAGTTTGGGGAAGAAGCAACCAAAGAGGGGGAGAGGTGGGAAAGGGTAGGCCCAATGTGTAATGTCCGGGGATGAAGAGGTTCTGAGAATTGCAGAGAAAGTCCAAGAAAGTGAGGAGTGTGAAGGGCACCATCTGCCACTTGGCCCTTTTTAGGCATCTTAAGATTTCACAATTCAAATCTCACCAATGAATGAAGGAGCTCACAAACAATATAGATGGGGCAAATGAATTAATATGGCCTCACTTAAGAGGGCTGAGACTCTCAGATGGCATTTTTGTTCCAAATGTTTGGTTCTTTTCTTTCTTTTTTTCAGGTGAGAGAGACATAAAATTAGTGTTTATTATTATTATGTAGAAAAAATAAAATTTTAGTTTAAAACACAATCTTACCTGGAAGAGCCAACTTTGAGTGTCCACTTGAAACTCAAAAGTTGGCTCTTCCAGGTAAGATTGTGTTTTACCCAGTTTACCCAACTCCAGAAAGAGGTGCTTATCTTCAAGTCAATTCTAGAATTAACTGATATTCACTCAGCACCTAAACTCTACAAAGTGCTTCTGGTATGCGATCTCATTCAAACCTCACAACCACTCTGGGACAACAGATTGGGGAAACTGAGAGACAAATACAACAGTCAGCACCTAGAATAAGTAGCAGAGGTAGAGTTGACCCCAGCACCTCCTATCCCCAAGCCCAGTCTTGTATTGACTACAACACAAATGCTACTAAATCTTGAAAGCTGACAGGCTTTGAAGCTGAATAGGGTTCTTTGGAAGGGACCTTAAAGAAAATGTAGCCCAACCACACCTCATTTGACAGATAAACTGAGGAGAAAAAAATACTATCCATACAAGTTACCCACAAAGTCTAGGCTAGAACACAGGCCTGCTCATTTCAGGCCCACTGCTTATACACTTAGGACTGAAGGGAACCTCAGAAACCATCAGCTCTTGAATCCTTTATTTTTCACAGATAAGGAAACAGGCCAAGTGACTCGCTCAGTGTTACACAGCTTTTAAAAAGGGTCTAAAGGAAACTCAAGGCTTACTGACTCCCAGTTGCTCTCTTTGAATCTCTCCATAATAATAGTGAAAATGATTGTATAACATTTGAAAAGTCTTTAAAAAACTAAAAACTAGCACATGATTGTTGTCTTTAGATATCTGAAGGGCTATTGCAATGGAGTAGGGATGTGACTTGCTCAGCGTGGCCCCAGAGGGCAGCACAGAAGCAAGGGGTGGAAATTACAGAGAGAGAGGTTTAGGTTTAATGACATGAAGAAATGTCCTACCAATTAGAGTCACCTCAAAATGCAATGGGTGATCATGGGGAGAGACCTGCAAGTCGAGGTTATTTATGTTGGAAAGGGTTTCTCACTGCTTTTTCCTTGCAGATTTAGCATCATAAAATCATATATTTAGTCTTGAAAAGCAGCTCGGAAGTCACAAAATCGTCATTTTAGAGCCAAAGGGAACATTCAAGGTCATCCATCCCAGCACTTCTCATACCGTGGGTTGTGACACTCGCTCACATTTTAAGAAGAGCTGAAGGGGTCACAAGTGGAAAAAGTTTAAGAAGCCCTGATCGAGCCTGACCTCTCCATTTTAAATATGAGGAAATGAAGGTTGACAAAGGTCACACAACTCTCAAGTGTCACAGGCTAGATTTGAACCCAGATCTTATTGTAAATCCATCATTCTCTATGCCATGTTTCCTCCCATTTTAACCTCTGCTCTTGTGTTTTCTAACATTATCTCCTTTTACAAGGCAAACATATGTAGATCACTTCCTACATTTCTGTTCCATGTAGTTTCCATGCTAATCTTTTCACCAACTCCTTGATCCTTATAAAGCTAACCTTATAACAAGACCTCATCACAAGTCTGGGAGTTATTCTAGCAGGTATTTTACTTGACTTTTGGGGTCAGGGAACCCAAACGATTTATCAGAAGTCCAAAGCAAGTCAACCAGGGAGTCCAGATTAGAAGCCACATTTCACGACAAAGCCAACACTGTCTTCACTTAAATGCTTCCTGATGTCAATGGAAGCAATGGGTATGAAACACATTGTGATTCTAGGCAAACAGCCTAGATTGTTTTCCACTTCATTTCAATGGGTTTCATTGTCTGATCCTACATGCCATATAAACCTTCACCTGATTCACCTGACAGGCAAAGATAAGAGTTGGGTCTGGTCTGGAAAGCATTTCAGATTCCTAATGGGTCCCTCTTGCAAAATGCTAATGCAAACAATTTTTTTCTGTTGTTGTTTTTTTTTATTTTTCCCCAACATGATCTGTTGATAACTAGTAGATATTGTCTCTGACTTCTGTGTTGAGAGTATAAGCATTTCAGTCTCTAAGGAACCAATTATCTTCAGTCCTAGAAAATTAAAAAGTTGAATTATGTTGCCATGGATGCAAGTTTGAATGCTGGATTCTAGACTGCTATGCAATTCTTTTCCTAGTAGACTGAGACCTTGAAGAAAATTTCAAGGTGATCTTGTCCAACTGCCTCATTTTGCAGATGAGGAAACTGAGGCACAGAGATAAGATATGTATCCCCAAAGATTACAAAGGAGTAAAAATGGCAGAGCTGGGATCTGAATCCAGGTTTCATGATTCTAAATTTCAATCTCTTTCCACTATACCACATAATAACTGAGGAATACCAATCTTCCATAGACATGTCACTTATAAAAACCAGTGTCGCTATGACCTTCCTTCCCTCAAGACATGAAGGAGAATTCTGTATTTCCATGGGTTTGAAGCTTCATGTTGCACCAAGAAATAACTTATCCAAGGTCACACAGCTAGCAAATGCTATTTTTAAGGGTACTGTATAACACTCCTGTGATTAGAAGCTCTCCCAACTGAGCTGTTCTTAAATAAAAAAAATAAAATGTATTAGAAGCATCATGGTTGACTCTCAGGATGCACTATGATACATAAGCATGAGACTTTCTTATTACTTTTTTTAAGGTATGATTATAGGTTTAGAACTAGAAGGTGGCCTAAGGGCATTTGGTCTAACCACTTTATTTTTCACATGAGAAAAGTAAAGCCCAGAATGGTTTACGCATTTGTTCAAAATGCCAGGCGGTAAGTGGGAGGGCCAGAATTTGAATTTGGATCATCTGAAGCTAAATATAGCATTCTTTTTTACTTCATTGTCTTGCCTCCCCATCCTAGGACTGTTTTCTCAACTTCCTATAGAAACCCGAAACACAATTCATTGCTGAGGGTAATACTTTTCGAAAGCTATTTTAATCAAAACAATGCTATGAGAATGTGTAACCACCATTGCTAAGTTTACCAGCCCCCAAACAGCAGAACATGATGCTTTGCCAGATGGTGTGGTAGGACCATTTGAATAGGGAATCCTACTTTGTCTGCTTCAGTTGAAATTTCTTCCATCAGTTCCTAACCGCCAAAATCTTTTGGCAAGACAACTTTAATGTCCCTGTTCCATATAGAAAACAACACAAATACCCACAGACTGTTGTCCAAGGCCCTCCACAATCTAGCTCCCACATACTTTTCTTGCCTTATTTCTTCTTATTTCCTTTCATGAATACTATATTCTACTCTACCTGGGTTATTGACTGTTCCTTCAACTTGAAAGTCTATCATCTGTTCCTGGGCATCCCCATCGCACATGTGGTATGCACTCCCCATTCCTCTCTATTTCTCAGAATCTTTGTCCTTCTCTGTACACATTGGATTTCATCTCCCTCATAAAGCATTCTCTGATCTCCCAGTCAGTGTTCTCTCCCTCCTTATGTTCCTTGCAACATACTTATCTAGATGTATATATCTCCTGGTAAAATGTAAATTCCTTGACACTAGGGACTGTCTTCTTACCAAGTAGCTTCAGTCCTCGAACAATGACTTATTTCACTTGCTGAACATCTTCTCCATTGCAAGCCTTGCAGCCTGGACCAGGAAACACACCCTGCAGAACCAACCCAGTTTCATTTCCAACTCCTGCCTTGGAGTCCCACTGTCATGATTGTGGGTTGCCTTAGTTACTACTATGGTTTTTCCAGTAGTCCAGCTGTGAGAACTTGGACTATAAGGAAAGCTGAGTACCACAGAATCAACACTATTGAACTGTGGTGCTGGAGAAGACTTTTGAAAGTCCCTTGGTCAGCAAGGAGCTCAAATTAGTAAATACTTAAAGAAATGGAAGGTCACTGGAAGGTCAAATGCTGAAGCTGAAACTTAAATATTTTGAACACAATGAAAAGATAGGACTCACTGGAAAAGACACTGATGGGTAAGATCAAAGGCTTAAGGAAAGGGGGATGGCAGAGGATGAGATGGATAGAAAATGCCATGGAAACAATGAACATGAACTTGGATAGATTCCAAGAAATAGTGGAGGATAGAAGGGTCTGGCATGTTATGGTCCATAGGTTCATGAAGTAAGGCATGACAGAAAAACAATGACAATAATCAGTCGCTACAACCATGCCTGCCATTAACCATCCTTCATTTTACTCCCTTTATACCTTCTTACCAGAACCCTTGCCACCCACACCTGTATCTGATTGGAATCAAATCAACTCTGTCATTGCTCCTGGAAAGGATATGTCGATCAATTTTCCTATCCCTCTATTTACCAACTTTCCAAATGAAAACAGCCCTCCTAGGATACCATTCTCAATATTTAGTATGCACATGTGAATTTATGCATATTTGTATGTATGTTCATGTATTTGTATATATGTGTATGTATCTATGTAGGCATATATGTGGGTGTATGTATGAATGTATATACAGGGTATTCCAAAAGTCTTACTGCAGCTGTAAGCTTTAATCATTTAAAATAGCTATTAAAAGCTAAAGTAGATATTCATTATATAGCTTAAAATAGCTAGCAAATAGCCATCTGTTACATAAAATTGAATTGCATATTTCCCTAGTCACTAAACAGATTCGCTATGGAAGTTCAGAAAGAGAGTTTGTTCATCTGACTAAAGAAGAAATGAAAGGTCATGTCTGCTAGAAGTCAGTCTAGACTAAGTGAGGGAAAACAGCTTATCCTCATGCTAAATGTGCTGTTTTCTACTAACGTCTCCTTTCTGAGAAGCCAAAGCAATGCCCTATAAACTAGTAACCAGGTGGCATCAGTTCTCTGGGGCATACTTGGAATTGGAGTCCATGCCCAACTGGCCTCCAGGGAAGCAGAACTGGAGCTCTCCAGGGTGAATAGTGTAGTGCCAAGATACAAGTCCAAGAAGATTCATGTCAACAGATTCAGACCAAAGAAGGCAGATGAATGGATTATTATCCATATGACTACTTTCCTAGTTTTCTCTGAAACATAATTGAGGCTTCTCCTCTTCCATGGGACATTTCCTTACCTTTCCAGTTGCTTACTCTTTCCCTTGAAATTGCTTTGTTTTGGCTTGCATGCTGGGTTGTGTGGTTGTGCACAGGCTGCAGCCTCTCTCCCCACCCCCACCCTATATAATAAGTAAGTTCTTTGGCTATTTTTCCTTTGGTCTATTTCCCTTAGCACAATGCCTTACACATAGCAGGTGTTTAATTAATATTTCTACAAATTTATTACAATGATTTACATTAAAATAATGCTAAAAGGCAGTTGAACTCAGGTTAAATGTAACAATCATCTTGGTCCCAGAGGATAGATGATGAAATACAATGTCCTCCTCTGTAGAGAGGTTGGGGTTGGAGCTACTTTTATGGGTTGGGAAGGTTGCATGTACATTGTCAGACATGGCAATTTTGTGGGTCAGCTTAGCTTAATTTTTTTTCTGTATCAAATAAAGGTGTTATGATGGGGAAATGGAGAGTATAATAATGGAAAATGAAGTAAGGTAATATCTAGGAATGATCATGGTGTTATGTCATCCAATGTCATCAATAAAACAAACCAAAAAATATGCTAGAACTGAACTGTGGTGATGGCTCTCTTGAACTATACGAGTCACTAACATCCTGTGGTTTTCCCCTTGAATCAAGGCTGAGTCACAAGGTCAGAGTCAGGAATAAAGTCATCCATCAAAACGATTTTTCAAAAAAGTAGGCAGAATAAGAAGCATAAGTCCAAGGAAGGAATTTTCCCTCAACCATTAGGAGATAAAGGATTTTCTACAACAATTTTGTTTTTGCCAAGGCACAGTATATATGTGGAAAAAATAGCTTGCTTTTAATATGAACACAGGAACACATTCCTATCAAAGGTAAAAATCACTTTTAGTAAGTCCCCTAAAGTAAAGGAATCAACTTTAAACATTGTGCACCTAATTAATTTAAACAGGGTTAAAGTATGCTGCCAAGGTTCCCGATGCATCTTTGACATAGAAAAAGAGACTTTTAATTACCATGTAGCTTCTTCTCTTCGCCCCAACCCCATACATAGCCACACTCATAGAAGTGAATTACTAAGGGGCTGCAAGTATTCCTTAGCTCCTAAATTCTGAAGCACTAATAGGGAAATAGACCCATGGTATACAGGAAAGGAAGCTGGAGTGGGAATCAAAATAAGAGCTGTAACTAGGGTGGGGACAATGGAGTAGGTATCCAGGAAAAATTCAGTTAAGTACTAAAACTAGGATGGAGGCACAGATGACAATCCAATCAACTGCAGTGTTTTCAAAGAGGGAAATGGTTTAGGCCCTTGTTTTTGTTTTGTTTTGTTTTGTTTTTGCTTTTTAGAGAGGGGAAAGCAGGGCAATTGGGGTTAAGTGACTTGCCTAAGGTCACAGGGCTAGTAAGTGTTAAATGTCTGAGGTTGAATTTGAACTCAGGTGCTCCTAACTCCAGGGCAGGTGCTCTATTCAAGGTGCCACCTAGCCACTCCTGGTGTAGGCCCTTGGCAAGACTAGTCCTAGTCTTCAGGGCATAGTCAATGATCCCAAATGCCCTTAGAGGAGCCAAGGGGAACAGAAAGGGGCATGTTCCTCCTAAAAGCAGATACAGCAGTGAAGTATAGTGAGTCCTCAGGAAAGAGTGGCTCATCAGAACAGTCACCATGGAATATAAGTTATGTCAGGACAAAGAACCTCAATATAAACAAAGTATATTTGCTAATGTTGGCACATTGATACAAAGTCCCAGTGCTCCCACCCTAGTTACAGCTCTGATTAGGAGACATCTGTATCACCTTGATAAAGTCCCCTGACTTTAATGGGTCTCAGTTCCCTAACTATGAAGTTGGATTAGTTCTTCTCCATGTTCTTTCTCAGTCTTAAAATTCTATGATTTTATGAATAAAAGTCAAGAAAGGCCCTCAGGATCTCGACTTTTAACATTTTGGGAAGGAATCTACATCTTCTTGTCTATCAAGAAACATGGAATGATGAACCCCTTTTTTTCTGGACTTCCTTAATGGACTTGCTTTCCCTCTGCTAATTATCTGCTAATTAAAATAATAATAAAAAATTGGAATTTGTCCCGACTATATCTCGTTCATTTATAATTGTTCATGTATAACTCCCATTAGACTGTGAGTTCCTTGAGAACAGAGACTGTTTTGCCTTTCTTTGTACCCCCAGAACTTAGCGCATTACCTGGCACATAGTAGGTGCTTAATAAATATGAATTTGCAGAGTAAACCGTTGCACCCCCACCCCCCCCCCACACACACACACCTCCCAATGAACAAAATGCTTTGGATTTAACAAATTAGGACTGAGTGAACAAGTATAATTGATGGGGTACAGGCCCTGGCAAGCGCCTTGAACTCTGATGGACTCTTCCCATTTGATGAGTCATTTACCTGAGGCCTTAGGCCCTTCATTGTGGCTCTGCCCAAATCTCTATCCCTCCTTTGTCCAGCAACTTCCCACCCTTAATAACTCATTACTGGAGTCTGACCTCATTGACTCCTCCTGAAGACCCTCCCCAAACTCATTACTGGAGTCTGACTTCATCTGACTCCTTCTGAAGACCCTCCCCAAGCTCCTCCTCTAGACCACCCCTAGATTCTTCTCACATTCTTCTTTCTGTATATAAGACCCTATCTTGCCTCCGTGTGTGAGAGCGCCATAGAATTATCCAATACAAGCCTTACAGATACTGAGGCTCCTTGGGAGTCTACCCAATATGGTGAACTTTTAATAAACTTTGCTTCTCTTTGGCTGAGAGAAGACTTGAGTCGAATTCATTCTGCAGGACCCAGTGTGTTGGTATTTAGGAGTCCCGAGCACCCCTAGCCTAAACTTCACCATTTTATGATGACCCTCTTCATCATGTTCTCACCTCCATCCAAATTCACCTAACTTGGCATTTCTTTTCCTCCTCCTTCAAAAGTAATACTATTTATTATAAACTTAGTCCATAGATAGATAGATTGATGTGTGTTTACGTATGTATATGTATATAGGTTTGTATATGTATGTGTACATATGTATGTGTATATATGTATGTATGTATATGTGTGTATAAAAGCCCATAATTATCAACTTCTTCCTCTTTGAAATTCATTCCATCCAGATAAATTAACCAATTCCAGACTCTGGTGGCATCTACTAGACATTCTCTTACTTTTCTTAAAGGGTTCATCACTTGACTTAAGTGTCTTTCTTTAGGACTTCCATACATGAGTCTTTCTCTATATCCTAGCTCCTGCTAGTATACTTGGGGACCTCAATTTGCTTCCTAGTTCATCAATTCTCATGATCTCCACATTTACACCATTAAAACCACTCATAGGTATGGTCATATTCCAGATATCTCTATTACCTTCCAGTGTTCTGCCTCTATAATCCATAACTCTGAAATTCCTCTATCTGCTTCATAGCTTTCCATTTCTTCTTGTCCTTTTTCCACACTAAACCTACGCTCCATCCTCACCATAACAATCCAATCACTCCACCCTTTCTTTGCTTTTCCAAGTCATTACCTCTACCCTGGCCTCATTTTCCTTCCAACAGAATCTTGACCTCATAGTAACAACATTAATTAATGTCATACTATACTCCATCCTTGAGTTCCTTTCTCCTTTATCCTATCACTACTGATCACTTTTAAAGCCTCAGTTCTAGATTACCCTAACCATTAACCTTTTCTTCTCCTACTCACATACTACTGAAAACATATGAAGTTGCACAGTCACCCTGAGTCCACTACAAATGTGTTGTTGAATCTCAACTACTCACACTGCTGAAAGCAGATCTTCTCCCTTCTTCCTTTATTGTTAAATCTTGATGGCACAGTGAATAGAGCCCTGGCCCTGTAGGCAGGAGGACCTGAGGTCAAATGTGGCCTCAGACACTTGACATTTACCAGCTGTGTGACCTTGGGCAAGTGACCCCAATTGTTGTCTTCCCCCCTCCAAAAATTAAAATAATCTCTATTGCACTCTCCACAAAATCTGTTACAGACTTGGGCTTCATATCTTCCCAAGTTCTATAATTCAACACTATGCCCTATTCTCTCCTCCTTTCCTCTGTCTTAGAGAAAGAAGCATCCCTTCCCCTTGTAAATGACAATTTCTCTTCTTCTTATGCCCTTGTCACGTTCCCTCTCATCTCTTCTGGGAGCTTACCTTTTCAGTCATCTACTCTTATCTCTGACTTTGAATATATCTTGATCTCCCCTATCCTTACAAGTCTTTATTTGACTTTACCATGCCTTCAAATTATCACATTATATCTTTCTTCCTCTTTCATGTACAAACTCCTAGGGAAAAAAAAAACCTGCCTAAACTTAAATTCGCTTTCTTCGTTCCCACTCATTTCTCAGTTCCTTGCAAACTATGTTCTATTCCCAACACCAAATCAAAATTTCTCTACAAGGTAAATAAAGATCTATTTGTGGCTAAATCCAGTGACCTCTTCTCACTTCTCCTCTTTCTTGACCTCTCTGAACTGCCATAAACTGTTGTTCATCCCCTCCTCTTGGGAACTTTTTTTTCAAGAAAATATAAGATTTATTCAGTAAAGATTGGGTCAACTTACAAATATACGCATTAGAAATTTTTCTCTTAAAGGATGGCATAAGAGTTATGAGTAGTCATGGTCATCCTAACACAATATATAACCATTTTTGCAGTCAAGACAATATATGAATTTCGGTTCAATATACAATAGAGTTTAAACATAATTCACACATACCCCTCACCCATTATATTCCTGGTGCGTCCTCAAGGACTTTGTCTGCAGCAAAGATAGCACAGTGGGAACTTTCTTTTCTCTAGATTTTCACAATGTTTCTCTTTTCTGGCTCTCCTACCTCTCTATACAAACCTCAGAATTCTTTGGATGACCATAATCCATTATGGGGTACCCCAGCCCTCTTCCCTGAGCTTTCTTCTCTCTCTACAGCCTCCCTAGGTGATATCTTCAATTTATATGGGTTAAACTACCATCTCTATGCAGATTACTACTGGATCTACATAGTAAGCCATCTTTTCTTTCCCAAGTTCCATTTCTACATTTTCACCTGCATATTGGACAGCTGTATCTGGACTTCATGTTCAGCTAACAGCATGATTCTTCTCTATCTTTAAAGCTTTCTTTTATAATCCCAATGATCTTTTTATAATACCATAAGTCCTATCACCATGCTAGTGGAACTATTTCCCCTTGTATCTCATAAGTGGATCTCTCTGCTTAATTCCATGTTGACCCATGGTAACATTACCATCTTACACTATCATGCCCGACATCTAAGCAGTGCTTCTTCTACCTGCATCAGCATTTTCCCAAGCTCTGGTGACTCAGGAGAGCTGTCCATTCTGACCCTAATTGTCTCTTGGTCCATGGCAGTTTCCTCTAGAGTATCTGACTAGGCCTGTTCAAGTTATTGGAGGTTGCTTCTGGAAATATCGAAGGGAAGAGGTGATTCATATATTCTCCTGGTGCTCTGACAGCAGGGAAGAGTTTCTAGTTTCCCAAATGCATGTAATAAGACACAAATTCCTTGTAATTGTGCATTTAATTAAACATTAATCAATAGAGTTACAACTGTATTGCAGTCTACTAAGTACTATGGTCTATCCCACAACATCTTATAAATGATATAATATGAATCATCAAGAAGATGTTTTTATCTGTTTTACACAAAGGCACTTTGGAGATGAAATATATAAAGGGAGAACTGAGTTGTGATAATAAACTTGGCCCCCTCATCAACTCCCAAAGAAAGGTACAGCCCAGAATGGAAGCAATAGAAATTATGAAAGCATAGCTTTCCTCTTCCTGTATTTTCCTTTTTCCCTTGTGTTCCTCATGCACCTCGGGCCACCAGCAGGGTACCTGGCTGTCTGCCAGGATATTTGATGTTTAATGAAGGACAACATGGTAAAGTGGAAAATAAATTGAGCTGGCAATAATATCTGAATGCAGGGTCCAATTCCACTATTCATGAATGGAACGGCTTGAGACAAGTCACTTCTCACTAACCTCCATTTTCATGTCTGTAAAATGAAGGGAGTGAGCTAATGATCTCTGTCTCTTTGCATTCAAGATCTTATAAAAGTTTTTGTTCTAGACTCCTAATGCACTCTTAGAGAATGTAAGACCTAGACTTTCCTGGACTAGTATTAGCCATTAGGAATTTAGTAACTCAATGGTCAAATTAATGGAGGCCAGAAATAAGATTGTAAATTTTTTTCCTCTCTCCCGTCCCAGTTTTGGAAGAATGGTTGAGAATTTGGGTAGGGAAGGCTTGAGGGGTGAAAAGTGGGGCTTCCCTGGGCCTAATAGCAGAGGTTTAAATACAAACATAACCACATAAGTATTGTTTTACCTTTTGTCTCGTGTCATTTTTCTCTTGAATTATTTTATTTTTAACTCAGCTGATGTTTCATTAAGATTAAGGAAGAAAGGGGCGGCCAGGTGGCTCAGTGAGTAAGAGCACCGGCTCCAGTGTTGGGATGACCTGGGGATCAAATCCAGGCTCAGATACTTAGCACCACACCCAGAAATAATAACTGGCCATGTAACCTTGAGCAAGTTACTTAACCCCGATTGCTTAAAAAAAAAAAAAAGATTAAGGAAGAAAGGTTTCTATTTTTTTACCAGATCAGCAAAACTAGAGGATCTTAGGGCCCTAGAGAGGCCCTAAGACTAATTGACACAAAAGATAGAGGGCTGGAATCCCAGTAATCCAAGATCTAGGTCTTTTGAGGAAATAAGGAATGACACCTGGGAGAGATCTAGGGTTCAGCTATAACTGTGATCCCCTTTGCCAACTAGAACATTTCTCTACAGATACTTCCTCAACCTACCCTCCATGCTTCTTTAGTCCTTCTTTCTCCCCTCCCTACTATCACAGCAACACTTTGAGGGGAAAACTGAGGATACTTAGCCTGGAAAAGAGATGACTGGGGGGAAGTGAGCAGAGGAACATGACAGTTATCTTCAATAATTAGATTTCTCTTATTTAGTCCTACAAGGTAAAAGTCCTTGTTGGAAGTTGCATAGAAGCCAACATTAGATGGAAAAAAAACTTTTTAGCAATTAGAATTATGGGGAAAAAAAGAATGGGTTATCACAGGAGGTAACAAGCCACCCCTCCCTGGAGGTCTTCAAGTAAAGGCTGGAAAAGCCTTTGTTGAGTATGTTATAGTGGAGATTCCTTTGAAGATATGGCTTTGACTTGATGAGCACCAAGTTCCGTCTAACTCTAAAATTATATGATTTTATGAAATTGGTTGTTTAGAAGAGATAACAAGTTAAGCAGCTCTACAATATTATTTTCAGGAAGACTTGAGGTGATGAGAATGTGATGCTGTGGAGGCGGGGAGGGAGAAAGGAAACCATAAAGAGCCTTCATTCTATCAGCCTAAAATTACATAGTTCCCACCCCTGCACACCACATTCTCCTTTCATGAAATCTTACACTTGGAAGGGACCTTCGAGGTCATCAGAACTAACCTCCAGCTTGGAGCTTTGGGAGAAAAGTTTTAAAGAAATTAAATATGAAGAAAATAAATGAGGAAGAGGAGAGATGATCAACAGAGGAAGGCAGGAAGTGTGTTCATCCTCAAAGTAACCAATGGAAGACTCAAAATGCTTAGAACACTGATTTTAGTTTAAGACCATGTGTGCTAATCAGAAGGAAGGGATCCAATGGCACCAATCCAATCCATCAATTATTTCAATAAATATCATATGACATTTGAATTTAAATGTGCTAACCTGGATATATACATTGAGTGTGGCTTTGTTTGGGGCGGGGAGAGACTACAAATTCTTCCTCTCCCAAATAGGAGGCTTTCTGTGCCAGCAGGAGCCAATGGCAGCACCATCTTCCATTTTAGAGATATTTACAGAAGGAGATATGGATAATTTGAGTAATACAGGCCAGTTGCCAAGGGGAAAGAAGTGGGACAGAAGAACACAGAGAAAGAAGGTCATTGCCTTAGACATCACAGAAAGTGCTTGAATGAGTAAGGAACATACTTTCTGGATGCTAGAAGAGAGTAGAAATAAATGGCAATGAGTCACCATGAGTCTCTATATGGTTGTAGAGCAAGACTGGTTTGTGAGATGAAAGGACAGAGTATCCTCTTAAACCGTCGGGGGAAAAAAAGTTATGTGATATGCCTGAGGCTGTGGGGCCCATGTGCTAAAGAAAGAGTATGGCATAACAGAAAAAAAAACTAGACTGGCAACCAAAAAGGCTTGTGTTCTTCTTTTACTAGATACATGACCCTGGCAAAATCACTTCTTTCTGTGCCTTAGTACTCATCTGCAAATGGATAGGTTGTGCTCACTGTTCTTTAAGGTCCCTCCCATCTCCAAATCTATAATGCTATGCACATATGTGTAATTCAACATTTCAAATAGCTATATGTTTATATATATACATGTAGTAATACATATGTGATATGCATATCCCATATATTTATACTTCAATATATGTATACACTATATATAAATATACTTATATATGCTATATCTATATCCATATCGATATAGATAGATAGACAGGTCGATAGATAGATAGACTGGTAGATAGACTTCAGCAATCTTGTCAAGTTGTAAACATACAGGAGATTTCTTCCCCATAAGCAAAGATCAAAAGCTGGTCCATTGGACAGGTAATGAGTGCTACTTGCCGGAGTCTGAGAACAGCATAACTTAGAGTAGTCTGACCTGGAGGGATAACCAGAGTCTCCTAAGAGCTGAGGAGAGTTGATGGAAAGGGAATGAACCAAGAAGACCTTCATCAAGAACAGCTGTAGGAAGTAGGGCTGCAAATGGCAGAATAATGGAAGGATCTCCAGTTGCAAGCTGCAGAATGTCAGGAAGGGCACTTGTGGGAGATAGTGAGCAAGGGTGGGGAACATTGACTAGTGATGCTTACTATCGGAGAGCAGTGGGAGAGGAAACCTTCAGGAAATCAGCAACACTGGGAAGAAGGGTGGCAGTAGGGATCTCAAAGCAGCCTCCTCTAGTGAAATACCCAGAATTGTATTACGATAGAGACTACATAATCTATGGAAAACTCTTGATCCTCTCAAGGTATTCTTACTTTCTTTGCATTTGAAGGCATGTCATTAACCATCCATTAATTTCATTTTTCATCTGTCAAATGAGGGGTTAAACTAAATGACCTCCGAGATTGCTTATAATTCTAGACCTATGATTCTATGAACTTGTAAATTATTCATAATCTTGGCTTTGTAAGCATGTGTGTTTGGAAATGGAGCTAGTGACTACCCTTGGCGAATTTGGAAAGGAAGATCACCAAAAACATGGAGGTAGAAGGAACATTAGAGACCACTGAGTCTATCTCCCTTGTTTCACAGATGAAGAAAATTAGGCACAGAGAGGTCAGTATCTTGTCTATTTAGTAGTTTCAGTCGTGTCTGACTCTTCATGATCCCATTCAGGGTTTTCTTGGTAAAGTTACTGGAATGATTTGTCATTTCCTTCTCCAGTTCATTTTACAGATGAGGAAACTGAGGCAAACAGGATTGTGACTTACCTAGGGTCACATAGTTAGTAAGTGTCTGAAGCTGGATTTGACTGATGAACATGAGTTTTCTTGATTCCAAAGCCAGTGCTCTATCCATTGTGCCACCTAGACGCCCTCTAGTGTTAGTATTGTATGCAAAGTCACACAGTTAATAAATATCTGATGCAAGATTTGAACCCAGGTCTTCTCAACTCCAACTCCAATGGAACTGCCTTATTTACATCACCATCATGCTTCACCTATTTCAGTTCAATAAACGTTAAATGAAGACTGTGTCAAACACTATGCTAAGCTCTGGGAAAACAAAAAGAGACAAAAGACAGTCCGCATCATGAAGGAGCTTACAGTCTAACAAAGAGGACAAAATAAAAACAAATACACACAAAGCAACCTATACAAGTTGGAGCAGAGGAGAGAGAGCACTTCAAGGCATGGGGAGAGCCAGAGAAACTGCCCAGAGCAGAGAAATGGAGTATCTTTTCCATGGCATAGTCAGGAGGCCAGCGTCACTGGATTGAAAGTACCTTTCAGGGAATAAGTTGTAAGAAGACTGGAAAGGTAGGAGGGAGAGAAATTATGAAGGAAATTGAATGTCAAACAGAGTATTTCATATTTGCTCCTGAAAGCAATAGGAAACCACTGTAGTTTACTAAGTGGGGAAGTAAGTGACTTGATCAGATCTGCCATTTTAGGAAAATCACTTTAGAAGCTGAATGCAGAATGGATTGGAGTGGAGAAAGACTTAGATACACAGACCAATTAGCAGGCTATTGCAATAACCCAGATGTGAAGTCATGAGGGCCTGCACTATTCAATACTATTCAATTCAATAAGCATCTAATAAGCACATATGGTGTGCCAGGATACAAAAAGAAACAAAAACCAGTCCCTGCCCTCATGGAGCTGACAATCTAATAAAGTGGTGGCAGTGCCAAAGGAAGGAAGTGAGAGTATTCAATGGATGTTGAAAAGGTAAAATCTGCAGGCTTGGCAACAGACTGCATGAGGGGGTGATACAGGAGGACTCCTGAGTTGCTAGCCTGAGGGCTTGGGAGCATGGTGTTGCCCTCTACAGTGATAAGAAAGGTAAAAGTGAGCGAGAGTTGAGGAAGAAAGACAATGAGTTCTGTTTGGGACAAACCGAGTTTAAGATGTCTATTGGACATCTAGTTCCAGATGTCTGAAAGGCAGTTGGAGAAGCAAGATTGTAAGTCAGGAGAGAGATTGGGGCAGTAAAAGAAGATTTGAGAATCATCAACATAAGGATGATAATTAAATCCATGGGAGCTCATGAGATCACCATGTGAAATGGTAGAAGAGAAGAGGAAGGAGAGAACCCTGGAGATAGAAGCTACTGATAGAGGGTGGGGCCTGTAAGAGGAGCCAGCAAAGGGGACAGATAGGTAAGAGGAAAATAAGGAAAGAGTGATGTCCTGAAAACCAAGGGGAAGAAGGTAACAACGAGGAAAATCAGCACTGATATTGACTCTCAAGTTGGCTGGTTGGAGGCAATCGTGAAGTAAGGATTATTTGAATCTAAAAAATACAATATTAGCAATAAAATCTGAAGACGTACTCAGAATAAAAAAGATCAGTGAAAACAGAACCAAATAAGATGCTATTACTATTACTTTAACAAAGTTAATATATTTATTCTTTGTTTTTCTCTAGTAAAATAAAAAACAATTTGGAATTTATTTTTGTGTGATTTTTTTAACTTACTTGAATGCTTTGTTGGTGAGGGTTATTAAATATAAGAAAATAGTTGATGATATGGCATGAGTACATACATATACATACCAATTGTAAAGCTCTAAGTAATTTCACCTAGTTTTTGCTAAGCTCATTTATTTGTATATGCTTTTTTTTGTAGTTTGAATTGTTTTAAATTTCAACTTTGCATCCCATAAAACTACAGCAGTGGTATTAGGCCAGTTATCCACAGCTAGAATTTTCCTTTTCAGTTCTGAGGGTTTTTTTTTCCTTTTAATGTTCTATAATGAGAAACTTCTGCCTGAGACAACTTGTCTCTGGCCCACGTATAGAAGTCACGAAAAGCTACATTACCCAGAGAACATGGATTTCAGAAAGAATCGAAAACCATAAACAAATAACCTTTTGACGTTTGAAAATCAATGCCTTGGAACCCTTTCTAAATTGTCTACCAGCCTGTATAAAGCCCTCTTTCCCACAAAACCTTCAGCAATTGTGGCCCAAAGTGCTGCCTGTCTCCTCGGAATGAATCAGCCCTTCAGATCCCATTATAAAATAGGGAGGAAAAAATGTTAAGCATCTTAGGTTCTAGCTGCTTCTTTCTTTTGTGTTCCCCTTAATAGCAAGGCACGATTTTGCTCAAGGTTATATACAGACAATGCTGTCACTCTGAAACAGTCCTGGAGACCAAGTTGAGATTCTTACACCAATATAGTCAGATCTAAAACCCAAAATGAGGCTATAATGAATAGGGGACTAATAGTCAATAAAATTGATTCTATCTTTTGGGGCAAACCATAAACCCCTTCAGGAGCTGTCCAGGGCATAGACATGTGTAAATTTCATAAGAGAAAAGTTCTCAGTTGTGAGATAAAAAAAAACAAAAGGAGATAATTTCCATTCTCCTTTGATTAAACCAGTCTATTCATCATGAAGTCCTCTTGTTAAAAGGTTACAAATGATTCAGTCACCTGACAATCACTGCTAACACTAAGAGTCACATAAAACTGAATCCCAGATTGTTTGAAGTGATTGGCTCTGGAGCAGACTGTCTGTCCATTTTGCTTAAAGAAATTGCTTTCACTGGCTTCCCAGTTCTTACATGGAAAAAATCTAAGCTCAAGCCCCATAATTTTACCTCCCACTTGGTAACCTACAGGATCTCTCTATCTGCTCTGGACAAGGTGGCTAACTATTTGCTTAATGGGTTGAAATGGTTTTGCACACCTTGAAATGTTATATAAATGTCAAGCACAATGAGTAACTTATGTAGTATATACATCCCCACTTGCATAAGATAAGGTAGATAGTAGAAAGTAGATAGAATGGTGAACTTGAAGTCAGAGGGACCTGAATTCAAATCCTGACTCTAACACTTGCTTAACTGTGTGGCCATTGGCAAATCTCAAAACCTTACCTATAAAATGAGAAGAATCTTACCATCACACCAACTTCACACCAACTGCCTAAATAGTCCTGTGAATGCTTAAATGAGTGTGTGTGTGTATGTGTGTGCATGTGTATCCCTTTAGAATCTAAAAACATTATGTAAATGTAACCATTGTTGTTAAGTCACGTCTGCCTCTTCGTGTCCCCGTGGACCACACTGTCCATGGGGTTTTCTTGGCAAAGATATCAGAGCAGTTTCCTTCTCCTGTGGATGCAGGCTTGGGGCCACACAGATGGTAAGTGTCTGAGGCCACATTAGAACTCAGATCTTCCTGACTCCAGGCCCAGTGATCTCTCCACTGTGCCAGTCGTTCCTGAATTAATATTATTGGGCCTTTTCTCACAAGGTCCCTCCCTCTCTGAAATTTCCTTCCTTCTCTTCTCTTCATGTATAAATTTTGTTCTTCCTTCAGGACCCAGCTCAGCATCTTCAATGAAACCTTTCCCCGTCTCTGCAGGCCTCCAGGACTTCATAACTCAGATCACTGATTTATCACTTTGCCTGGATTATCCCAGATTCTTATAAATAATCCTTGCTGCATACTTCTGACTTCCCTCCATCTTGGAAGCTCCTTGAGGAAGAGGACTATGCTTTCACATCCATTTATAAATGACCCTAGTTATAGGTGGATGCAGACAATAAATAGGCCTTCAATCAATGCTATCAGATGGAATAACTAAGGCCTAGATCTTTTTTCTTGAAATTCGATTTCAGCCAAGCGTACAGTAGTTATTCAATAAACTCCATTGGAATGCTAGTTAGCATCCTCTACCCCCTTCCTCTACGCCCCCAGGAGTTAACATCAGTGCTATAAGTGATGTGGGTTAAGTAGGATTTTGTCCCAGAGCACTGACAGTTGTTTGACCCTGGAGAAGGCACTGTCTCTCTGTCTCAATTTTCCCATCTGTAGAATTAGGGGGTTGGACTTGAAAGGCCTCTAAAGTCACTTCCACCTCTAAGAATATCATCTTATGATCTTGAAACATGTTTCTTTATTTCTGTGATCCTCTATCCTGATAACCCCACACCTCATTGTCTTCTGCTGGGACCATATCTGTTGCCCCCACTCTTAAGGGGTCTTCTTTTGGTCCATATCTTGTGGCTGGATCCCTAAGTGTCCCACCTCTCTCCTGACATCTGCCTTCCCACATCACCATGCCCCACCAAGTGTCCTGGGAATTAGGAGTTGGGAGGTTTGGTCAGGAGTATGACAGCTAGAGTCATATGCTTTGAGAGCAGGTCACAACTTTTCTTAGCTACAGCATACTAAATTTTCCCCTGAGTACCAGTATTCCAAGTTACAGCTTTGCTCAGCAGAGACCCTTTTTCATCGTAGGGGATTAATAAATGTTTATTAAGTTGAATAAATTAATGAATTTTCTGATTTCCACTAGTCACAGGCTATAATACCACAAGGGAAGTGAACTAGAGAGACCCCTCTTTTTTTCTTTGAAATATCTGAAGGGATTTTATTAGTCAGTGTAAGTAACCACACTCATTATTTCCCATTCCTACACATACCAGGGGGCTAATAATTAGAAGTCATTAGTAGAAATGAACAATTCTCTATCAAAGGCACCCTCAGCTCTCTCACCATGACAAGAGAAAGATCTTCCCATTAGTCTCAAGGTGGAAAATAAGAACTAAAAGGGAGAAGAAAGCTGACTTTCTATCTACTGGACCCATAAGGAAGCCCCGATGGTTTGGGTGAAGCTATGCTAAAGGGCTTCGAATTGTATGGTGATTTTCCTTTCTGAGATGGCAAGACCCTTTTCTAATCTGAGAATGATGCCTCAGGAAAGAAACAAAACTGTCAAACATCTCAAAGGTAGCCTTGACTTGGCAGTATGGTTCATATTTATTTTCTCCTAATGCTGTTTTCTGTCAAATTTTCCTCCATTCAAAACTATGTATGCACTTAAAATGTCTCTAAATAGCAAATTACCATTATTTATTATATCTCTGTCTACCCATTTTCCTCTCATGTAAAAAGTACCTTCACATTTTTAGATTTAGAACCTTCCATGTGAATAGAAGGGAAAATTACTTTAATGTAAGGCATAGACAACAAAATAATTACACAAGTCTCTAGTCAGATATATGTGTTACATACCATAAAGTATATATGCTTAAAACAACTACCACCCTACTCATTGATTTTTTTTAAATTAATCTATTTCAAAATAATTTATTTTAAAACTCTTTAAATTCCATTTTAACTTGCTAAACCCTTATAAATGACTTCATATCAAGTCGATGAAGAAAAAAAAAGTGGGTTGTACCATGTGTTCCATTAGATATTCCCCGCTGGTCTCTAGTTGCAAAGCATTTTTCAAAGCATTCTGGTTTTTGCAAGATAAATCTTTCTTATTGATTTCCCCCCTAATATCCAATCATGAGGAGCTCAGCTCAGCAAAAGTCCAGGACATAGGGCTCCAATTTAATATAGTCAAAAGATGCTTCATGTACAGGCAGATACACACTCATCTTTAGAAATTCCATCACCAGATGCAATGATTCCAAAAAAGTGAGAGAAGTGGCGTTACTTAAAGAATATTGGTAGGACCAGAAACTGCAGAGTTCTTGGATAAAGCTTAAAATATTATCAAGAAAGGAGAGGACAGAGCAGGATGGGATAGGACAGGTCAAGGATAGGACAGGACAGGACAGGACAAGGAGAGGACAAGATAGGACAAGGCAGAGAGGACAGGACAGGATGGGATAGGACAGGACAAGGCAGGAAAGGACAGGACAGGATGGGACAGGACAGGACAAGGAGAGGACAAGAAAGGACAGGGAAGGAAGGAACAGGACAGGATAAGGCAGAAGAGGAGAGGAGGAGAGGACAGGACAGGACAAGGAGAGGACAAGAAAGGACAGGGCAGGAAAGAACAGGACAGGATAAGGCAGGAAAGGACAGGACAGGATGGGATAGGACAAGATAGGACAAGGCAGGAGAGGAGAGGACAGGACAGGATGGGACAGGACAGGACAAGGAGAGGACAGGACAGGATGGGACAGGACAGGATAAGGCAGGAAAGGACAGGACAGGATGGGATAGGACAGGACAAGGCAGGAGAGGAAAGGACGGGATGGAATAGGACAGGACAAGGAGAGGACAGGAGAGGACAGGACAGGATGGGATAGGACAGGACAAGGCAGGAGAGGAAAGGATAGGAAACTGGACAAGAATTTCACTCAGAGGGTAAAATGTGATAAATTTTGAAAAAGCACAGAGCTAGAGAGGGGAGACTAAGAAACACCTTGTAGCTAGGAAGGCTGAAGTGGGGGCGGAGGTAGCCTTCACAAGGAGTGGTGCCAAGATTCTCTTAGCAAAGCTCCCACATTGATCCAACACAAGGAGTCTTAGGACAGAAAGTAGGGCTGAAACCCCATGGATTACAGATCCCTGGGAAATAATTCTATATGGCCTTTCTCCCCTTGAGAAACCCTCTGGAAGTCTGAGTCTTTCCCCTCCGATTATAGGAAAAGTGTGCTTATTTTTCTTTGTTTTAAATGTTTACTCTGTCTTTATAAACAGAGTTAACCTCATTTGTTAATCTGGGTCTGCTTTTTAGAAATGATATTAAAAAGAGATAATTGAGGGGAGAGAAACCCCAAAGAAGAGAGAGAGAGATTTAACACTAGGTTAATTTGTAAGAGCACTACCTCTGGCTGTGGGCTCTTCTAGGGGAAAAAACATATATACACATGTGTATACACAATGTGTATATATACACATATAAATGTGTGTATAGATATGTATATATATATAAAGGTATGTATGTGTATATCTGTAGAATTTCAGGTCCTTTCATACAATTCCCTAGAAAAAAGAAAAATATGTTCTGAGAAATTCATCTAGGGTCCATAGTTGAGGGGGGAAAGTAAAGGGAATAGTGAGCAAAGCTGCTCACTTCCCTATTCCACCTCTGTTACATAAGTCACTTGGATAATATGACTACTCCTATTTTATTCCACTGGAGGTCTTTCAACTGACTTATGAATAGTCATACATTTTATTCTGCATCATGGAGACTGATCACTTGGCCACAGAAACCCATGAAACAAAAAAAAAATTCAAAATTATCCTAAGTCCTGTGTTATATGCTTCTGCTTTCACAATGAAAATGATAGAAAAGGGGCCAGAGGCTGCTAGGAAAGATGCTATTTTTAGACAATTCACAAGTATTAACTTACTTTTGGTCTTCCTCCATATGAAATTTTTGTCTAATAACTTAATTGACACACCTTAGCTCAAGGTCTCCTTTGTGGTAGAGGAGATGGAAAGCTGAACTTGTAGGCCCATTGAATTAGGAGATGGATTGATATGTAAGGTAGACTGACTTACAGCTGGTAGGCTAGCTTGGATGGAGTACTAAAAGTCAGCTACCAGGCCCTTGAGAACCTCATGGGATCAAAGATTTGGGGCTGGAAGGAACCTCAAAAGTCATCTAGTTCAACTAACTCAGTTTATAGAAGACAAAATCAAAGACCAGAGAGTTTATGTGACTTGTCTAAAAAGTAACACAGGAAGGGGCAGAGCTGGGATTTGAAATTCAGACCACTGTCTCCAAATCCAGTTCCCATTCCATAGTATCATTCTGATGCCCCACCCCCATGTTTTTAAGAGATTCTGGGAAGCCAGTAGAGCCCAGACCTAGAGTGCATAACCCTCTCTGAAGCGCCCTCATTTGGACCTCTTCTCTTCAGCCACTGCTCCCATTCAACAACCCAGAAAAGATAGCACAGTGGGGCGGAATAAGCACTGGCTCTGAATCTAGAAAACTGGGGTTCACGCCCCTCTTCTGGCACACACAACCCTCACTTGATAGATATCTCACCATGAGCACATCCTTTAAGCACCCTGGTCTTCAGCTTCCCTATATAGTAAATGAGCGTGTTGGAGTAGCTAACCCTTAGGTCGCTCCATGCACTATATTGATAATCCCATGGTTTCCCTACTTCCCAGAGTGGGAGGTCATCATGCTTTACTCCTCAAGACTCCTCATGATATCCAATTAGCTAGTGTGATGAATTTATTGTGGTCATAGAAAGAAGCTACAGGCGTTCTTCAGATTCCTCTCTCCAGTTTCTAGGTGAGATCTGTGCATTTTAACAAGAGTATTCTAGGGATCAGTTATTATTATTGGATTTTTTTATCCTATTACTTCTTCTTGTGCAAATATAACAAAATAATACGTACTGTGTGAACTAATACAGATGGAGTGTTTGCAAAATATACCATTGAGATAGACAGACAGACATGTTATATACCTATGATATAAGGAAAACTGTAAACATTTATAGTCTAAAAATATTACAAAACATTTCTTTTCCTTTATAAGGTTTCCAGTTCCTAAACTCATTTTCTTTTCTTTTTTTTTTTTGCTTTTTTTGGGTTGCATTTGGGGTTAAGTGACTTGCCCAAGGTCACATGGCTAGTTTTTGTGTTAAGTGTCTGAGGCCAAGATTTGAGCTCAGGTTCTCCTGACTCCAGGGCCGCCACCCCCAACTCATTTTCTAAATGAGGAAACTGAGATTCAGAGATGAAGTGACTTACCCAAAGTCACATATCTATTTAATGACAGAGTCAGAAACCCAGCTCAGTTCTCTAGACTCTCATTCCAGTACTAGTTACACTAGACCTCTCCGTGGTACTTAAATCATGTGTGTACCATTCATTTGACCCTTCTCCTTAGCTACTTTGCATTTTTAGTTATCTTTTTTTGTGTGAGTGGCTAAAGTGATCTCTCTCCCTCATAAGTTCTTTCCTTTTTCTTCTTCATATCCTTAGTGCTTAGCACAGTGTCTGGTCACAGGGGTGGGGAACCTACAGCCTCAAGGTCACATGTGGTCCTATAGGTCCTCAAGTGTGGCCCTTTGAATCCAAACTATTCTGTGAAGTTTGAGGACCCCTTGGCTGGTACATAATAGGAGCATAATAAATGCTTATTAACTGTTGATTATAAGTTCGTATGGAACTTCCTCGGGATTTTTTTTGCCCTCATTAAATTCTACCTTCTATCATCATTTTCTGATTACATGTTATCTTCCCTGATTATTGTTTAAGCTTCTTGAGGGTAGTGACTATAAAGTTTTCATTTTTGGATTCTTGGTGCCTGGTTCATATTAGATGGTAATAAATGTTTCTCAAACTGAATTACAACTAGGTTGTCAACTCCTTGAAGGTAGGAGTTATGTGTGATTCAGTTCTCTCTATACCACATCACCCAGAAAAATGCCTTGCACATATTAAGGACTGAGACAGTGTCTAGGTTATCTAATCCAAAAACTAACCAGATGTTAGAGACAGAAGAACCCCTAGTAGTCATATTGTCTAATCCCTTCATATTGCCAATGTAATTGACATTGATAAGGGAGTATAAATGGCTTAGCTGAGGTTATTCAGCTAGTTAGTAGCTGCAGTCAAACCCAATCCTAATTCATAGTGAAATTCTATTTTGAAATGAGTTCTCTCAAAAGCAGAGTTTGTCATTGACAAGAATAGAAATGTGGTCATCTTTTGAGTTGGAACCAGAATTTTCTTTTTCATCTGGCGTGATCAATTATTTTTAAAATAGGGGAAGGAGAAGTTCAGAGAATAATCCAACTTCAGGGACAGTGGTACCAGTTGGAGAGTAGACAATTTGACCCTCACAATATTAGGGTTGGGGGTGGGGATCACACGATCACCAATTTAGAGCTGGAAAGTAGTCTGGAGGTCATAATGTCTAGCCCCTTCACTTTCCAGAGGAGAAAGTAGAAGCCTAGAGAGTTTATAGAACTCATGCAAGATCACACAACTGGCAAGTGACAACAGTGATTGTAAAGCTAGGAAGTCTCTCAGATGCCATCTAGTCTAATTTGTTGATTTCTAAGATAAGAAAAATGAGGCACATAGAGGTTAAGTAACATGTCCAAGGTCATATAAGCAATAAGTGTTAGATTTAGTGTTAATGTACAGTATGCCTTCTATTCTATCATGTTCAGAACAGCAGGGAGAGGAGTGCCATGGAAACAGGTCTCTGACATTAGTGACTAAGTTAATAAGCAGTGTTGTTGATATTGTTTGGTGAGTTGCTTTTCAGTCATGTCTGACTTGCTGTTTACCCCATTTGGGGTTTTCTTATAAAAGATACTGGAGCGGTTTGCCATTTCCTTCTCCAGCTCTTTTACAGATGAGGAAACTGATGCAAACAGGATTAAGTGACTTGCCCAGGGTCACATAGTTAATAAGTATCTGAGGTCTGATTTGAACTCAGGTCCTTCTGACTTCAGAACCAGCACACTATCTACTGTGCCACATAGGTACTCCAAAAGGTAAACTGAGTTTTGTTGTTGTTGAACAATCATTTCAGTCATGTCTGACTCTTTGTAACCCCATTTTGGTTTGTTTTTTTTTTTGGGGGGGGGTAGGGTTTTCAACTATATTCAAGTGGTTTGCCATTTCTTTCTCCAACTCATTTTATAGAAGAGGAACTGGGGCAAATAGGGTTAAGTGACTTGATCAGGGTCACACAGATAGTATCTGAGATTGGATTTGATCTCATGAAGATGTCTTCCCAATTTCAAGTCCAGTGCTCTATCAACTGTGTCACCTAGCTGCAGTACAGGTTGATTAAAGGATACAAGAAAGAAGAATTTTTGGATATCGCAGGGAGAAAGCATTTCCCCCAAGATGTTAGCTCTGATGCACACCCATTCTTACACCATGCCAGGCATGGCCATATTCTTTACCACTTCACTCCAAAAAGACATAACTATTTGCATGTGATTAGGGTAGCACATTCAGCAAATTTACAAGATTTCCATAACTTTTGGGTGTGATCTCTCATTATTTTCCAAGCAAAGAAAGAACCCAGTCCTTCTTGATACAACAGTCCCTCAGTTAATGAAGACAGATCAGAGCAGACTCTCATACTCAAGCAGATGCCAAAGCCACCCAGATGGATAATTTTAATGTTAATACAAAAATATTTTAAAAGAGCGACCAAGTGCCACAGAGAGGATTAGCAACATAAAGAAGATAGATGGAGTTTATTTTTGGAAAAGTAATTTTTCCTGTATATCAGTTCTACATTTTAAGTAGAGTTTCTAGAAAGTACAAATTAATTCCCATTTCTAAGCTAGAGGTAGTTTGCATCATATCTAAGTTGATGCGTCTGAATGTTATTTATGCGTCTATTATTGACATTTTTGTGCATTAGTGGCTGGTTTTTCTTTTTTTTTCTTTTTTGCATTCATGATTCAATTTCTTTTCACATGAAGTTAAAAGAAAATGCTAAAGAAATAAAAGAACCTTTGCGGCCAATTGTAGGGAAAATATTTGGTAAAAAAAAAAAAAAGACTAGGATAACCAAGACATTGGTGGTAATAGTCAATAGGAATAGTAGTAGTAACAGTAGTAGTAGTAATGGTGGTGGTAGTGGTAGTAGTAGTAGTATGACTAATAATAATAATAGGTAGCATTTACATATTACTTTGTGATTCACAAAGTACTTCACAGTTATCTCATTTTGTCATAACAACCCTCAGAAATAAGTGCTATTATCAGCCCCATTTTGCAGATAAAGAAACTGAGGCAAATAGAGTTTAAGTGCCATGTCCAAGATCTCACAGCTAGTAAATATCTGAGGTCAGATTTTTAATTAGTTCTTCCTGCCTCCAGATCCAGCACTCTATTCACTGCACAAAGGATGTCACTTTTCCAGGGGTGGGTCAGAATGGGAGGAAAATAATAATGATGATAACTTATATTTCCAAAGTACTTTAAAATATGCAAAGGATTTTTCTAATAACAACCTCTTGAAATGAAATGAATGCACGTTTCATTTATAGATGAGGAAACTGCAGCCCAGAAAGACTCAGTGATGTGCTTGTGCTCACCCATTCAGTGACTCTGAAAATGGAGAATGAAGATTCAGCCCCAAAGGTGTTGACCTGCCTGCATTCGACCATACCATTTTATTTGTTTCCATTTATTTTTTTAAATGTATCTTATTCTGAGCTTAAGAAATAAAACAAGAATTTCCATAACAGTAGAATAGGAAAAAAAAAGAATCGTACATGAAAGTGCAAATCTCTTACATAACAATTTGCTATTCATTTTAAATATCTCTTAAAGTCATCATGTAACTTTCTTTTTTAAATCTTTTTTCTTCCCCCCCCAGAGATGTATACACATACACACATATGCTTATATGTAAAATCATTTTATGCATACATCTATTTATCAGTTCCTTCTCTGGATGCAGATAACATCTTCCTTCATAGGTCCTTTAAAGTTTGAATGTGAGTATTTACAATAGTCAAAATGACATAATCACTCAAAGTTGTTCTTAAAACTGTTACTGTATACATGGTTCTCTTGGTTCTGCTCATTTCACTCTTCATTAATTCGTGCAAATCTACCCATGTTTTTCTAAGATCATTGAGCTCATCATTTCTTACAGCACAGTAATATTCCATCATGATCACATATTACATGACCCAGCAATAACACTAGTAGGTCTGTTTCCAAAGATGATTGGGGGAAAAGGAAAAGAACCTATATGTTCTAAGATATTTTTACCACCATGTCATTTTACAGCAAGGATTTTCTATCCCCTTATTTGTACATATACTATTTCTCCTTTTTATGTGCATCCTCTCTCCTCCCCTTGGGCAAGATGAGGTGGGCAGGTAGGGAATGGGAACAGCAGGGAGGAAATTCCTAGATGGAACCATCAATTGTCTACAAAGGTTTCTCCATGCTTGCCTTCATAAACAGCTGCCTTGTCCTAAGCTGCAGGTTCTGGTAAATCAAGGTCTGTGTGGTCAATAATATTACTAGATAGAATGTGTTTAGCTCCTTAAGGCTTGCTAAGGACTTCATATAGGTTACCTCATTTGACCTTCAACAACATGTTATTATTATCAAAAATTTGCAGATGAGGAAACTGAGGAAGGAGACTCTGTGATTTGTCCAGGTCACTGTAATGGGAATGGGAATTTGAAGATCTTCACTGCCCCTTAATAGATGTAGGGGGAGTTTGAAGACCTCCCCTGCTTTGAAAGTAAACTCTGTCCCCTGATATACTGAATGTAATCACATGGAGCCCATGGTGGGAGGAGTTTTGCTGAAGGGAAGCAGAGCTGAAAGGAAGCTGGTTCAGAGCTAGCCAGTCGAGGGGGGACAGAGGAGCTCAAGCAAGGAGATAGAGAGTTTTATGAGTCAATATTGATCTTGTACTGGTTTGTGGGAAGGCTGAAGGATGCTGTGGCTCTCAGCGTTATTATGGCTTCTTAATATCTTTGGTACTATGATGGAATCCACTTACTGGTTTTGGGATTCTGTTTTCTGGTGTCTAAATAAATCCTTCAGTTCTATCCTCTATCTGGAGAGTTTTGCATATTTTGCCAGCAAACGTCATGTGATGCTCATAGTCACAGTCTTTATCATGATTGTGGGCACCGTAAATATTGCATTGGTGCAATTATTGGTGCAATAATCCTGCAGAGGTACAGTATTAGAGTAAGATAATTCCCACCTTTCGCTTGCTCCAAGTTGAGCTAAACTTCAGAATAACAATAATAGCACTTATATAGTGCTTTAAGGTCTGCAAAGCATTTTACAGATACTATCTCATTTTATCTTTGCAACAACTCTGGGAGGTTGAGGCTAATACTATCACCAAATAACGTTAAGTGACTTGCCCAGGTCCACACAACTAGTAAATGTCTGAGGCAGGATTAGAATTTAGTGCTTCCTTCCTTGAGGCCTCACATTTCCTCCATTGTACCACTTGGCTGCCTCAAAAGTAAAAAGGTCATAGATTCAGAGGTCACCTAGTCTGATCCCCTCATTTTACAGTTGAGTAAACTGAGGAACAGGAGAATTAATTAAGTTACACAAGATCACATGGATAGTAAGTAACAGCATCACTGCTAGGTTGAACCCAGGTCTACTGATCTCAAATACAACATACTTTTCACTTCTCCCCCTTCCAGAATCCTGCTCCTTTGCATATAAATGCTTTTCCTATGCTGAGGACTGGAACTGTCTTTCTTTGTGCTCAACACAGTGCCTGGAACATAGTAGGCACTCGATAAATATTTATTGACTATTTTTGACAGCACAATAATCCATATCTTCCTCTAAAAATGAACAGTATCATATCCTCTTTCTACTTACTTCCTTATTCTTCCTTTCCCTGCTTTACAGTACCCCCCCTTAACCCCAACTAAGGACAGCACTGTTTATAATGGAATGTAATTTTATTAATGACAGCTACAAGTCAGGAGACATAGAATGTGGTATCCTATCTCAGAAAGCAATTTACAAGGAATGATTGCCCTGTAATTTCTGAATCAGCTATCTATGCCATTACTCCATGAAGGAAAATCATGAATGCAACACAAAGGTTGCACCCTGGAAAGCTGAGCCACTAGAATTTGCCACGTTAGCATTTAAAACAGATGAAAATGTGTCAAGAGATGGAAATGTAATCCTACAGATGATTTCTTTTCTGTACTTAATTCAGCATCGACCATTCTCTGTTAGGTAAATACCTTGTAAAAGTAAAAGGAGCCAGGGGAAATTCACATTTTTTTAAAATAGAAATTGCACAGCCCACACCATGGGTGATGAAATGAGAAATGAGAGAAGAGCCTGGATCGTAAGTTTGAGCCAGTGAGTCAGAAAGTTAAATGGTAGGTCCTTGCCTATGAGTCTTTCATATACTCATTCATTTTCATTTGCAAGGGAGTTCACTGTGTCTACTATCTGTGGCTCCCTAGTGAGGCTAAACTAAAAGAAAAACTCCTTGCTTTGGCATTTCAAGTCCTTCACAATTTGGATCCAACTTGTCTTTCCAGATTGATTTAACATTACTCCCCTTCGTCCATTCTACAATCTATTCAAAGTGGGCTATCTGTTGTTCCCCATAGGAGACAGGCTCTTCTCCCACCCTATATCTCCCACCTATATCTCCCACCCAGACCTAATGCTCTCCTTCCTCCTTTCCATGTATTAGAGTTCCTAGCTTTCAACCCAAGCATCACTTCCATCAAGAGGCCTTTCTTGATTCACCCAATTATCAATGCTCCATACTCCATTCCCTTAAACTACTTTATATTAATTTTGTAATCTGTATTTATCAATTCTATGTATTTGTTTTCCTCCCAAGAAAATATAAATTCCTTGAGGACAGAGACTGTTTCATTTTTATCTTTGCATTCTCCATATCTTGGAGTGCATTATTGCACAGCATGATTTTAAAATGTTTGTTTAGTGAATACACAGAAGAATACATCTTCCATCATTGAAGGTCAAGAGGGTCTCAGTCCTAGGCTGATATGAGAGGAAGAGCAGGACATCCTTTCTGCCATCAGTCCCTAACTTCTGCAGGATACTGACCTTTGGTCAGTTCTATCAGCTGGAAGGCTCCTAAGCTTAACCATCAGTCCCAATCCTTGCTATTCCTGTGATTGGAAAATTGTCAAAGCCAGTATGCTTTCCCAAACCCAGCTAACTGAAAAAACAATGTAAATATCCTACAGGCAGAGACTACCATTCACTTTGTTTTTAGATCCCCATTACCTATCACATTTTGATAAATATTTATTGGATCAGATTGGAAACATTTTTTTTCTGTTATGCTTCTTATACATGGCTATGGAAGATGGTTCTATAATCGTCATTGGTTCTAGGAGTGGGAAAAGCAAATAAGCCCCTAGCAAGTAACACAGTGGGGATGGGGAGGGGAAAAGGATGGGGAGAAGGTACACAATGAGAAATGCTTTTAAATTTTATTTTTTTATTCTATAGTATAATGGCAAGCACAGAAATAGTTCACACCTTGTTTCAGCTAATGAATTAACACCTTGTTTCAGTTCAAGTTTCTTTTGAGCATTGTATCAAGTCTGTTAAGAAACAGAATGTGTGAACCCCACAGCTTGTGAACCCTAGAACTCACGGACTCCTGCAACAGGAAAGGGAGGAGCTAATGACCATATAGAAGGAGAGGCCCAGGCTAGAGATAGCAGAACTGAGAAGAGGATTCTTGTGGTGGCAGAGTAAAGAAGGAGAAAACTTGTGGTATCCTGGCACTCTGTTTGTCTGCTCTGTCTGTGTTGATGTTTGTTTGTGACACTTTGTACAGAAGCCCTGGGACCTTACTGGAAGCCCTGAAAGAGGATTTTCTGGTTGTATGTTTACAGAAGTCCTGGAGGAGGGTTTTGGAGGTCCCGGGACTTTACTAATGATTCGTGCTGACCTCTTGGACCTTGTTTGTGTGTCTGTGTTGATTTCTATGTTGATGATTTGTGTTGAGTTCTCAGACCTTGTTGGTGAGTCTGAGTTGATTTCACAGGCAGATAGTGAATTGATGATGGTGCCGGCAATGTTTATGAATATTATTGTGGCTCTATCAAGCTTTGTCTTCCCAGAAACAGGAACTGTGAAGGACTTGAGGTGGACTGGACACAGTGAACATCAATATGGAATGGGAACTGGATTAAGAACTGGACAAGGAGCTGCACAAGGAACTGGGAGATGCCTGCCTTTGAACCCAGGTGAGAGTTGGAGCTAGGACCATGGAAGAGAAAGTATGGAACCTGAGAGCCAGCCTCAAGTCAAGCTGAAAGAAGACTTTGCTTGGATAGTGTGTACTGACTGAAAAGATTATGATTTACTGTGACCGAGGGGTGGAGAACTTTGACTTTTGTGATTGAATTAAGGATTTTGTGATTGACTAAATGAATGTACTTTGTTTAAAACTATGTGATCACTTTGGTGAAAACCGTGTGGCAATTTTAGTGATAAGTATTGAGTTGTGACATGGTGAATGCTACATTTTGATTTTCTATTAATGTTTTGCTCTGATTTGTTATTGAATAAATAGAGAGCTCACTACACTATGTAATCAGAATCTTGAAAGCTATTCACAGCAGTCTTCTGGAAAGCTACTCATGCATGGCTTTACATATAGCACCTCTTCTGAGTTACTCTCCTGTTCAACTGGGCTGGCTTCTTACAGGGTACAGTGTCTCCTCTAATGTTTCAATCCATTGCTAGGGTGGGTCAAGCAGATCAATTCTAAGGGTCCATTCACTAAACTGAGTTAGAGCTGCTGCCAGTCCTGGGGGTCTCTACTAACAACTCTGATTGCTGAGGTAATCTCTGATGGCTCCTCTGACATTTGGAAAGTCACATCACAACCTAATCCTTTCCTTCTACAGATACTTATTCACCTGAGTCTAGAAATGAATCAAGATAGAAGACAAAAGCATCACATGCTCTGGGACACATGTTAGAGAGGAGAGGAAATAAGGCAGCCTTTGTTACTGCCTCTCGCTCTGCCAGAATTTTAAAACAAAAGTCCCCTCGATTAAAAATAGCCAGGGAAAAAAGCAAGAGATTGTTGTCTTAAATATTTTGTATGTTCCAGCTACTCAACTTATTCAGAAGACTCTTCACCACCATAGGACCAGCCCCTCAAACCGTCATGGCCAGAAATAGTCACAGCAAATCTTCACATGTTGTAGTAAAACCAGGAGGGGGTCGTGTATGAGATCTTTATGAACTACCAGGAAGGGAAAATTATGCATGCTCTAAGGGTTGGGCTTTCCTTGGTCCCATGGCCTATTGACATTTATTCTGTGTTAAGTCAAGTTGTGTAGCCACAATGGAGACAGACGACAGTAACACACCTAAAGCACCCAGCGAAAAAGAAAAAGATGCTTACCTAGAATCCCATCCAGAACTAAGGATGTGAGCGAAATTGCTTTTCATGTATTTATTTTCTTATTGTCTCCCCTATTTGATTTTAAGCTCCTTGAGGGCAGGGACTGTCTTTTCCTCTTTTCATATCCCTAGCACTTATCGCAGTGCCCGATACACAGTAGGCACTTAATAAATGTTTACTGATTGACTGAATTTATGTATAGTCACTATGAATTTTGTGCATGGAAAGACAAAAGTAATACAGGGTTCATATGAGTGTGATAGACATAGATTCAATAATCTTGAATACAAATCCCCAAGATCCATTAATTATACTGAAGAAATCAATGACTTTTTAGTTAATATAGCCAAAGAGTTATATTCTTCTCCTAGTCAGCTTGTTGTTGTACCCACTGGAAAGGTTTGTCATGACTGGCATACCTCTAAGTTACTACTTTTTAAGACGTAAAATTAGGTACCTATTTTTGTTAGAGAAGGGAGAATGTTTTACTCCTTTCATTCTTCCTCAAGAGCACAAATTCATAGAGGCATGGAGGGGGATGGGGTTGGGGAGAGGGGAGGGAATCGCATTCTATATGCAAAAATGGCCTCCTGCAAAAAGAAGCAGAGCAAGAAAAAAGCATGGTGGTGAGTATTTGGATGAGGGTCAACAGAAGGAGGAAAAGTGGCCTATAACACACTGTTTATACAGTAGGGAGAAATAGAGGAAGAACTGGGGAATTAAGGCACAAACTTGGCACAAAGGCAGGAACTAGTCATTAATAGAATCATAGATTTGGAGTGGAAGGGACCATCCAGTCCACTGGTGTCAAACTAAATTAAAAACTCATCCCTATGAGCTGCATATTGACTGAGAAAACCACAAATTAACATTATCTCTGTTGCATTATAATTTTATGTATTTTGCTAAACATTTCCCCACTACATTTTAATCTAGTTAGAGCTGCACTTGGAATTTTACTGGAGGTGAGTTTGACACCTCTGATCTAGCCCATCCTATAATGATAGGGGACTTCACCTAAATAAATATCATCTGAAGCTCTCTCTGCCAACAAAAACAAGGCAGCTAAACTCTTACCTTGCCTCAATGATCATTTTGTTTTTCTCACTCTAGAAGAAATAACAAGGGAAAATGCAATTTGGGACTCTATTCAGACCAATCAGAAAGAAATAACCTCTTTAAAGCCTCAATATTCTCATCTGAAAAAATAAATGAATGGATTAGATCAGATAACTTCAAAGGTCCCTTCAATTTTAAATCTTTGAATCTCTAAAATCTAAAACAATCAACATGAGATGGGACACACATATTCAGTAATTTGGGGAACATTATTTTAAAGACTTTTTAAAGCAAGAACAAGACTCTAGGAAATATTTCTTTAGTCGGGCTGAGAGAAAGGGGGTAGGAAGGGAAGGAGGACACACGTCAAAGTTTCAAATCCTATGATGTTCCATGATAAATTAAAGCAATAGTTCTGAAGTATGTTTAATTACAAACTGGCTTAAGCTTTCAAAAGGACAGGCCTTGTAGATGGATGTGTCCTGAATATGAAACATTATCATATTAATGGTGTCTTAAATCATTTTTATAAAAAAAAAACCTACTGCTTTAGAGTATATATAAAAATGGATTGTTTCAGACCTCTCGAGTTGTATTCCACAGGGAAGAGATAGGCGCTTAGTAAATTTCAGACCCTGCTGAGCTGAATAGAGTGGGTATTTCATCATGAAACTGAACCTTGCAAAGGTCTGTTTCTTGTGGACATCCTTCCCTTATGTTTTACATTGTGCTCCCAGAGCAGGTCATCATTATTTAGTAGAACAGTGGAGTGTAATGCAGAGAAAAGGCTTTGGTACCAAATCCTATACCTGATTCTGCCTCTAATGAGCTGTGCAACCTGCAGCTACTCACTTTACTACTCTGGGCCTCAGCTGTCTCACCTGGAAATAGGGTAGGGAGAGGAGAGGTGCCTGAGTTAGGTAATCTCTAATAAAGATTCCAGCTTTAAAATTTCATGATTCTCTATATTGTGTAAAACATCCTCAGGCAGATAAAACACATACAAACACACA
This sequence comes from Petaurus breviceps papuanus, assembly GCF_028583685.1. Lineage (NCBI taxonomy): Eukaryota > Metazoa > Chordata > Mammalia > Diprotodontia > Petauridae > Petaurus > Petaurus breviceps. Next base: position 32,228,036 of record NW_027185761.1, on the reverse strand, counting down.
CACATGACTGTGGATAGAAGAATGACAAACCTCAAAGAATGGGATTCTAGGCTAAGGAAAATCTTTCCTTTCCCACTTAAATTCCCCCAACAAATAAGGCTCACAAAGTTTCTGGCAGTGAGCCTAAGTTCCAATTCTGCTTCAGACATTTACTAGCCATGTGGCCCTGAACAAGTCACTTAACTACTGTCTGTCTCATTTTCCTCATCTATAAAATAGGAACAAAAATAGCATCTTCTTCCAGGGTTGCTGTGAAAATAAGTGTGAGGTGTTTTACAAATTTTAAAGCACTAAATTATTAGTATTAATGATATTATTAATATTATCATCACCACCATTATTATTAGCCTGCCAATCACTTCTTGTTGATTACTGTAGCAGCAAGCACCCCAAGCGTCCTCAGGGTTTGCCGCCACCACAGGTTCTTGGATCTGCTTTGTTAAAGGAAAGCAACTCAAAATGGGTTAACAAGCTTACTTTAATCAGTCAGACATATATCGTTTACCTTGTTCAGGAGAAAAAGGTCAGCACCCCAAACTTCAAAATATACAGACAGAATTATCAAGACATTAACAGATCAAGTAGACAGCTTTCCAAACTGTCCAACCATTACATCCATACCCAGTCAACATCTGGGTTTCCACATCTGGGTTTTTCAAAGCCGGGGGACTCTCAACAACGGCTTCCCAGAATGCAGATCAAATCACAGAACACTTCTCAAACTGAGTCCCAAAACAAAGCTACACATCAGTGCTTATATAGCCTTCTCCTGGCTCAGAGAATGTAACAACCTTTTTGACCCACTGGCCAATCAAAAAGTATCTACTGAAAAACAAGCCTCCCACCCCAGGCTTCAGGTGCACATTAGCCTAGGGGAAGGGAAGATCTTTAAAATTTACATTCTTATTACAATTACCCATCTTCCTACCTGGTCACATGAAGAAGATAAAGGGAAAGCAAAGAACTAGCAGAAAAGATGGGAGGGCAGACAAACAGGAAAATAGAGATGCCCTCAAAGAGAAATGTACTTGGTTTCCTGGGCTATATACATTGAGAGAAAGTGATCAAGAGAGGAAAAAAGGGGGGGGGAATTTGACCTAGAAAGCAAAAAGAAAAGAGGGAAACAAAGGCAGTCTCAGGACTAATGGTCAGGACAATCCTTAAAAGTTTTAGGGTCTTCATCTGAAAAACAGGATAAAATTTGCATTATCTGCCTCACAAGATTTCTGTGAAGACAAAACTATACAAATCTTAAGAGATGGTATCAGTGTGAGCTATTCTAATTCTTCACAGGATCATAAATCTAGGAACTGTAAGTGACCTTAAGAGTTCATCCTGTGTAACTCCCTCATTTTATAAATAGAGAAACTGAGGTCCAGAGAGGTTAAATGCCTAATAAATAGTACAGCATCCATAGAAGAATAACCAAGATGGTAGAAGACCTACTATCATCCCACAGTAGGATAAACTAAAGGAATTGGGAATGTCTAACCTGCTGGGGCCAGGGGGGCTGATGGGTAACCTGATAGGTGTCTTCCAGTACTTAAAAAGCTGTCATGTGCATAACATTTGTTCTCCTGGGCCACAGAGGGCAGAACTAAGGAAAATGAGTGAAAGTTGGACAGAGACAAATTTAGTTTTGACGTCAGGGGGGAAAAAACCTTGCTATCAATTAAAGCTATCCAAAGATGGAATGGGTTGAAAGGCAGTGGATTCCCCCTCATTCCAGGTCTTCAAACCAAGACTGAATTAGCATTTTCCAGGTATATTATAGAGGGGATTTTTGTTCTGGTACAGACTGTCTGGATGGCCTGTGAGATCTCTTCCCACTCTGAGATGCTGTGAATCTCTGAGCACAAAGCACGGCTGCATCCAATTCTAACATCACATATGCCTGTGATCATTCCTTTGCACATCTTTCATCTCTGCGTTTCAAAAGCAGTTGAAAATTCATTTCCACAACACCCCTACAGCTGCAGAGCTACTGAGGTCCAAGAAAGGTGAAAAGACCATAATACACTTATATAACAAAGCTGGGGTGAAGCTGGGAATGAGCCCAGTTATTGCTTTCCTCAAGCCCTTACACAAAGGGCTTGCACGCCCCTTCCCACAACTCTTCAAAACCCTTTGATGTTTAGAACTTCAGACAAACCAGCATGAGTAGGGAGGCAGGGATCTTTAAAATCCAAACTTTCTAAAATTCCTGCAAAACAAGGGCAGCCAATATTATTTGAGAATCCCTCTTTTGTTTCAGATGAAATAACATGTTGCTATGAATTATTTCTTTTAAGGCTAATAAATGCTACTCATTTGTCCTCACTGCAGCTATCTGCTATGAAAAGATCATGGGATTTTAAGTAAAGAGACCAGATTTTAAGTCCCTCACTCTACCACTTCATAGTCATGAGACCTGGGCAAATCACTTGCCCTTCTGAGCCTCAGTTTCCTAATCTATTTTTGATCCTGACCTATAATTCCATTAGCATGGGGAACTACCTATAGCAAGGGCTTCCTAACCTGAGGCCCATGAACTTGGGCTTAGATAGATGATGGATGGATGGATGGATGGATGGATGGATGGATGGATGGATGGATGGATGGATGGATAAACAGACTATATTTAAAGATAATAGGTTTTCCTTTCTAATTCTATAGATTGTATTTTATGCTTATGAAAACATTATTCCTAGAAGGGATTCAACAAACTGCCAAAAAAAGTCCATGACCAAAGAAAAATCAAGAACTCCCAAAGGAGACTGGCCAATTTTCTGCCACTAATATTCTTAGAGACTCTCTGGAGGCACTGCGATGTGACTTTCCCAGGGTCACATGGATAGGGAATGTGAAAAAGCTGGGAGTTGAACCCAGGTCTCCTTGACACTGAGGTCAGCTATCTAACTATCCTTACTGATCCATTAAAAAATATTATATGGAGAACAATCTGGAATTATGCCCAAAGAATTATAAAACTGTGTATAGCCCTTTACCCAGCATTATCAGTATTAGATCTGTTTTCCAAGCTGATAAGGGAAAAAGGAGAAGAACCTTTATGTTTTAAAATATTTATAGCAGCTCTGTGGTAACAAAGAACTGAAAATTGAGGGTATGCCTACCAAGTGAGGAATGACTGAACAAGTTGCAGTCTATCCCTGTGATGAGATACTACTATACTGGTAAGAAATGATGAGCTGGTTGATTTCAAAAAATATGGATCAAGCAAGCGTTCTGCTCTCAAATCCCACATGAGCTATTTACTATTTATGTGGTTATGGACAAATCAGAACCTCTTAGAATCTTGCTTTCCTTACCTCAAAAATGGGATAATAATGTTTGCTCTACCTACCTCACAGGGTTGCTGTGAGGATAAACTTTCCCAAAGCTTATGTGAATATGAACTCTGATTATCATTTCTATGGATCATAGGTCTAGAACTGGAAGGGACCTTAAATGCCATCTTATCCAACTCTTCCATTTTACAAATGAAGACACTGAGATGCAGAGAAGTGAGGTGACTTGCCTAAGGCCATACTGGCAGCAAGTTATGCAGCCAGGATTTGAATTTGGGTTTAATTTTGAAATTCTCTATAACACTGGCAACAGGGATTGTGGAGATGCTTGTGGGGGAGTGAGAAGAAGGACTGTGACAATTCAGTTCAGCAAGGATTTATTTAGCATAGATTGTACTGAATGGAGACTGACCCTGCCTTTAAGGGACATGAAATCTACTAGAAATAAGAAAAAAAGTATGTGTGTGTGCATGTACACACATACACATATATACATATATACATGCATAAACATACATGTTTATGCATGTATATAAAACCAATGATTAGAGAGTAAATTATTCACAGATACAAGAAGCTTCCTCTATTGACCTTCAGCTATGTTCTAGAATCTAGAAGACTAATAGAAAAGTCAAGACTAAAAGGGGGTCATAGGCAAGCTGAGTAATTTGTGAACTACTCATGGTTTAGAGTTACCCACAACTCTTTTCCACTAAATGGCAGAGATATTCCAGAATTGACTATACTACTATTATTGTGTTGGATGCTGAGAGAAAAAAAAAGGGCCACTTTTTTTTAGCTTTGCAAGAAACTTTAAGCTTAAATAAAGATTAACCACTTGGATACTCCAAGGCCTTTGGGTAGCAAGGGTTTATGACTGGAATGTTGATAGACTAAGACCATCTGACTGGCTCATACAGACCCACTAATGGTGCTCTTGGGACATCCCCAGAATGATCCCATGTTGTCACTTTTTGTCATTTGATCCATGATCCAACAGGTGTTCCTGGAAACATGATACTGAGGTTGGCTCTAGCTTAGTAAACCATATCCCCTGTCAAAATGAGAACAAAGGACTAAAAAAAAAATCATTTCCTAGGACAGTTCTCCTTAACCAAAGCAGGGGAATCACACAGAGCTTATCTGCTGATGACTGCTGACCAGCTCCCCCACCTCAAAACCCAGCCTTTCCGTCAGCCCTTATCTTCCTTTACAGACCCTGAAATCACCCAGCCCTAAGAAAGCATATTCAGGGCAAATATTGGTGCAGCCCGAACCAAAGAGGAGCTTAAGCCCCCGTGGGTACAAGGAGAACAGTTGCAGATAAATGTTTATCTTCATGTGCACACATCACGGCTGGAAAGGCTTTTTAATCAGAACCCATAATTGCTCGTCTTTGTTTGGGAAACTCACAGGGATTGAATTTCAGTTGAGCTAAGAGAGAAAATTGCAAGTGAGGAAAAGGGCAGAAACAAACCCCAAGTTCCAGTTGCTGCCACATGTCAGCATCTAACGAAGATGCTGGCCTCTGCCAGGGGCTAAGGGACCTTAGTCATATATTCTGGGACCTCCACACAGATAAGAGGAGCCCCTAAAATCTAGCTCCGATTCCCAATTCTAGATAAATGTTTCCAAAAGACCAAAGCCACCTTGAGGTAATAAATTACATATAGCCATCTTTCACAATGAAATGTCATTCCCTCACTCAGTGGGGGCTGTGGGGACCATGACTAAGAGTGACATACAGAGCCCAACTCAGACAGCAACATTCAGTATGCCATTTTATTTCCTGAAGAGGGAAATATTCCTGTAAGGTAATATAAAGAAAAGCCAACCGTTAAATAATAATTCCATGAAATAGGTGCAATTCTTCCCACATAGTCAATCACAGAAAGGTAAACCTTCACCTCAGCTGACCATAAATAATGGGGCCAGAGAAGAACACAAGATGACATTTAATGATATTACAAGCCAAATATATAGGGAAAATACAGGAAAAAATTAGTTTTCATTGATGTTTAATGACTTTGAAATCTGTTTTTCTTTCCCACCTCTCAAATAGCTGGTATTATATCAGTTCAGTTGCCAGTAACCTTCCAGATGGATAACTCAGTGGTTTTACAGAGAAGTGAAGAATGATAGTTAATGACCAGAAGTAGAAAATAATGGCATCAAATGTCTGGCAAAGGGCCAAGTGAAAAAAAATGTTGTCTGAGCTCTCTCCCCTGCCCCCAACCAAAGCCAAATGCTTTGATTTGAGGGCAATTAGGGAGGTTAACTTTCCAAAGAGGTCATAGGCAACCTCAAATGTGTAAAATAAGTAAAACCTGGATTGAAAACTTTCCTTTAACTCATTCTACCAAATCCCTCTGGAGTCAGGGACTCAGCAGAGCCAGCCAACAGTAGAGATCAGTTGGAAACACAAGCCCTCCTTGCACATCGGAGGATGCTGTTTTCTAATTGCTTAGCCATTCAGTCATTTTCCTTAAGCAAACAATATTCCAAGGACTGTATGTGATGAACTAACATCCTGTGCCATAGAAATAGAAAAGTTAGAGATGGAAAAGATATGCTCAGTCATCCCATCCATCTTCCTGCCAAAGCTCAATTGTTCCTTACGCCTGCGTTTCTACTGCTCTGCTTAATCTCATTGTAAATGAATCAAGCAATGAGCCTTTCACTGCCTAATAGCTCCTCGCCATTCAAAGGCTTTGCCTTCATACACTTTAAATGTACATTTGGCTAATTCCATCCCATTATTTTTCATTATCCCCCCTTCACACCACCCCAAATTGCACATAAGAGGGGGGACAGTTGGTATTGATTGACAGATGGCATTATAATAAAACAGACTTAGACCTTCTTGTAGTATGAGTTGGCATAACCCTGGATAGGATTCCAGTGCTTAGCACTTATGAGTGTTTCATAATCACTCGGTGGTTAATGGACATGGGTAGCAGATAAATCTCCCAGCCTATTGCCCCCTTTTATAATTTTGCTTCCTCCCTGCCCTTTGATATACTCCCCTTTTCACCCCCTATGGCATCATACATTAATTCTAATACCAGGGAATTGGTTTTGGTTTTTTAGGAATGGACAAGCTGGGAAATTCCTCTCATGCTTATTCTTAATCAAGTCAACTAATCAATTTCAATAAGCATTATTATTGCTAATGGCTAATATTTATAGAGTATTTTAATTGCAAAGTGCTTTATATATATTATTTCAAATGGTCTCAACAACAGCCCTCTGAAATAAATTATTATCATCTCTATTTTATAGGTGAGGAAACTGAGGCTCAGAGATGTAAATGACTTACCCAAGGTCACATAACTAGTAGGCACCTGAGACAAGATTTGGAATTCTAGATCCAGTGCTCTCATTCACTTCAACACTGCATTTGCTTGACTACTATATGTCAGTCATTGAAAATAGTGCTGAAGATACAATGACAATAGTGAAGCCATCCCTGCCCTCAAGGAGCTTCTAGGGAGGAATGGGGAAAAAAGAGGAAGGAGACAGAGAAGGGCTGAGAAAAGAAAACATGTAATATTCTTCTTGTAAAGCTAATCAATAATGTACCCATTTAGACAAATGAGGTCATTGAGTCTGACATCCCAAAATGATACTCTGTCCAGTCTCTCCAAGACAATTCTGTTCTTTGTCTAAAGATTGATGACAGAAAAACACTTTGATGGTTCCTTATTATTTATTCGTGCAATTAATTTTATAAGACTATTGTCATTTTATGTAATAACTGACATGATTTAATGGCCTTTTAAATAGAACTTTAAAACTGCCCTAATTTTTGGTACTGGCAAAGTGTAATTGGTTATGCACTCTTGAAAAGCTGAAGTAAAAACTCTTTAAGGCCCCTAGCACTGGATAAACTCCATGGGTGGATCTGCGGGAAGATATGAACAAGGGTTAAGGTCTATATCACTAAGCGAATTTACACACCAATGAGGTCATAGCTACACTGGAGTTTAGGAGGATGATACTTGTTAAGGTCAGGAATCACAGACTGAAATGTTCTGCTTTGCAATACTTTAAACCAGGCATCAGCAAACTACCTCCCATGGGCCAAATCCAGCCCACTGATTGTTTGGGGTTTTTTTATACTCCATGGATCATAACTTCTCAACTCTTGATTTAAACCAATAAAACAAATCAGACAAGAAAAGTATTCTAGAATATGGAATTGTATTGGAAAAAATTGGTTCATCAATCCCACTATAGCATTTTGCCTCAAAGAGATCCAAGAATTAAATTCTATTGCAAAGAAAAAATATTCCCAGTGGCACTTTTTGTGATAGCAAGGAAGTGGAAATACAATGGCTACTCCTTAATTAAGGAAGGTCTGGGCTGGATAAAGCCTAGTGTCTTACAAAGGTGATGGAATACATCACTGTGCAGGAAGAAATGAGGAAGGTGAAGAATTTTGAGAGACTTGGAGAGATTTAAGTGAACTTATACAGAGAATCAGAAGAGCAATTTGCACAATGACTATGAAAATATGAAGGAAAAGATGAAGAAGAAGAAACCAAACTGGAGCAATTTAAAAACCAATGGTGATCCTGAAGAACAAAGAATGAAACAAACATCACCCTCAGGGCAGAAATTCAGGGAACTTTGTGTGCAATATTGATTCTTTTTGTTTAACTCGATTTCATTTTGTTTTCTTATAAGGAAAGATTCGATTCTTGTGCAGGGTTGGGGTGGGGTAGGTACTGCCAAAAATGATAGGGGTATCAATAAAATTAGTTTTTAAAGTGTTTTGCAATAAATAATCAAATTTTAGAGACAGGAAGTCAGGATTCTTACCTATGCCCTACTATGGAAAAGTTGTGCTGGGCAAAAGTACTTCACCTCTCTGTGTCTGTTTCCTCATTTAGATAAGGAAACTTGGCTTAGTGATTTCTAAGGTCCTTAAAACCTCTGATATTCTTTGATTTTGGACTCAAGAGAGATCTTCATTATACACACATGTGTACTTACCATTACTGTAGTCACTTCTGGCAATGGATGCAACATCCTGATCTTGTAGTTTACTACCACTCTAGCAAGAAGTGGTATTTGTTTCATTATCTATTCTCTGAAATTACTATTGTTATATAAGTTACTTCAAGTTTGTCTTCCTTCTATTATTATTATATACATATGAGTCCATTTCTCCCCTCTCATATAATTTGTAGATAAGGAATCTGAGGGTATGTGTAGGTGAGTGTGCATACACACACACACATATATATATACATATATGTTATATAGAGAGAGTGTATGTATATATATATTACAACATAATATAATAAACATTTATCAAGTGTATACTAGGGATCAGTAACTATATTAGGTGCTATGGATACAAATAAGAAAAAAGAGAGTCCCTGCTCTCTTATAATCTAATGGGGAAAGACAACAAATACACTCCCAGAAGTTAATGCCAATGTCTCTAAGCTGTTTGACGATATTTATTGTGTTCATACCCTATTGGATCAGATTCTACCATCAAGGCCAGAAATTAAATTGCTCTGCCTTCTCTTATAAGCATTGGTACATTAAATATTTGTTCACTACAATAAATAATAAATGTCACTTAAAATGAGATATTCCAAAATAATTGACTTAGAGAATCGTTTGTTCAACAAATCCTTGATTCCGAAATCAAGATAAAGTTAGCATGGCAATGGGAAATAATAGTTTTGTTTATAGGGAGTTATAAATTTCCCAGAGTACTTTACAGGCTCCGGACAGCCCTGGGTAACTAACTATAGATACCCTAAAGCTAAGAAACCCAAGGCTCTAAGAGGTTAATTGATTTGACTATGGTCACACACCTAGTAAGATCATAGATTTAGGTCTGGAAAGGGCCTCAGATACCATCAAATCCAGAGCATCCCTTTGAAGCACAGGAAACAAAGGCCCAGGAAAGCTAAATGATTTGCTAAAGGTCACTTGGGCAGAAATTGTCAGTGGCAGGATTTGAAGCCAAGGATTTGCCTACAGAGCCAGGGTACCTGGCATCAAGCACGCTGTATCCCCCAATGATCAGAGAAACCAGGCGTTCCTAATACCAACTTCAGTGTTCTTAATACCAGCCATGTTACTTTATAAGAATATTTCCCAAACTGCAAATAGTGTGGCAAAGTAAGAGCAATAAAAGGAATTAAAATAATTTACATTTATATGGTGTTTATGTTTTACAAAGTGGTATGTATACACAAATACACACACATATATACACATCATTTCATATGATCCTCATGACATCCCTGTAAAATAAATGCTGTTACTAGTATTATTATATTTCCATAGTGCTTTAAGGTATACGAAGTGTTATGTCTGTATACACATACATCATTTTATCCTCATAACAACCTTGTAAGGTAAATGCTATTATAACATTTATATAGCACTTTAAGGTTTACAAAGTATTATATATGTATACACACATATTCACACATTATATCATTTTATTCTCATAACAATCCTATAAGGTAAATGCTGTAAGTATTCTCATTTTACAGATTGGAAAATTGAGTAATGCCTGGAATATATTATACTGAGATGATTCTTTGAGACTCTGAACTCACTAATGTGAGTTCTTCTAAATGTGAGTACTTTCTAAAAGGCAGAAATGTCCTTCATGAAAATCCTCCCCGGCCTTTCCAGGTCACACAGACATGTTCTTTCTCCAAATTCCTAATAACTATTCCTCTTTACCACTGGTGTTGGCATTTAATTGCAGATGGCCTTGCATTGAGCATTGTTATTTCTCTACCTCTTATATGTATCTTACCTCATTCATCAGATTATTCGACCCTAGAAAGCAGGGATCATATCATGTCCTTGATTCTTTTGCCCTTAGCGCTTGACATAGAACAAGGCACATATACAGTACAGCAATATTGTTTTAAGAACAATGTTGAGTGAATAAGTCATTTTGACTATTATAAACACCCAGATTGACTACAAAGGACATGCAAAGGAAGATGTTGTCTGCATCCAGAAAAAGAACCAATAAATAGAAATATGTATAGGATGATTTTACACACACACGTGTGTGTGTGTGTGAGAGAGACAGAGACAGAGAGACACAGAGAGAGAGAGAGACAGAGAGAAAGAGGGAGAGAGACGGAGAGAGAGAGAGAGAGAGAGAGAGAGAGAGAGAGAGAGAGAGAGAGATGGTAGCCATCACTAGCAGAGGAAGGGAAAGGGAAAAAGGTGGAAAAAGAAATTTATATGGTAACTTTATTATATATTTAAAAAGAATAGCAAGTTATATATAATAGATTCTCAGTTTCATGTATAATCATCTTTTTTATTATATTGTTATAGAAATACTTGTTTTATTCCATAAATTAAAAATGAATTTTTTTTAAAAGATGCTAGGTGGTACAGTAGATAGAATGTTAGTCCTGGAGTTGGGAAGATCTAAGTTCAAAACTGACCCCAAATACTTACAAGCTATGTGATAATGGGAAAGCCTCATAACTCTTATCTGCCTCAGTTTCCTCTCAAGCAGGGATAACAATAGCACCTATCTCCCATTTCTGTTGAGAGGTTCAAATGAGTTCATTGCAGAGCATTTAGCACATGCCTGTCACATGGTAAGCACAATATACATGTTAGCTACTCCTTATTGCTGTTCTTATACATTTAAAGCTAGAAGATATCTTAAAGATAATCTAGTCTAATACCTTCACTTTAGATACAAAGAATCTAAATCAGGTAGATTAAGCGATTAATCTAATGGAAGTCAGTCACCAAGCACTAATGCACCCTGGTCTCCTGATTCCAAACCTAGCACTCCTTCCTACTACAATGGGGTGAGAATCACAGAATTGCAGACCCTTAGAAGTTAGAAGGGACCTTGAGCCATTTAATCTATCTCAACAAGGAGAATCCCCTTTACAAAAGAGAGCTTAAACCAGCCTTTGCCTGAAGAACTCTAGTGAGAGACGCTACTTACTGTTCAGGTGGCCTATTAGAATTTTTGTTCTTGGGAAGTCTTTCCCTGCATCAAGCTTAAATGTACTTCAATTTTAACCAACTTATTCATTTTACATAGAAAGAAAATGAGGCCCAGAGACAATAAGGAGCTTTTCCAAGGTCACCATAGTTAAAAAAAAAAAACAGGTCCCAAATAGCATAAATAATGAATCCCATGAAGTGGTAACATTATTCAAGTTCAACTGCATATTTCCATTGGGCTGCAACCAATTATCTTATTTTACAAATTATAACTTTGAATAGTACAAATAGAATAGATGCAACAATATCAGGGGATTCATTATTCATACTAATTGGGACTTAGTTGTATTTAGTGGTGGTGCTAATTCTAGAAGTGAGATCTCATTCTCAAATTTGGGCTTTTCCCACTATGGCATACTTGTTGAATGAATGTTATTGTTGTTTGTCTTTTGTGCTTGAAGGGGACCAAAATGATACCATAATGTCACGGTCGGAGTACAGTGTGTCTAGGGCTGTGCCTGATCATACCAACATGAGCTCAGAAGACTCTTCCACATGTTGGGGACAAAGCTCATATGACCTTTAGGAGGGAATGTCCCTAAATCTGTGCACCTCATGTTTCTTTTGAGCTACCACAATTCTACTTCACTCAGAAAATAGCACCTTCTTTGATATGGGCATGCTCTCCCATGTCTTACAAGTGATACCAAAGCTCGTCAGAGAGACCTTCAGACTATCACTTCTTCTGACCACCTGCCATGTGTGAGTTCTCCATAAAATAGCCTTTGTAATAAGTGAATGAAACAAACAAAAAAATGATTCGTTGCTGGAGGGCAAAGGGAATAAAGGTTTGAAAGTTTGGCCACAGCAGGACTCCTACATGATGAAAATCAGTAAGAACGGAAAAGGGAATGTGATGATAACCTTGTGACTCACAAACGAATAAACAAGTGCATCCTATGATAAGTCCAATCCTGGAAGCTTTTTATCTGGTGTAGAAATCACCTCTGGAGAACATGGAACTGTTACCATGCAAAGACAACACAATTCCAGACTCTCGTTGAGCCTGAGCTCAGAGTGGATCATAAAGAATGAATTTTCATACATCTTATAGGAAGATGGTTTTCTCCACAGCATGTCCCAGTTGTAGCTGGGTTATTTCAGATAAGCCACAGAAAAGCCTATTTCCCCACACTTTTCATCTTCACACTAAACTGGTGTGAATGGTTATTGAATATACCAGTTAGCATGAGATTAACTGCCCGATTTTGACCAAAGATCATTGGGAAGTCTTGATTTTATTCTCCTTACACTGCAGATGAAGTGAACCTTGGCCACAGACAGGAAAGCTGCTCTCTTGATTGGGGAGAAAAATGAGAACAAGGCAAGTGGATTTCCTTAGAGGCCCACTTTACTTGGAGGGGGAACATGCACCTCCAAACCTAGAACCAAAGGATTCACTAAAACAGGAAAGCATTTTTCACTGAATCACGTTCTTCAACAAAGCAGTTGACTTATTTCCAATAAATATTGCTTTCATGTCAAACATTATGCTTGTAAATATAGCATCAAATTTACTACTTTCTTAAGTGAATAGCATTAATACCCATTCCACGGCAAACATGACAGCAGAGGTTGTATATTGTACTGCAGAACTCACAATCATCCTCTTTACATTAAAAAATAATGATCCTTTTCTCATTTGCAGGATCTTAAAAGCAAAGACGCCTTTGGTCACTTGACAGTGTGAAGGCCCATCTCATAAATAGTCAATGCAAACAGGATTTTCTTACCTTCCTATAGAAGTCAGACTGAAAGCTGTCTAGTCCTCCAGGGAGCCATATTTCTCAAGAAAATGGTTCCTTTCAGAAGTTCAGAAAATTTAAGCAGCATAAACACATTTGGGGAATGTGGCAAGTAAAACATACACTTAAGTTGTTTGTTTCTCCCCACCCGACACCCACCCTTCCCATCAATCAATTGCTCTACAGCTACAATTGCCTTTGGAATGGAAAATACCAGGGTCTATATCAATTCCTCCTTTCTTTCCAAATCTGTCATTTTTATTAGATAAGTAGCATAAATACTACATTTCCCCCCCAAACTAACTTTGCAAAATCACAGCAGTTAAACTGAACATGGTACTTATACAGATTTGACCCATCCTTCTAGTTTGTTAAGTGATTTGGAGATTCAGACTTTAACATGTTAGCAGTGAATAAGAAAGGATAGAGAACTGTCCAGAAACAATTTGTTCCATGTTTTTGGAATGCTTACTTTAGGCAAAGTATCATAGCAGGTTGTGTGTTTAACAAAGTATAAAATGGGATCTTTGTCCAGAAGAAACATCTAGTTTGGTCTAGGAAACAAACATCTTAACTTCTTTTTATCTCAGTTTCTCCATCTGTAAAATGGTGTTATAGATAATACCTACCCCACAGGATTGTTATAAGGATCAAATGACATAGCATCTATAAAGAGCTTTGCAAGCTTTAAAGCATTATAGAAATTCTAGCTCTAATGATCATTCTGGGGTCTGATGCTCTCAACAACCTGGTCACCCACCTCCTGCACATATGCTAACCTGTCTATGTACAATCTAAAAGACCCAGAATTTAATACAATACTCCAGATGCGTGATCTCACCAGGAAAGAGTATACCAGAGCAGCCTTAAAATGACAGGACACAGAGCGCAAAACTCTTCCAAAATGGAAGTCTGGAATGGAGGTCTTCTAAGATGACCCCCCTGATTTTACAGAGGAAGAGATGATCACTACCCTCACTGCGGACTTTGTTCCTGCTTTAATACAGCCAAGCGTAAAAATATTTTTTGACTCCTGTGTCATATTGACTCATCTTTAGCTTGTTGTCCACTCATATATTTTTCATAGGAACTATTATGAGCCAGACTTTCTTATATTTGTACAATTGGTTTTTTGAGCCTAAGGATTCATAGACTATAAGCTCCCTGAAGGCAAGCACTGTTTTTTGTTTTGTTTTGTTTGTTCAGTATACTGAATATCTATCACAGTGCCTGATACACAGTAGGCATTTAACAAATGCTTATTCATTGATAAAATCACAAATCTAGAATAGGAAGGGGCCTTAGAAGTCATCTATTTCAACTTCCTTATTTTATACGTCAAAAAAACTAAGGCCCACTGGCCCTGGAGTCAGGAGGACCTGAGTTCAAATCCAATTTCAGTCACTTAACACTTGCCAGCCATGTGACCTTAGGCAAGTCACTTAACCCCAACTGTCCTGCCTTCCCCCTCCAAAAAAGCAAAGCAAAACAAAACAAAACAAAAACTAAGGCCCAAAGAAACCAAAACTAGCTGAGGGTCACACAGGTAGTAAATGGCAGAGCCAGGCTTGACACGCCAGCCCAGCGGTTCCACTTTCAATGTTCTTTCCATTGCACCATGCTGCCTTCCATTTTATCAATTTAATTTCATCTTCTTAGATTTGACCCATCTTTCTATTCTGCTGAAATATTTGTGATCCAGGCTTTACTATGTCAGCTATCCCTCCCACCTCTATGACCCACAAATTGGACAATCACAGCTATCCATGCTATGTCAATGTCATTGATTAAAAATATTAAATAGCAGAGGGTTATTATAATGAGACATCATGTTATATTATCGTAAAGTAATATTAGATAATGGCAAGGTTATAAGCATTTTTATGCAAGATCTGGCATTCCGTGGGCATAGGGAACTCTCAATGAATAAACCCCCTCTACCAATGAAGAGTAGTACCTGCTTGACAATTTATAATCCTGGAAAGTGGCCTGGGAAGTTTAAGTGACTTGCACAGTGCATAACACATGGTAGGCCCTTAATAAATGCTTGCTGGCTGATTGATTGTCCAGCATCACACATTCAATATGTGGTAGCACCTGGATTTGAACTTGGATCATTCAGTGGATAGAGTGTCAAGGCTGGAATCAGGAAGACTCATTTTCCTGAGTTCAAATCTGACCTGAAACACTTACTAGTTGTGTGACCCTGGGCAAGTCATTTAACCCTGTTTGCCTCTGTTTCCTCATTTGTAAAATGATCTAGAGAAGGAAATGGCAAACCACTCCAGTATCGCTGCCAAGAAAACCCCAAATGAGGTCATGAAGAGTCAGACATGACCAAAAACAACATTCTGAATATATGGAGGACTTGCTATCAATTATGCTATACTGCTTCTTACAATAACTCTATATTCTATTATGATGCCATAACACAATAAATCATTGATAATGCTTCACACCAGCATGTGATTCTTAGAACACATTTCTATGATGGTTTATAAAGTACTTTTCCTCCTAACACCAATGTGAGTTGGGAAGTTCAAATATGATTGTTCTCATTTTGCAGATGAGAAAACTAACATTCTGACAGTTTATAATTCATTGTGTCTCATAGGCAGTAAATGACAGTGCTTGGATTTTAGCCCAGGCCTTCCGACCTGGTATCTAGAGTCTGGTTAGCCTTTTTGATGACTGTCTTTAGGAAACAGACCTATTCCTGCTTCTCTCCTGTAAGTATCTGGTGGACTATTTTCCACTAGACATACTGCCTGATACATGCCCATATTTCAAGCTCTTCTCTGACTTTTCTGCCCACTCACCCAGACTCATGAGATCATCCCTCGATTCATTCTCAACTTATTCATTTTACCCCCTAAGAAAGCTCAGATGTCATTAAGGAGCAGACAGGTATAGATACACACTGGTCTGACAAGCAAGTGATCTGGGTGCTAGTCCGAGCTTTAACATGAACTAGCCAGATGACCTTCACTCTTTTATTTTCTTTTCCTGAGCCTCTTCTTTTTTATAAGAGGGTTACATCAGATGACCTGTCATCATGTCCCCTCCAGCTCTATGAGATTGTGAATTGTAAACCTGGACAATTTCCCTAGGAATGCCTACTCTCAGATAATTTATAAATATGTCAGATAAGATCAGTCCTAACACTGATTCCATCTAAGCTAAAATGAGGAGTTATAGCAGCTGGGGGGAAAAATCATTCAGGGAAGGGGCATGGGGAGGAGGCAGAGATATAGAAGACCCAGAGATCAACTTGACAGAAGCTCTCAAGAGTCCCCAAGCCAGTATATAGGGTAAGGCAAAGGGGATGTTCACTGCTCTTCTGGGTACAAACCATAGAGGAAAGCTGGTTGGGGGAAGAGTCATGGGGGAATGGGGAACCTGTAGGCTTTCTGGTTCCCTCTAGCAAGGACATGGAGATAATATTTCTTCCTTTAAGCTGTGGATCTCCTTGTTGGTCCCCAGCTAGCCTCGTAGAACCTTTGCAAGGAAGGAGGCGAGTGTTTGGGTCATCCAGTGCTGATTGTCAGTCACTGTGTGGGTCAAAGAGCAGGGGGAAGGAGGTGGAAGAACCTCAAGACAGAACTCAAGTACATTGATCTGGAGTCAAAGGACCTAGGTAGGACCTTGCTATTTTTACCTGTGTGACATTTGGAATGCCTCTTAACCTGGACTTCAATTTCCTTACCTATAAAACAATGCTCTAGAACAGATGGCTTCTGGCTCTAGTTCTTTCTCCTTTGAACTGCTTGATGAGGGTCCATTTTCCCCTTTGTTTTATTGCTAGGTCATTTCCCTGCTACAAACATGGGCAGGGGGGAGGTTGGTGTCAGAAGACCTGGCTTTGAGTTCCCATCTGGCAAATGTAGCTCTGTGGCCTTGGGCAGCTCACTCAGACCTTTATGAGACCTCAGTTTCCTCATCTGTTATCTGGAGATGATAATACTCCACAGGGTATGTGTGAGGGAAGCACTTTGTAAACCTAAAAACCCTCTAGAAATGTCATCTCTTATTTCATTTCCAAAACAGGCTTTGCAATCCCAGAATGACTCCATTTTCTAAAGCACTTAGCCAAGGCTAGACAGAAAAAGCTTGGCTCAGTAGGTAGAGAGAGCAGCCTTTGAATCAAGAAGCCCTGTGTTCAAATACCTCCTCTGCTCCACACTAGTTGTAGGATGGTGGATGAGTCATTGAACATCTCAGTGTCCAACACCAATGAAATCACAAGTCAGCACCCTCCCCCCTACCCACCATCGCACAACAAAATGCCCTTTTTAAAAATAAAAAGTAGCCACAACTCGCATTTCCTATTTGTTCACATGTTCGTTTACGCCTTCTGAGAACCATGGTAGATGAGCTAAGCATGATTTCACCTCACGGGAACTTTTCATTAGATCCCCATCGAATGAGACGCTTAGCAAACTGATGGTGACTAGCAGAGCTGACCAGAGGTTAGGGCACAGAGGTGTAGATATAGGCCATCTGTTCTAGAACCGAGACCTGAGCTCTAATTCAGTCTTAAATACTTCCTAGTTGTGTTACCCTGGTCAAGTCACCTAACCTCTGCTTGTCTCAATTTTCTCATCTGTAAAATGGGGGTAATAATAGCACCTATCTCCCAGGGTTATTATGAAGATCAAATGAGACAATACTATGAAAAAAAAAACACTTAACACAGGGCCTGGAACAGAGTAAGCACTATATAAATGCTTATCTTGCAGCCTAAGCTTCATTTGGTCATTGTTTGGGTCCTCATGGCTTAGAATGAGTGCAAATAGCAATTGTTTCTACTCTGGCCAGAAACCCTAAGGGTCTTCCCCTTCAGGATTGATTTATTATTTTGACCAGGTTAAAGTTTAGGCTATTCTTTACCACATTTCTTACCTACCCTTAATCACTAAATGGATATAGCCTCAGAGAAACTGAGACCTGAGAGAGACTTTAGCTTAAAAAGACAAAGATCTCCCACTGCATGGGGCCATCTCTAGTCATCCTGATATATGTCTTTCCCCTGGACCCCGATGGCTCCAGAGGAGACAGTGAACCTAGTGACTTTGTACAGCCCTGCTAAATCCAATTCACTTGCAAGTGGAGACATTATCCCCACCCTCCCACCCCACCCCACACAGGTCATTGGTCCTTTTAAAGAAGGAGGGACAAACAAGTATACTTAAGAAACACAGATGAAGACATTTGACAAATTTGCTTCATTCCAACCTTAAGTCAAAAACTACTCTGCTGGGATGAAGGAATTAGGCTTTACTGTCTGTCCCCCACCAAAATATTTCTCTTCTCCCTTAAATAAATAGAAGCAAACCTTACTGAATAGTGAAGCCTGAATGTTTCAGTAATAATGATTCAAATTTCCATTAATTTCCCATTCCTTATTTTTAAGATATAAGAAATGAGAGAGACCATCATTGCATTAAGCTATGTCCTCAGAACCTGGGCCTTGGGAAATGGCAGAAGTTGAGATCCAACTGGTGAAATCTACCATGAGATCCAGGAAGATGCCTGATGTAGAATAGCTTAGGTGGCCCAGGGAAACTTCTCCCAGGGATGGTGGCCATCTCAACCTCATCTCTGATTGTGGAATGAAAGGGCTGGCTGGCTCAGTGAATAGAGTACTGAGCTTGGAGTCAGGAAGACCTGAGTTCAAATCCTGCCCCACACACTTAGTAACTATAAATATAGCAAATCATTTAACCTCTGTTTGTCTCACTTTCAACTCTAAAATGGGGATAACAACAGCACCCACCTCCCAGAGTTATTGTATCAAGTGAAATAATAATTGTAAAGTACTTAGAGTGTCTGGAACACAGGTGCTTAATAAATGTTTGTTCCTTCTTCCTTCCCAATATGATATAGACCATATGGAGTATAGAATGTCAGGAGATGATAGAAAGCTTAGACAAAAATCTAACATGATACAGTTGGAATCCAAGAAGATCTTGAAAATACAGAATGCTGGACTGAATCAAAGATGACATGAAGTTGAATTAGATGGAAAGTCTTCTCCTTGGGCTCAAGAACTTGATTTCACAAGTACAAAATGAGGGAAACCCATGTCCAGAGAGCAGTTCGTCTTTAAAAGATCTGGGGTTTTTCAACTGAAAGTTTATTATGAGTTTAAATGTTATTGGACAGCCAGAAATAATCAATATAATATTGGGTTATAACAGAGTTTCTAGGAGAGAAAGGCTGTAAGCAACAGTCCCAAAATACTGTCCTTGTATCTGGAATATTATCTTCAGTTCTAGGTTCCACATTTTAAGAAGGACGTTGATCAGTAAGATACTGTCCAGATGACAACCAAGATGGTTGTGCTTTGAGTTCATGCCTTTTGATGATGGTAATGATGGTGGTAGTGCTGATGAAGATAGTTAATATTTATATAAGTGCTTACTATGTACCAGGAACTGTGCTGTGAAATTATTTTGAGATTCAGCTGAAGGAACTAGGAAAGTTGAGTCTATAGGAATGAGGCTTATGGGGACATATCTGACTTTGAACATTGTGTGACCCTTGTCATATGAAAGAGGCATTAGATTTATTCTGTTTGGTCCAGAGGATAGGTCTAGGAGCTCTGTAGCAGGAGTACATGACTGGAGGATATATGGGTTGTCACACAGCCTGAGACAAGAATTCAAGGACATCATTTCCTGACTCCCAGCCTTTTATGTAGAGAGGGTTGGCTTTACCAAGATGTGAGAGCTTGGTACCTAACGCTAACATCTGCCTACCTAGAATGAAACAGGGCTTAGCACCAAGACTTCAAGGGAAGTATCTCATTGGTCTTGGGATAAGGTTTCTGGTTCTCCTTGATAGAGCCTGTCAGTTTCCTGGCCAAGGATTTCATCCGAGCCAAAAACTGGAAGCAGCAAATACTGTAACTGGCCAATGGAGCCATGATTCTAGACTAGCAGAAATATTACATCTAGGGGCGGCATGAGGATTTCACAAGAAAAAAATATATATGTATGTGTGTATGTACACATATATATGTATTATATATATGTGATTGTGTATATATACACATACATATGTGTGTATGTATACCTATGTACACTGTCTCTCCTCTTGTATTATCAACTGAAGATTCCCCATGAGTGAAATATTTGCTCAGTCTCTATACTGATAATATATATATATACACTGATAGGATAATGTGCCCTTGTATGGAGGTCGATGTTATCATGCAAATCCTCTTATCATGCTGCTCTTATAAATGCCTTTACTCTAAGTTAATTATATCATATGATAGTCTGTGGCAATATAAAGAAATTGGTGGGGGCTCATATGGAGTTTGAGGAATATCTAATGATGTTCCTTGAACTTGAGGTAGTTATCCTAGTTGGGGAAGTAGGCCAGAAGGCCACAATATGAAATAAAAACAAAACTTCAATCCAGGTCCTTTTTTTTTACTTTTTTTCCTTGGCTTGGGATTTTTGCCTATGTTCAGATTTTTGTCATGATATAATCACATACAAAATACATTTGGAATAGGTGTTTATAATCCAAAGATGCAACATCCTAAAGTAATCTAACATCGAATCAAAGATTGTTTTCTTTTTAAAGCTAGCAACAAAATAAGTTCTATGTGAGTAAATTTTAGCAAAATTATACAGGCAAATATCCAAGCAGAGCGAACTCAAAGGAAAGAGCAATAATTATCGTTCAGATAATTTGTACATTTATGAGGGTCTATCGTTTAGTTGATTCAAACATTGGGAGAAAAACTTGAATCCAGGAAGCCATCACACACCTGCATATTCCAGATGCTTACGGGGCATTTTTACCATCAATTAGTTACCTAGGTAGCACAGTGGATAGAGTGCTGGGCCTGAAGTCAAGAAGACAAGTTCAAATCCAGCCTCAGACAGTGTTACCAGCTGTGTGGTGTAAGGCAGATAATTTAACCTCTGTCTGCTTCAGTTTCTTCATCTGTAAAATGGGGATAATAATGGCACCTGCCAACAAGTATTGTAAAGATAAAGTGACATATTTGTAAAGTGCTTTGTAAACCTTAAAGCATTCCATAAATACTAGTTATTGTTTTTATTACTATTACTGAAATTACATGGGCTTCCTCCTAAGTGGAGGAATTAGTAAACATATTAACAGGAAAGACTCAAGTTGGAAATGCATCCTTTCATTTCCTATCCTGATACATATCTGTAAAGTATGCTATAATCTCCTGAATGAGCAGACTGGCTAACCTGTGTTTACTTCTAAGGAAACCAAAATTAGCAATTGTAAAGAGGCTGATATGCATGTGAGTAATTTCCAGTTTTGTGTGGTTGATTTGTTTTTGTTTCTGCACTGTAGGCCTCATCCAGCTAGGTTTGACATTTCAGATGTGTTTTCCGGATCATGCAAACAGAAGCATTTCTGCCTACTTAGCATTACACATTACACATCTGTCCCCTTCAGTGCCAGCTTTTTCTGCCCCTGGATTTACACAGTGGAAGGAGAACAGGGATAAAGGGATTAAAAAGCAATGATTTTCTGGGAGGCTTTAGAAGGATGTTGGCTATGATCTGAGATTACTTGATTCATCTATATGGGTATAACACTACTGGAGAAAGACTGGTCATTTAAAATGCAGATAAGCATATAAATGAACATTTTTAGCACTTTTACACAGTATCTGCAGAATTTAACATGAGTATCACCTAGAGAGCAATGGAGAAGAAAATGGCGGGTGTGAACAGGCTGCCATACATAGTAAATAAGAAGCTATGAGGAACCAGAGCAAACGACAATGTCAAGGAAATGAATGACTGTTAAAAGAAAAAAAAGATGGGCTGGTCACATGATGAAAGCAATGAATTACCAACAGACAGTCCAGGTCAATTCACGTTGACTATGTGATCACTGCTTCCTCTTCTAGATGACCATCCTTTTAATAACACGTGTTATAATTTTGCTAGAAATCAAAGTCCATCTAGTCTGTTGCCCCTCCCTATATCCTTCCTTATTTACTGGGCATAGATATCTTCATCCATGGGATCGCAGGATTATAGATTTAGAACAGTAAGGAAGTTGAGAGGCCATCAAAAGAAAAAGGAATCCAGCCTCAAAAGAGGAAAAGAAATCATGCACACTCTTTATATTGTCTTGGTAACGGCAGAGGAGTTGACTCTATGTCTGTGAATCAGGCCCTTCCTAGCATCTGTTGGCTTTTGCTAGCTCATTCATCCCACCCCGGCATGGTTGCTTCCACAAATCATGGCCTACCAGCGGGGAGCGAGAGGACAGAGATTCCAAACGCAGGGTCCAGAATGGTTGCTCTAATTTGCTGTACCCACGGGGCAGCTCTCAATGTAGATATTTTTCAACTAAGCATAAGGTACCCCTTTAGCTCCACATATCATTGGATACTCTGACAAAAAGCAGAAATTGTTATTTCTAGTAGGGAACAGAAAGACTGTAAATGGACCTCTTAATGATGTAAGGCTGGAGTTTTGCAGTTTTGTGCTCAAGTTTTCCAGATCTGAAGCTCTGCCAAATACAGTCAGCATTTTGCCTTTAACTGCATCTGCAAGTAGTCTCAACTTAAAGATCCTTCCCTTGAAGGGCCCAAAATGCATGCTCCTGAAAAGAAAATAAACTCCATACATCAGCTTAGTTGAATGCTGCTTCTTTTTTTCTTCTTCCTTTCTTTTCAAATGAATTGTATGGTCTTGGGCTGATATACCTACATCAAAGAATTCAACTGAAATATAATTGTATGTTCTGCAGGTGTGAAATTCAGAATTGTAGTTAGTTATTGATAACATCACAAATAAACAGAAAGGTAGGTGGAAAAAGTAATATTTTAATCCTTTTGCTTTTAGCCAAACTTCAAGATAAACAGATTTCGAGATGTTTAAGAGCTGAAAGGGGACAGAGAAAACATTGAGTTCAACGACTTCATGCTACCTAGATGGAAACAGATGCCCAGAAAGGGGTAGGGACTTACTTTCCCAAGGTCACATTAGTAGTCAGTGAGAAAATCAGGACTTGAGCCCAGGTCCCTGACTCCTAATCATGTATTTTTAACCTGCTACAACACATGAGCTCTTTTGGTACAAATAATTGTGACCACTCTTACTCATCTTTAGACAATCAGGGAACAAAATAAACAAACTCAAAATACTTTCTTATTGCCATGGCATAAATCACTATTAGCACTTGGGAAGCAGGCGAGTGGCCTTCTGTCTGCTCACATAGGTTCAGCAGCTCACTAATCTTTAAATCCAAATGATACTGCCTGGTATATTCCCAAATTTCTGGTAGTTCTGGGTACAGAACATGAAGGAACTGGGGATGTTTAATTTGAAAAAGACAAAGGGAGGACACATCATTAAGAATGTAAGGTCATAGATTTGGAGCTGGAAAGGACCATAGGGAGATCATCTAAAGCAAACCTTTTCTCTTTTTTTTTCCCTTTCGACAAGAGGAAGAAATGGAGGCCCAGGGAAATCAAGGGACCTGTCCATGGTCACACATATAGTAATCAGCTAAGGTGGGATTCAAATTCAGATGCCACAGTTTCAAGTTCTTTCCACTATACAACCCTGTCTCCCAATGAAGGGCTGCCATGAAGGATAAGACTTATTCTACTTTTTTATCCCCAGAGGATAGAAATAAGAGGAAAGAGTAAGAATTGCAAAAAAAAAGTAGATTCTGGCTTCATGCAAAGAAAACTTGATAATAATGATAGTGGGTTCCTCCTCACTGGACATTTTCAGTTGGAGCCTGGATGACCACGTGATATAGAGAGAATTTTTGTTCAGGTATGGGTTGGACTAGATTGTCTCAGAAGTCCTTTCCAACCCTGAAAGTCTGTGAAATCCTATCATTATTAACAGACTAAATTAATAATAATCATCATAACACTCAGTCATTTCAATCATGTCCAATTCTCCATGATCCCATTTTCTTGTCAAAGATGCTGGAGTGGTTTTCCATTTCCTTCTCCAGCTCATTTTATAGATGAGAAAACTGAGGTAAATAGGGTTAAATGACTTGTCCATGGTCTTCCTGACTCCAGGCCTGGCACTCTACTGTGACACTTAGCTGTCCAATAATAATAATAGCTAATATTTATATAGAGCTTGCTATATGCCAGGTACCATACTAAGACCTTAACAATTATTATCTTATTTGGTCCTAGGAGATAGGTGCTCTTATTATGGTCCCCATTTCATAGATGACAAAACTGAGGAAACAAGTTAAGTGGCTTACCCAGGGTCACATATCAGTGAGTCTGAAGCCTAATCTGAATTCAAGTCTTTCTAACTCTGAGCCTGGCACTCTATACACCACATCATTTAACTGCCCCTAATGGTGATTGAGTGAAATTCTGATAATAGCTACACCTAGTCATAGACTTGTACAATTGGAAAGACCCAAGGGATCACTGAGTTAAATGCTTTCATTTTACAGGAGAGGGTAGGAGACTTAGCCAAGGTCACACAACAAGTTAGTAACTTAGCTAGGACTATAATCAAAGTCTTCTCCATGTTAGTCTCCTTCTTGATCACAGTTTTACTCTAAGAGGATAAAGGACAGCATTGTAGATGGAAATTCAAACAGTAGATTAATTTATTTTCCTATGTGGTATGTGTTAGAATACAGACAGAAGAGTGTTTCATATTTTACTTGTCGAACAAAAGACTGAATAATATGGGGGAGAATGCCCTAGCAAATAGCTTTTCGTTCCCCTATCTAAAAGTCTGGTCAAAGTCCAGGTAGGACCATACCAGAATACAAATGGACCTCTTCCATGCAGCCAGCTGAGGGAAATATTTCTATAATAATGGAAAAGGCAGATGGCAGAAACAGTCAGGTGCAAAACTTAGATATAACCCCCAGCAATATTGCATAGATCTTATACAATACCATATAAGTCTTTTTTTTTAATGGGACTTGTTCTAGGAAGTTTGGATTCAGTCAAAGGGCCACATTTGAGGATCTAGAGGACCACGTGTGGCTTCAAGGTTGCAGGTTCCCCAACCCTGGATGACAGGACATCACTAGTCCCTGGAAAACTCACCTCACTATCCCTGCCTCTACGAGTTTATTCTATAATATATATACACTGCCATTAAGCTGGAATCTCATTCTGTACCTAATGACTCAGATGTGAAAGTCACCTGTGGAAATCTAGCACTAGCTACTATTCAACTTGAATTCAAACATAATTATCAATGAAGTGTCAAATATTTGCATAATACTATACCAAGTAATTTAGCGTGTACAAAAATGTACAAGACACAATTGCTGCCTTCAGGGAGTTTATAGTCTAGTTAGGAAAATAAAACATCAACTTGGATATTTAAAGCAACATAAAGGATGAATAACAATTGAAGACTGCCAAGTCAAGTCCATAAGAATTTATTATGTGCCAGAAACTGTGCTATGTCCAAGGAATACAAAGAAAGGGAAAACAAGAAGTCGCCTTCACTGTAAGACGCTCAAAATCTAATGGAGAAGACAATGTGACAACTACTATATAGAAATAAGATATAGAGGATGAACCAGAGATTACCATGGAAAGAAGGCACTAGCAATGGAAGGATGACAAAGTAAGGCAGGGGTCAGAAGGTAGAGGACCTTGAAAACCAAGGTAAGGAGATGAGATTTTTTCTTATAGGCAAAGGAGAGTAAAAAGGTTTCCGAGCACAAAAATGTTACATGACAAAGATGTTTTGTCCTCAGTAATCCCCAGCACTTGGCACATCCCAAACCCAAAGGTAACTCAGAATAGGACCCTGTCCCCTTGAATTAATAAATGAATAAATAAAAATGCACTTACTAGGCATTTACTATAGGCCAAACACTGTGCTTGGCACTAGAGATACAAATTGAAAAACAAAGACCATCCCTTCCATCACAGGACTTACATTTTAATAGGGAAATGTAATACACATATGAGGGAAGCCTTTATAAAGGAGGGGCCTTTTGGTCTGGAATGTTGTAGGGATGGTGAGTCGAGCTATAGGGGATTGGCTGATAATCTGATGGATGCGAGGCAAAACCAAATAGTTGTGGGGCAGCTAGGTGGCACAGTGAATAGAGCGCCGGTCCTAGAGTCAGAAGGATCTGAGTTCAAATCTAACCTCAGACACTTAACATGTACTAGCAGTGTGACCTTGGGCAAGTCGCTTAACCCCAATTGCCCTGCCTTCCCTCTCCCCCCTAAAAAAAAAAACAGAACAAACAAAAAAACAAACAGTTGCTTTCATTTGCATTGCACTACTTTTCAAATGAGCTAACATGTAAAGCACTTTCTAAATCTTAAAGAACTATATAATGCCAGCTAGCAGCAGCAGCAGTAGTAGTGTAGTGATTTGGAATAATTTTTTTCCTATTTTGTTTTTGATAGCTCAGATGTCTTCTTTGAAAACCTTCTCTTAACATCCTTTGGCTATTTACCTTTTGGGAACTTGGTCTTCTGAATGAATCAGTTCCTTTTACATTGTGAATAAGAGAACTTTATCAAAGAAGTTTGCTGCAAAGATTATTTTTTCCCCTATCAACTGTTTATCATTTAAATTCAGATAATTCTTGAATTAAAATTGAATCCCACTGGTTTTAGTTATACAAAAACTCTTTAATTTTATGTAATTAATATATTCTGTGATCCTCTCTATCTCTTGTTTGGTTATAAACTTTTCTCCTTTCCATAGCTATGAGGGAGAATTTCTCCCCTGCTCTTCCAATATGTTTGTGATGTCATTTTTAAACATCTCTAAATCATGTATATATTTGGAGATTAGCTTGGTACACAGTATAAGATATTGCTCTATACTTAATATCTATCAGAAAGTTTTTCAATTTTCCCAGCACTTTATATCAAATAATGAGTCCTTATGCTGTGGTAACCTGGATCCATTGGGTCTGGAGAACACTATGCTACTGTGTTTGTTGTTTCTGAATGTTTTATACCTAATCTGTACCACTGATCAGCCACTTTATATTTTAAGCAACACAAAATTGTTGGGTTAACTTTTTGCTTCTTAACTTTATGCTTCTTAGCCTGATATGAGATCTGGTATTGCCAGGCCTACTGCTCTCCCACTCATAAACATTATTTCACTTGAGATTTTTTACCTTTATTCTTACAGATGCAATTCATTGTCATTTTTCTAGCTCTGCAGAACAGTACTTTGTTAGTTTGATTGGTTTAATATCAAGTAAGTCCATTTGTTTAGGCAGTATTGACATTTTTATTTTATTGGCACAGTCAATCCACAAGAAATTAATATTTCTCTAATTTATAAAGGGCTATTTTCATTACAGCAAAGTGTTTTGCAGATGCATCTGTATAGCTCCTGAGTGAGCCTCAGTGGATAGGCTAAGAAATATTTTACATATTTTGTAGTTATTTTGAAATAAATTTCTCTTACTACTGGGTTTTGTCAGTAACATACAAAAGTCCTACAAAATGAATGGGGATTTTATACCTTGGAAACTTGTGAATTAATTCACTGCTGCAATTAATTTTAGTTGAAATTTTTAGGGTTCTCCATCTAGTAAATAGAAGTTTTGTTTCCTCTTTCTTTACTGTGTAAAGTAGTAGTGATCACTGATAATGAGTATCCTTATATATCTTGATCTCATTGGAAAGGCTTCTAACTTTTCTCCATTACATATAATTTTTGCTCCTGTTTTTTTAGATAGATACAAATTACCCTATTAAGGAAAGGTCTATTTATTCTTGTATTTTCTATTTTTATTTATCTATTTGCTTTTTTTTTTGAGGGGAGAGGGCAAGGCAATTGGGGGTAAGTGACTTGCCCAAAGTCACATGGCTAGTAAGTGTTGTGTCTGAGGCTGGATTTGAATTCAGGACCTCCTGACTCCAGGACCAGTGTCCTATTCACTGCACCACCTAGCCACCCCAGGATTTTCTATTTTTAAAAGAAAAAAAAAGTTACATTTCATTGAAAGCCTTTTCAGAATCTATTGACATAATTGTGTGTTTTTATTATTTTATTATTAACATTGTCTATTATAGTAATAGTTTTCTTTATACGGAACCAACCTTGCATCACTAATAAAAGTTCAGCATGATTATAGTTTATAATCTTTATATTACATTGCTGTAGTCTACTTGCTCACATTTTATTTAAAATATTGCATTATTGTTCATTAGAAATATTGGTGTTTAGCATTATTTCTTTGCTTCATCTCTTCTGGGTTTATGTATGAAGACTAAATTTACATGATAATAATAACTTGGAAGGACCTACTCTTTTCTTATTTTTTAAACATTTAAATACTAGAACTAATTGGTCCTTAATTCTCAATAGACATTCAAATAAAAATCCATGTGGTCTTTCTGCAAGCTTTTTTTTTTGTCTTTTGGGGATTTATTTGTGGAATTTTCAATTTCTTTTTTTCTAAAATTGGGTTTTTTAAAATAACATTCTTATTCTATTAATGTGAACAGTTTACATTTTGGTAAGTGGTCATCCATTTCATCTAAATTATCAGTTTTGTTGACACATAATTGGGCAAAATAATTTTTTTTATAATTTCCTTTGTTTTCTCTTCATTTGTTTTGAATACTTTTCATTTTTATATGAATGACTTGGTTTCCCACTATTTTTTATCAGAATAGATAATATTGTGTAAATGTTTTAATCTCCTAATTTTATAAATATGATGTCTTTGTTTTTGTCTTTGCTTTCAAATTTATGAATCTCTTCTTTGATTTTTAGAATTTCTACTTTGGTGTTTGAAGATTTTTGATTTATCACTTTTCTAGTTTTTTTAGTTTTTTACCCAATTCATTGACTTGCTCTTTTTTCTCTTTTGTCAATAGAAGTATTTAGAGACATAAATTTTCTCCCATGGACTATTTTAATGGTATCCCATAAAGCTTTGCAGATTGTCTAATTGCTGTCACTTATTTGATGGAATTTTCTTTTGTTTCTGAGGTTTGTTCTTTGACTTACAGGTTCTTTATGATTAAATTATTTGATTTCCAACTAAGTTTTTTTTCCCTTAAAAACCCTTTATTGAATCTTATCTTTATTAAATTGAGGTCCTAAAGGATGCTTTTAGTTCTTCTGCTTTGCTGGATTTGCTTGTGATGTTGTAATACCCCATTGTATGGGCAGTCTTTGTAAAGGTACTATGTATGGCTGAGAAGTATGTAATTTCCTTTCTTTTTCCTATTTGTAATTACTAGAGATCTATAATCTCTAATTTTTCCAAAATTCTACTAAGTTCCTTAACTTGTTTTTCTTTATCTTTTTTGTCATATTCCCCAGGTCTGAAAAAGGCACAATGAAGTCTCTCATTATTATAGTTTTACTCTCTCTGCAATTCAATTGACTTTCCTTTTAATTACTTAGATGTTATTCAATTAAGTGAATATATATATATATATGTCATTGACATTGATTCATCATCTTTGATGGCTTTAAGCACAATGCAATCTTCCTGCTTATCTCCTTTCTATGATGTGTACTTTTACTACATTTTTGTCTGAAATTATGTGTATTACTTCTACTTTTTAAAAATTCACCTAAAGCATAATAGGTTCTTCTCCAACCTCTCATTTTAGCTCTATATGAATTTTTATGCCTCAGTGTTATTTTTTATAAACATGTTGTAAGGTTCTACTTCCTAATCTATTCTGCTATCCTTTTCTGTTTATAAGCAAGTTCACCCCATTTATAATCACAGCTGTGATTGTTAATTATGAATTTTCCTCTACTCCTCCTTTCTCCTTTCTTTACAAAGAAATGTGGTGAAGTTTTCCCTAATGTTTGTGGTCTGTGAAATGGCAAGATATGTTTCTGTTCCATTTTACCTCCTCTCTCCTCCATGCTGTACTCCTGACCTCAGCTTTCTACAGTTTCTCTCTTTCCTTTTAAGCCTCCCTTCACATTGTCTTCTCCAAAATTAGAACTCATTTTGCTTATGACTATTACCTTACCTATTCTGCCCTCTCTTGAACCTACCTTTTAAACCTTAAAACTTTCTCTCCCCTATCCCTGTCACTGCTCATTTCTACATTAAGTTTAATGTCTTTCTATATCATGCTCTCTAAGTGTTCAATCTTCCTTTATCCAATACAGACTAAAGTGAGACATATGGGATGCCCATTCCAACTCTTTATTCCATGTTTGTAATACTTCATGTTATTATTAAATTTAAAAAAGATAGGGCACAGAAAGAAAAAAAGAGACTCTCAAAATATCTACAGTCTTGGTATTTATACTGTAAATAATAAATAAGAAAGATTATAAAACTATAAATTCCTCAAGGGCAGAGAACACATCAGTGACATCATCATCATCATTGTTTACATTTGTTTAGTGCTTCTTAAGGTTTGCAATGGAGAGAGTGTCAGGTTTGGTGTCAGAAAGACTCATCTTCCTGAGTTCAAATCTGGTCTCAGACACTTACTAGCTAGTTAATCCTGGACAAGTCACTTAACCCTGTTTGCTTCAAGTCCTCATCTGTCAGCTAGAGAAGGAAATAACAAGTCACTCCAGCACCTTGGCCAAGAAAATCCCAAATGGGGTCACAAAGAGTTAGACATGATTGAAATGACTTAACAAAAACAAGGTTTGCAAAGACCTTTATTTACATTATAGGTGGCACAGTAGACATAGTACCAGATCTAAATTCAGGAAGACCTGAGTTCAAATCTCAGATGCTTCATAGTTATGTGACCCTAGGCAAGTCTCTCAACCTCTGCCTATTTCCTAATCTGTGAAGATAATAATAGCATATAATATTTGTAAAGCATTTTGTAAACTATACATGTATGTGTACAAATATGTGTATAGATATGGACAGAGACATATAAATGGAGAGAGATGGTATCTATTATTATCATTTTCTCATCTGAGATAGCACGCTTCTCTTGTATGCCCCTCCCTATCTAGCTTTGGTGAGAATCAGCCAGTATAGTGAAAAGAATTCTGGATGGGAAGCTAGGAGACCTGAATTCTAGCTCTAACTCTACCCTAATTAGCTATATTACATGATGATGATGGTGGTGGTGGTGGTGATAATGATATGTAGCTAGCATTTATATAAAGTCTTAGCATTTTCAAAGCACTTAACATATATTATCTCATCTCAAGGTACTTTCCTTATCTTTAAAAGGACTAGGTTGGGTTATAAGATGATCTCTCGGGTACCTTGCAGTTCTGAAATTCCCTTTTCTAGGTGGAAAATGGCTCTTTCAATAGTTGTTGAATGGAACTAAATCCTGTCCTTATTTCTAGGCACCAGCCCATGCATTCAGATGCATCTCCAATTTATATATTATTTATACAATTTGAATTTTGGCAACACCAATAGGGAAAAAAAATTCTAAGGTAAATCCCCTTTTGAAACCATGGCCCCTGGGCAATCTCATCAGGGATCCTCCTTCTGGTGTACTCAACACATCTAATTTTAGATGAAGGGTGAAGGGCTGCGGGTGGAGGAAAAAAAGAGATAATAGATTCCCAGAGATGTATATATAGTCTGGTAGGAACTGGTAGGTGAGCACTTAGTTGTCCATAGAAATGGAAGATGGGTAATGTTTTACCCATAAGGGACCATTAAGATGCTCAGAGATGAAAAATATGAAGGTTTCTATTACAAAATAAAATGAAGTACAGGTAAAATGGAGACAGAGTTGACAGAAAAAGAGGCTGGATGAAATGTGAGGGGGAAGGCAAAGCATTTCTGCAAGCAAACTCCATTCAGGAGTTCTGTTCATTGTATCTGCATCGTCACTACCCAGGAACTTGTAAACAACCTGAAAAAAAGAGTTTACCACTAATCCATTAGAATAGAGACAGTAAATATGAATGCTTTGGGATCAACTAATATTTTCTCTCTCCATAAGCCAGAGGTAATGTATGTGTATACCTCCACATATATAGACACATTGTTCATAACAAGGGTGAATCTATAACAGAATTCGAATAGCTTACCTTATGACAAATGATACTTAATAGCATACAGGCTGAAGTGGAGTGGGAATAGCAAGAAAATAGATTTTTTTGTTCTCATTCAAGAATAATTCTTATGAAACATGGTCATTCAATAGAGAAAATAAAGCCATCCTTTCCCACATTTTTATTTGTCATTTGACTATCCTTTTTGGATTAGCCTTCAGACAACAGGACAAGTTGGACAAGGTAACATTCTATAACAACAAAAACAAAATAAATGTTCATTTAAAAATAATCTTGGGGGGCGGCCAGGTAGCACAGAGAGTAAGAGCACCGGCTCCAGTGTCAGGATGACCTGGGGATCAAATCTGGGCTCCAACACTTAGTGCCCACCCAGAAACACCTGGCCGTGTAACCTTGAGCAAGTTACTTAACACCGATTGCTTTAAAAAAAAATCTTGGTAAAAAAGTAAGAACATTGTTGAGTACAAGCACAATGTCATAGAAGGAGCATTGGATTGGGAATTAAGAAAGCCAGCTTCTCATTATGATGTTGATCTAATTTACTATATTACCTTGAACAATTCACCTCACCTTGATTTATATACTTAGTAATTATTCTAGTACCTGGGGTAAACATCATTGGAAATGGAGGGGAGTGGGGGAGGGACCTAAAGAAAGTACCATGGGCTTTGGGACACAAAAAGTGGGGAGGGAGAGCCCCCGGAGCACCCTTATGCTGAGAGGCTGCTACTGAACAGAAAGCAGGTTGATGACCAGATAGAGAGAGGCTTACATGCAGTATAAGACATGGTATTCCAAACTTTATCATCACACACTGGACCATTGAAAGCTTTCTTTTGGGGTGGCTAGGTGGTGCAGTCAATAAAGCACTGGCCCCGGAGTCAAGAGGACCTGAGTTCAAATCCAGCCTCAGACACTTGACATATTTACTAGCCATGTGACTTTGGGCAAGTGACTTAACCCCAATTGCCCTCCAAAAAGCAAAAAAAAATAAAGCTTTCATTTGAGTCAGTCTTTGTCATGGTCCGATGAAGTCTTGCTGGAGGAAAGACAGTGTAGCCTCCCTCCAAAAATGCCTTTATTACCATGGTACATCCTATGATCCTTGCACAAGTAGAAGCCCAGGAGGTGAGAAAAAGCAAAAAGTGGGCACAGTGGCAGTTGCTCACTTGACCTTGAGATTTTTGTATTGAGAAGAAATGTGTGGTTCAATCAGCTGGCCAGTTGGCCCTAAGAAATGGAACACAACAAGATGGATACCCAAGTCAAGATGATAGAGCAAAGTTACCATGGGATTCTTGGTCATGGCATGGCCCTGGCAGAAGGCTACTAGTTGTAAGTGAATAATGGAATGGGGAAGATGAGAGGAAAAAACAATCTCCCTAGATGTTTGGCACCATGGAACAAAACCCCGATCACCCCATCCATGATATTGCTCTGAATTAGCCTCTGAGTGCCTCAAGTTTCACACCTGCAAAATGGAAACATTCATGTGTATGGTACCTACATACATTTTAAAGGTCAAAGGCCATTATATATGTATATATATATATATGTATATATATATATATAAAGTATTGATAACCTTAAAGCTACACACACATATACCAGTTATTAGTGTTGTTGCTGTTATCTCAGTCTTTTTTAATAGTGTTCAGATAGAAATGGTCCTGAAACAAATCACTCTACTGCTACTATTCTTTTGCATTTAATGTTCTACAGATTATTTCCCAGGCTGATACAATGACTGCTTTTAGTAGTCGAATTACAGCTAGGTGGCAGAGTAGGTAGAGTGTTAGGACTGGAGTCAGGAAGACTCAACTTTGTGAGTTCAAATCTAACCTCAGAGAGATACTAGCTGTGTGAAACTGGGCAAGTCATTTAACCCTGTTTGCCTCAGTTTCCTCATCTATAAAATGAGCTGGAAAATGACATGGCAAACCACTCTAGTGTCTTTGCCAAGAAAACCACAAATGGTGGCACAGAGTCAGACACAACTGAAATGAAAACACAGACACACATACATAACATTAAAATGTAAGTTGATCCTCTGTCAACTCGGTGAAAGTATGCTTGACACAACTCCAGGAGCAGTAAAGAGAACATGGAGAATATGTGACACATCCAGCTCCCATGTGATTTTGACTTCCTTTGTTGACTCTTTATATTTTGAAATCATTTTATTCCTTGTAGATTGGATATTGTGAGAGTACAGAATAGCAACAATAACCATCTACTAAAAATGTTATTATTAAGTTTTTGCAAAACAATGTCATGTTCAGGATACTGTAGACAAAAGTTTGGTCCATGACATAGTTATTGTTTGAGCTCACTAGGATATTTTGAATTCTACATCTGTAGTATGAAGATTTGTCATCTGTCAGTTCATGACATAGAATGTACTTCTGATGTAGGATTCCATCCATGAGGTCAGGTCTTGCTAGACAACAGCCTACAGTGATATGTCACACCATTTCTAGAGTTTCCTTGCAAAACTTTCATCAAACACTAAGTTCAGCCCCTTGAAAATAACTCATATAATGTCCAATGACCCAGTCTTATCACTGGCTTTCCATCATAACCCATTCCATTTGCACAAATGAATCTGCATGACTCAACCATTTGTTCAATCTTCTTTGTTAACACAGAGTTATCTGAATTTATGGATGTCAATGTTTCCCATGAAGGGCCTTTTGATTTTTTTTGCCATTTCAGAGGATCTGTCTGATATAAAGCACTTTTATTACATTCTTAAAATCTAATGATATCTACCTATGTCAGTCTTTCCCATTTCTCAGTGATGTCCATTCCAAAAGTATTTCTGTATGTCTGTGTCCTGTTTATCATGTGCTCTTAGGTGACAATCATCATCATCAATTATTGTCATCATTATGTCATCATTCTCATATTTTTATGGATTACAGATAGAAATGGTCCTGAGAGTATCATTATTCGACTATTAATGTTCTATATGTGATGTTCTACAGACTACTGAGGAATGAACAAAATGAAAATACTTTCATAGTTGAATAAAAATATTAGAGTATAAGGTAAGCTAACTGAAAGCATGATCACTAGGGCTGTAGTTTCTTCTTCTTCTTCTTCTTCTTCTTCTTCTTCTTCTTCTTCTTCTTCTTCTTCTTCTTCTTCTCTTCCTCTTCCTCCTTTCCCTCCTTCTCTTAATCCTCCTCCTCTTTCATCAGACTATGAAAAGATTGGCCTAAATAAGAGGTTCTTAAGCTTTTTGTGCCATAGACCCCTTTGGCCGTCTGGGGAAGACTATGGACCCCTACTTTTAATTATATAATTCATAAATAGGATTACAAAGGAAACCATATTGAAATAGTTATTAATCATTTTTTTAAATGTTGGATACCATGTTAAGAACTGGGCTCAATGACCACTAAGATATCTTCTAGCTCTAACATTCTAGGACTAAATGCTATGGCTCCTGTTCATCTCAACTCATTTTCCCTGGCATCTATTTGGTGTAAGTTTTAGATTAACCCATTTATATGTCCATACATTGTCTGCTTGTCTAATTCTTAGATTTCTATAGAAAGGACAATATTTCTCATTCCAGAAACCTCAAGCAAGGTCACATAATAAATTAATTTGTGGTATCAAGATGACAGTATTTCAATTACAGTGGTAGTGTCCATTTAAAAAGTCAAATACACCACAAATTAGGAGGGATTTTCAAGGTAAGAAAATGCTTAGTGTGAAAGTTACCAACGGTCACAACTGTAACATGATTTTCAATTATAAAGTCATCACAAGCTAAGCGATTAAGAGTTACTGTGGATTTTTAAAAAATAAATGTGTATATCTGTAATAAGGCTCATTCAATGTATCTTGAGAATACTGATATCCAGATTTCAATTAGGAATAACTAGGTTTCCAGTTTCTTTGATTATGGTTTTTCATGGAACGATAAATTTACATCCTCAAAATACTGATTAGTTTCAAACTATTTTCCCAACATCCTCACTCCCTTAAAGGCCATCGAGTGCCAACAATTATAACATTTCTCAGACGACAGTTCAGATGCCTTATAAGTTTTAACAGAAAATTCCAAGGAGCCTACCCAAAACAGAAATTCCTACAGATAATGCTGTTGTATAATATAATCCTAAGAACTGAAGAATACATCTACATAGAAAGTCAGACCCCCATCTTCACCTTTAGGTACCTTTCCCTCTCCCTAGCAGTGATACAGATTAAAACATTTAAAAATAATAATAAAGAATGGTGGGAAGCAGAGTCATACAGTAAAAAGAACACCTTGATTCAGAGGAATTGGGTTAAAATCCCAGCTCTGTAACATTATCTGGGTGATCTTGGTCAACCTTAAACACTCTATATCTCATTTTGGAATATGAGGATTTTGAACTAGATAATGTCTGAGGGGTTGTTGTTTTTTTTTTCTAATTCTAGGATCTTATGATACTATCCTTCTAAAGAAAAAGAGGAAATCCTGTGCCTCGCACTTAAGGATTTCTACCTTGTCAGAGTTATTTCCTCTTCATGCATTCTCTATTCCAGTCAAAGTGGCCTGCCAGCTGTTCTACATAAAGGACATCGAATCTTCCACCTCTGA
This sequence comes from Petaurus breviceps papuanus, assembly GCF_028583685.1. Lineage (NCBI taxonomy): Eukaryota > Metazoa > Chordata > Mammalia > Diprotodontia > Petauridae > Petaurus > Petaurus breviceps. The sequence continues at coordinate 32,191,423 of NW_027185761.1, read as the reverse complement.
GCCTTTGTATTTTCTCATGCCTAGAATGCCCTCCCTTCTTGCCTTTCACTTTGATAATCTTTAGCTTCCTTCATAGCACAGCTCAGTGGGAAAATTAATGAATGGCGAGTTAAAGAAATTAGGTCTCCCGTTTTCTTTTATATAACAGGAACATAAATTGGAAGGCTCCTAAGAAACCTGCCAAGCTCCTTTCTCTTACTTATTTGCCTTCCCTCTCCTTTCACAGTGAGCTTATCCTTATTCTTAGACATTTCTGTCTCTATTCCTTAAAGGAAAAGGAGGAGATTAAGACATGTTCTGAAACCATCTCACTCAACAGAATTGAATTTAACTCTGTTTATTCTTTTCTAGCCACCATCATACCAGATGTCAGGTGGGTTCCTTTACATTGATGGAATCCTTTAATACCCCCCACCTTTTCTGCCAGCTTGTCTACAACTCTTTATTAATAATAATTACAGGCATTCATATAGCATTCTGCATACACAATCACATTTGATCTTCACAACCATCCTGTGAGGTAGACACTTCTCTTTTTCTTAAGGTAGCAAATAATGCACTGGACTCATAGAAAGACCAGAGCTTGAATCCTACCTCTGACCCTTGCTAACTCTGGTTAGGCTTCACCTCAATCTCAGTTTCCTCATCTATAAAATGGGGATAACATTAACCTCTACCTCATAGGATCTTTGTGAGGATTAAATAATTCACATCAAGTGCTTTGCAAACTTTAAAGTGCCATATAAATGCTAGCTTTGGTTATTACTTTGAACCAGACTTGGAACTTAATTTGTATACAGAACTCCCAAAAAATAAAACTCCCTCTACCAATACAGACCAGCACTTGTTCTAGAACTATAGTCCTAGAGAATAACTTGGAACACTGAAAGATTAAATGAGGTGGCCAGGGCCATATAGCTAGTATGTATCAAAGATAAAACCTTGATTTCAGTTGTCCTGACTTCAAGGTCAGTTCTCTACCACCACATAAACTGCCTTCCACTGAGACATGTAGGCACTATAGATTTTAGGAGCCCCATTTTGTAGATAAGAAAATTGAGTTTTGGCAAGATTAAGTAACTTAAGATCACAGGATCATAGCTTTAGAGCTTAAAGGGATCTCTACAGTCACAGATCCCAATCTCTTCATTTTGCAGATGAGGAAACTGAGGCCCAAAGAAGTTAAATAAGTTTCCCAAGGACACACACACAGTCAAGTGGCAGAATGGGGATTTGGATCCACATCTTCTAGCTCTAAATCCACCTCTCTTCCTCTGCCCTCAGAAGGTTTTAACTTTCAGATTGTTTGGGGGGCAAAGACTGAGCTTCCCAAAAGCATTTATATCATCACCCTCATCATCACTACTTCCAAGCCTTTTATTTAATCTCGAACTTCAGCAAGCAGCATCTGCCACTCTGTTCTGTATATTGAAAACAACTTGTCCAGTTTTCAAATCAGTAAAATAACTATTGGAAAGTCCCCTAGTAAGTGCTGGTAGTTTGGCATGGTGAAATCAGTATTGGCTTTGAGGTCAAGAGATCTGGGTTCAAATCATCACTAAGAAGGCAAAAAACAAATGCACAGAATGTATACATTATGTGTGCCCCCTTCTCTAATACTTATGTATCTATATACCTATAAGTGTGAGTATGTTTACATAGGGTTTATAGGAGAAGTGTCTGTTGGTTTGTTTTGAAAGCCAACTTGCCAAGCCCCTTGCTGCCAATTTGTTCTTCCTGGATACATGTATATGTTATCCTATATTTTTCAAAGTGAGTGTGTGTGTGTATGTGTGTGTGTGTGTGTGTGTTTAAACAATGCATCTTGACCGCTGAGCCAAAAGGAGGTCTTCCCTAGGAACAGCAGATATGGCCCCACTGTGCTCTCTCTCCCTCTCCCCCTCTCTCCTTGCACTCGCTTTTCTGGCTCATCTCTGGCTAAGAAAGAGCCAAGTGCCTCCCGCTCACCCCCCCCCCCCCCCCCCCCCCGCCGCCCCTTCCCCAGCAGCCAGTCCCCGGGACAAAAAGAGTAGCCCACTGCTCTCACCCCATAGGCGACCGAGCTTGGCCAGCCCTGCACAGGCAGGGCCAACCCGGCGCGCTCCCTTTGTTACCAGCCCCTCGGTACAGATGGTGCCCTGCCCGGGTCTCTGATGTGAGCGAATGGGAAGGGGAAGAGGGGGGCGCTGAGGCTAGGAACGGGGGGAGGCAAGGGGCGGGGGATTGGGGGCACAAGGATAGAGAGGGAGGGGGAGCGGCAGAGCAGCCAATCAGCCCGCAGCCCATCAGCTGACCTGTTTTGCTTACACCAGGTGCACGCTGGCTGCGGGCAGCACAAAGCCGAGGGAGAGAGCGAACGGGCGAGCGCACTGGTGGGCAGGCAGACCGAGGCGGCAGCCGCGGCCCCGTCACCACCAGCGCCAGCCTGGGCATAAGGACCCGGGGCCGGCAGCGGCGGGCGCCCCGGGGCCAGCAGCACCAGCAGCATACGACAGTCATATCCCCGCCACCGCGGGCGCCCCATCCAAGGAGCCTGCGGCTAGACTTGGCCGTCACCTAACTGGGGGAAGGAAGCAGCTGTGGCCGCGGAGCCCCACCCCCTCCAGCCCTGCACCCCTCCTCCAAAGACAGCCAGTCCTGGCTCCCCAGCCCCTGTCCCCTCCACTCCAGGAGTCCCGGTGCAGCAGCTGTTGAATGTGTCACTGCTTCCCCGGAGCCCTGCATCCCCCGGGCTCCCTGCCTCTAGCGCCGGGGTCGGGTGCGCGCTGTTGCTGCGGACTGGGTGGCTCGGCTCAGTCCAGCCTCCGCCAGTCCTCCCCCACCACTCTTCCACCCCTTCATCTCTCCACGCACACCCGGCGCCGGGTCGGGCCAGGCTCCTCCGCGCCGGGCCTCTCTGGGTAAGTGCGACGTCCCCTTGGGGCTGGGGACCCGGGGAGGGAAGTCACGGTAAACTTGGCTAGATGTACCGCAGAAGTCCTGTGGCCTCGAGGACGTGGGTCCTGCTAAGGGCTGCAGAGGAGGCTAGACAGGGAGCAGAGAAGGTGAAAAGAAGTGTGGTACGCCGGGGGTGGCGGGGGGATGGGGCAACGAACGGGGGAGGGGTGAGAAGGGGTTCTGGATAGAAAATACCCATAAGATTAGAGAAAAGGAAAATGTATGGGGTGGGGGGAGTGAGAAGAGAGGAGAAAAGATCCCAGCAAAGAATAGCAGAGCGTTGCGAGTTAAAGAAGAGAAAGGGCGAGAGCGGAACCTGAGAGAAGAAAAGAAAGAGGCAGAGAATAGGAAAGAGGAAGACTGGGTTTCAGGAATGGGGGAGGGAAGTATCAGGGGATAAGGAGAAAAGGGGGATGATGGGATGTGAAGGGGAAGGCAGCAAAGGATGTAGAAGAAAGGAAAAGCTGGAGAGGAGGGGAGTGAGTTGAAGAGGGAAGAACTACTAAAAAAAATATGAAATGAGAAAAGGAAAGAGACGGAAGGTTGAGGGGAGGAAAGACCGGCGTTTGAAAAGGGGGAGGTCGTGATTACCGCTGTGGTTGATATGGGGGAAGAAGGTGCCGAGATGAGGAGGGGAGAGGTTCTGAGCCACGAAACAGACAAGATCGGAACGGGCACACCTGGAAACATTTTGAGTCTGTCGGAGTGCATTTTTCTCTTTAGTTAATAGCTCAACCTAGAGAGGGTAGTTGGGGAGCCCACGGTCGAAGGATGCCTGTGATTTTAGGGAAGCATCTTCTAGAGGAGCTGTATGGACACTGCTGCCAACCTCACTCCATCAGAGAAGTCAGTAAGGAAAGTTTGCCAGCAAGTGTCCTTTGTACTGCCCGGAGAGAAGTGCATAGGAGAGAATGCCAAAGAGCAAAATGAGCATCCCTCCTTTCTTTTCTCTTCAATTCCTTCTCTAAAGAACTGTTTGTCTGGGTGGGATTAACTATAAAAACGTCTCTGCATAGTTAAAAAAAAAAAGTTCAGCAATAAATGTTATCATCCATTGGGTCTGTTTGAGGGACTATGATTACCAAGAAAGTGGGGGCGGTGTCTCAGCTTAGTGCCTTAGACTGACTCTTAGATTACATCTCATTCAAGGGTTAACAGTGCAGCCCTACACTCATGATGCCAGTGCATCTGCTTATACCACAGTGTATAATAGCTCAGAGAAACTCACCTGATACAGAAAGGCAAGACTTTGAGAGAAACATTTCTTTTTCTAATTTCTGTAATAGTCCAATAACAAACTAATCTGCTAAAATAACTTTTTACATGTAGTTTTCTGGAGAAAAGGGCTTTTGCTTTTCTTTTAGCCGTTATATTCTCAGGATTTCACATCATCTCCCTACGCTAGAGAGCTTATCCAACATGCTATTTTGCATTTTTTTTTTTTAAGAATTAGTTCATGGTGAGAATAGAAAGTCCAGGAACGAAGTATGAACACCATAAATATAGAGTAGAAGTAATGTTTGGCTACCAGGAGCATGTGTGTCCCTAAGTCTCTGATTTGCATGCAAATGTGAGTGTATCCTGGCAGATGTCTTGCCTCATCCATTCACATGAAGGAATTTTAAAAGACAAGGAGTCTTCAGTCAACAATGGTCCTTAAGAAAAGGGAATAAAGGCGCAGTGTGAGTTTTTCTGTTTGGGAATTGTATGGCTTGCTGTCACCTTTATTCAGGAGCCAAATTCTTTGAGTGCTATTGTATTATAAAAGCTCAAAAGTAAAGCTTACTCTCTACCTGGCTGTTTGCATCTTGTGTAATATTGATACATTACTCTGTGGACCAGCAAATATAGATTTTTATGAAGCAGTGTTCACTTAAAGTTGCTTTTGATGGTGGGAAGTGGTTTCATCAACATTCTTTTTCAGATTAGTTAAATGTATGGTACAGGTATTAAGCCTACGCTATGTGTAAGGCACTGTCCCAGGTGCTAGGAATATAATCATTCATTACAGGGAAACTGAGCATCTAAGGGGCATGGTGTGAGATCAAAGGTTTATGAAGAAAGCGGTAACATTTAGGGTGGGCTACCATCCCTACATACACACTCAGACAGACAGACACATGCAAAGATCTCTATTTTGTATAGTTGTGTAGTTACTAACATTGCTGGTGACCTCCCTGGAAACATTAACCATCTGGCTAAAAGAATTTCAAATCTTGCTTCTAGCTTCTCCCGAAGCACAGCTCATGCCCCACTTGCCAGGTCCTTCCTATAGGGGGCCTCTCCTGATTGCACTACTGCCTCCCCCCCCCCCCCCCCCCACCAGTTATTAGCACTTCCTCTTTCTTGAAATTGGGGGGGGGGGGAGGAGGAGGGTTGCGTTCCCTGACCATCTCCCACAGGCTTCCAGTATTCTGTAAGCCCCTTAAGGACAAGTTATCCCCAGGACCTTATGTGAACTTAATAAATGTTTGCTGAATGAATGACTACCCACTCTGTAGACTAGGCAACGATATACAATTGCCACACTCTCAGGTCCCTTGACCATTGTATGTATGTAGGTGTAAGCACCATAGATTGCAGAAGTATGTGAGAATTGTGCGATTCGGAGGGACAATAAAGCAAGAGCTTCCCTCCATCTTTCCTAACATTAGCTTGATAGACAACACTCAGTGCACTGTTCACCTCCTGGTATTGTGTAACATCGGGTACAAAGGGGGTGCAGCGTGGGCTGCACGTGAGGCTGGGTGAATACACCTAGTAATGTGCCAGCACCAGTTGCCTCTTCCTTTGTTGAGTCTCAAACAGTGTCCAAGAGTAAAAGGACCTATTCTCTTCACCAAGAAGGGGTTTGCTTCACTGTTCTATGGCTTCATTGAAAGGGACATAAAAAAAGAAGAGAGCATTGTGTTGGAGGGTTCAGTGTTATGAGGGGGGAAAAAACAACAGATGTTAGTCTGCTACTCTACATGTTTCCTTAAATTATTTTGTGCTGGTTCAGTGCCTTTTACCCATAAGACAACATTCTCTCAGGGAAAAAAATAAACTGAATCAAATCTAAAGAAAGAAAAAGTTATAGGCCACAAATGCTATATCATCTGAGAAAGTGTACGTTTGGAGGGAGGGGGTGAATGTCTTAGAGATGCCATATGTAATTTTAAAAAATCAGACTAGAGCACTATTGTTGATGTGGAAAATTGGGACTACCTTCCCTATAGACTGAAAAGATATACAAAATAAACTTGACATTTCTAAACTAGATAATAAGCTTTTTTTAATACCAAGAAATGGTGGTGTTTGTGAAATAACTCTGGTGGCATTAAAAATTACCCAGACCTTCTCATTTAAATGTGAACCTGCTTCTGGGATTTAGCCTTACAGGGCATCTAGGTGAGAGGCAAGAAGGACATGGGCTCAAACTCCAGGCTTACAATAGTCATGTGACCCTGAGCAAGTCACTTAGGCTGCATTTTCCTTATCTGTAATAACCACCTACCTCATGGCAGAATAAACTCGTAGATATAAGATCCTTCATAAATGGGAGCTGTTGTTACTATACTTTTTTCTAGAAAGCATTTCTTTAATAGATATAAAGTTTAAAAAAAAGCTCAAAAACATGACCTCAGTAAGTAGTTAAGGGTAAAACAATGTTAGAAAAGCCACTCTACAAAGTAAAGGAGGATTCATGAAATTAGATCCATCTGTTCGCCCTACTTCTGAATTTTAATTACAGGTAATAATGCCCAGGCCAGAGATTTCTGAAAAAATTAAAGGAAACGGTTACAACCAGGACCACCACAAACCTAGCCTGTATCCCCATGCTGTTGAAGCTAGTCACTTTTTTTTAAACCTCACCAGCTATAGTCATTAATACTGAGTTGTTTAACAGCAGCAATTCTTAACTTTTTTTGTGTTGTGGACCTCTTGGGAAATCTAGCGAAAGCTATGGCCCCCTTCTCCGAATAATCATTTAAAATGCACAGAATGCACGGGATGACAAAGGAAACAAATTATGTTGAAGTACAGTTATCAGACATTAACAATAAACAAGCTCATGGACCACAGGTTGAGGATTCTTTTTTATGATCATGGGATTTCAAACCAGAAGCGACCTTGGGGATCACTGAATCTAAATTATTCATTTTATAGATGAGAAAATTGAGGCCCAGAGAGAGAAAAGAACTTGGCTAGGTCATACACACAAGTAACAGAGTCAGGATTTGAATCCAAGGTCTTCGACTCCCCAGGCCATTAAATTTGATCAGATTTTTCTGCAGTTCCAGAAAGTTGGCTGCTAGAATAACTTTGTTGATTATAAAGTCAAGGAGAAATCTTACGGTCATGAAGAAAAATATGGTAAATTATAAGGTATGAAATTCATTTCTTTAGACTTTCATAAAGCCTTAGAATCACATTTTCAAGTCATGAAATAATAGGTTTTCTCTGATTCATTTTGAAATTTAATATATGGTTGTTCAAATATTGTATTTAACATTTTTTAAAATGGTGCTGAACATCTATTTTTGGTGTAAGCCAATCTGGAGATAAAACATTCCATTTTAGAGTCATATTTCAGCTCCCAGAAACAATGGAACCATCTTTAACAAGTGAATAGAACTTTGATTAATATTTATTTAGGGCAAGGTTTAGCATATGAAGTTGAAATTACATTTAAGCAGTTAAAATCATGCAAAGCTAAATATGTTTGGTCTCATTTGCCTTAAAGCAGCATAGAAAGAAGATACCATTTAAGTCCTATGCTTAAAACTTAAATACTTTAGGGACTCAGGGAAAAATTGCCCCACTCTAATGATGGCAAAAGCTAGTGTCAATAAATTTCTTTGTACATATTGTGATTGAAAGTAATCCAATCAATATGCTTGCTCTGTGTCTCTAGTAGTACAATTAAGCTTATTCTCAGGTAATTTTGTTTTTTTTTCCTGAACTGTTACCTCAGTGTCTACACAACCACTTTTCAGGATTTTGTGTTTGAGGTATTGATAGATAACCATTCCTATCTCTTCCAGATCAGGGATCCTACACTTTATTATTTACCAAAACAATGAAGACAATACGTTAATGAATCCATTATGGTTTTAACTTTTTAAATAGTTTTCTAAAACTCTCTGGAAAGATGTAAGATGTTTAGTTTAAAATTTGATAAATACCAGGTGTTAGTAGAAAGAATATTGACCTGGGAGCCAGGAATTTTCTATTTTGTACTGGATATGCCCCTACTTAGCTATATGATCTTGGGTGCATCATTGAATTCTATAAATCAGAAAAATGAAGAGATTGGACTAAATTATCACAAAGGTCTTCTTCCAGATCTAATATTCAGAGATGAGAATAAAATATTTCTGGAAATGAAACTTTTAATAATGTGACTAATATCAAGGTTTAATTTGGAGAAGAGTGAATGGATTTAATACCATTAAAAATCACTACTGAGATGAATGCAAGAAGCCAGACCTAGAAAATGAAATAATGAAACTTGATATATACAGAGGGTCCCGGCAACTTTGACTTTGGAACACTCTAATAAAATGTTCCTGCAACTGCTGAGGATGCTTATTTTGAATGCTATTGCCTAAAAATTATCCTCATAATGTTATGTTCCTTTCCATTTCCATTTTATAGCTCAGAGACTGGGATGTTATGTGAAAGCTCTGATTAATATAAATGAGTTGTAATTTTCTGACCCAGGCCATCCCTGTTCACATCTATTATTCTATTGGCAGACATGTGGACTCCACAGCTGTCCCCTCATTTGTGTATGAAATGGACACACTGGTGGCATTTGTAGGTTACCATAGTTACACCAACAATACACGTGTGACACTATAGCCTTCTAAAGCTAAAGGTTTCTTTTATTTTTATTTTTTGTGTGTGTGTGTGGCAGACATTTTGTGGACCTCACACTCAAGAGAATCTATTTAAAGTTTGAGGGAGCATATAAATTAGTCTCCCTCTGTATGGGAGTAAAAAATTTTGATAATAAGGGGATAGGCTAGCAGTGCAAATGTAGAGACCAGTAAAGGTTAATCATAAGGCTTTAGTTGACTAAGGTTTCCAAGGGGTCATCTTTAGAGATGCTTGGCCTCTACAGGATACTATCCATTAAATATTCATTTTTTTTAAATTTGACTTCATATTTATCACTGCCCTTTCTGGAATAATATATTAACATATCCTTTTAAAATTCAAATAAGGAAAGCGGGAAGTATTAATTCAGCACCTATTACAATATTGAGTAAGAGACAAAGCATCCTCTCCCTCCGTTAAACAATAAGCACAAAGAGGGAATCTTCCTGGGGGTGTAGGGGAAGAGCCTTGACCAAGAAAGAAAGGTGGTTTAATTGGTCTATAATTTTCCCCTCTAGGAAAAAAAAAATTGTTAGAGTCATGAAGACTATCATTGACCTGCATTGTTATTTCCCTATAATCATGTCCTAATTTGCATTCAAAATAATCACTATAATCAACTCCTGTATAGAGTTAAGATGGCTTGAAATCCATGGACTTCTGTCCTGGCCTTTGTTCTCAGCTCTGCCTCTAATGCATCAGCCTGTGACCTTCAACATGTCCCTTTAAATCTTAGGTCTTTAGTTTTCCCCACCTGAAAAATGGGTGTTTCCAAACAAAAAAGAAAACCGAACAACCTTTGCCTTCCTAGAGATGTTTTGTAATGATTCATGAGACCTGTTAGATACTTTCAACATTATGGCTTCCAAAAGTTATGATTGTTCCCTACCTGCTATGTTCATCCATAAGCTGGAAGAGAAAAGGATATCACACAACTATGATGCTATTTTTCTCATATATACATATGTATATATACATGCATATATGTATATACATGTGTGTAAACACATACATACACATATGCATATTGTGTGCTTACATGCATATATACATGTATGTATATGTGTGTTTATGAAAGGTAGCATGACTCCAAGTCAGGAAGACAGTATTAAAGCTCAGATCCATATAAGCTGTGTGACTGCATATTTATATATGTGTACACGTATGCGTATACATGTGTATGCATATGTACACTCAACACATGTATGTATTACATATAAAAGGAATTCAACTGCTATGTTAAAAAACAAAGAAACCTCAGCTACCCTGCTCCCTGTTCCCCAGTCATTAGTACTTCAGGTGATTCATACAGGAGTAATGATCTCACTAAACTCCTAGCTGATCCCCATTGAGATCAAAGGCATCCATTTGTAAGGTGGCTGATTGGGAATAGCTTGTTAATAACAACAGTTCATATAGCAATCAACAGCTTGAAAAGCCCTTGGCAATAGTTAATTCAGATCTTTCCAGCAACCTTGTAATGGACACAGGGCAGGTGTTTTTTTTATCTCCCTTTTATAGAAGAAGAAGCCAAGACTCAGAGAGAGCTCGACCTCATCAGAATCACACAGTCAGTGATCATTCAGTTTTCTCATTCTCAGTTCAGCTCTATTCCCACTATGTCCCACCCCCATATCTGCTGGGATACACATGCAGGAAACAGAGGAATATTCATTTGTTTTTGGTGACTTGACTCTCAAGCCCTCACTAATGCCAAATAGAGACATGCCGAATCCTAAATATCTATAATAACAGCTGGTGCTTACATAGCGCTTTAAAATTTGCCAAGTTTTATACATACATTATCTCATCTGTTCATCAGAACAGCTCTGTGAAGTAGGTACTATTATTATTCCCATTTTTCTGATGAAAGAAACTGAGGCTTGAAAAAGTTGAGCACCTTGGCCAGTCACATAAGTGTCAAAGACAGAATCCCAGGTCTTCCACTCTCCAACTGCCACATTCTATCCCCTGTGCCACTGGGCTACCTAGAAGCTCCCCAGAAGACACATAAAAGTCAATCCTGAACTCACTGTTAAATTAACTTGAATGCTCTGGATAGCAGAATAGATTCCTTAGGTTGGCCAGTCCAGAAAATAAAGAAAGGAATGAGGGACTAGGGGAAGAAAAGAGTGGAAAGGAACTAAATCTTTAACTTGCCTCATGAATGCTGACAAGTGCTTTTTTATTCTCCATTGAGGAGAAAGATGAAATAGGGGGAAGGCATGCGTTTGGCTATAAAGGACATATTTTTTATTAAAGAGTGATTCATAATGTCATTGAAAAAGGCTAGATTTGGCATTAGAAGTCATGAATTGAAGTGTTGGAACTACTGTTGACTAGCTTCATGTCTTTTGGCAAGACATAACCATTCTATGCCTCAGTTTTCATATCTGTTCAGATGGAATATTAATATTTTCATTACCTGATTTAAAGGGTTGGTGTGAGCAAAGCACTAAAGATGAAAATAAGCTGCTTTTATCATGAAGAATTACCCAGTGAAGGCAAATAATGGCCTTCTCTGGATATCTTTAAAGGTGGGTTAGATTTTTATTTACCTCAGATGATAAAAGTGACTTCCTGCTTAGATGGAGGATCACAGATTGTCAGAGCAGGAAGGGACCTTGGAGGTAATCTCATGCAGCAGTCTCCATATTGGATATCAGAAGATTGATAGTAGAGGGGTTGCAAAGTTAAATTCAGATGCCCTCTCCAGGTTCTCTTAATTCCCATAGTTTTGTAATTCAAGATGATAAGCTATAACATTCCAAAGCTGAAGCAATGGCATGGTACTTTAGGGATCTGCCTTAAATCTTTCAGAACACTGAAATCACACATGGCAATTAAATGACCATTAACTTGAGCTTCTCTGGTCAGTTAGGTGAGGGGCTGAGAACACAATGCTAAGGAGGCCCAGATCCCTGGACTCCATCTCCCACCAAAACACCTGTGAGTCCAGACTGGGCAGATTGTACCACCAGACTCAGCTATTCATCACACAAATTCATGAATTCACTAGACTTCAAAGTACCAGGTAAAATGGATAGATCGTTGCACACCCATTCTCAGTAAAAGGAAAACTCATAGGTGATGAAGTGACATGAAGTCAGGAAGACCTGAGTTTGAATCCTGTCTTATAAGGCACTTACTTACAAGATGCGTGACCCAGAGAAAGTCACTTAATCTTTCTCATCTGTAAAATGGGTGTAATAGCACCTATTTTGCAAAGCTATGTGAGGAGAATCAAATTAGATGATATGTTAAAGTACTTTGCAAATATAAAACACTATATAAATCCATTTGTTGTTGCTGTTATTATAGTATATCAAAAATGTCTTCATCGTACATTTAATTAAATGTCTGTCTTTTGATTGTGAATTGAATTTCCAAGGAGTACTCATGACTGTGATATACAAATGCACTGAAAGACTGGCTTGATATAAGATGTTTTAAGATATGTGGGGTAAGCGCCTTATATATAAACAAAACAAAACAAAAAAACAAGAGTCAAAAGAACCCTGGAACAGGAGTCAGCAAATCTCAAGGTTTTCTCCAGTGCTACCATGAACTTCCTCTATGACCTTGGGCAATTTCTTTAGGATACCAGGTGATCTCTGAAGTCCCTTCTATATCTGAACTTCCAGGATTCTATTATTAAGAAATAATTTTATCAAATATCCCAGCATGTCATTTTATCACTATTAACTTTGGAATCCATTTATTATTCTTATAACCAATAACGTTATTGAATCACCCTTTAAATTTTTCGAAAGAAATCATTTAAGTAATAGAGCACTTTTTTTTTTCAATCACATCTCAGCCAAGTAATTTAAATTACATTTTTCTAGCCATTGCCATGATACTTCAAATTCATTTATGGAATTCTTGCCTAAAAGTGTCTTTAAATATATAAATCTCATATTTTTTTATTAAACAAGGAAAAGATAGAAACGAGTACCATTCTTCCTAAGATTATTGTCTTTAACAATTGCAGAAATAATCAAATGACCTCATTATTTTTTAAAGAAGGAGGTATGGAGGGTGGGGGGGTGTTAAGGACCTAAGAATTCACTGTCATCGGGAACCTCCTAGCCAATGCTGAATGGCAACTCCTCTCTAAATTATGATCTTAGAGAGTGAAAAGAAAACCCTAAGAAAACTAAATGTATAATTAGAGTTCTTATCATTATCTTTATTTTGTTTCACAGGTTTGTTTTGAGAGTAGAAAAGAGCTCATTTACCTTTTATATGGTACAATTCCCTTTCCTTAGAAGAAAATACTAAAGAGTTTATGAGGCAAGGAAGATAAGTTCCTACAGTATCATTTGTGATTTCAGAAAGGAATATGTGTGCCTGATGAAGACTTAACACTGAGAAAAACACAATAGAAGAACATCTTGCTTTGCTATTGTTGTCCTGCCCAGCCCCCTGCCAAAGAGAGTGGAAACTCTTTAGCTTGGCATTCAAGGCTCTAAAATCTGAAACCCTTCCACCTTTCCAGTCTTCTCTCCATGTAATCTGGCAGCTGGTGGCACAGCACATAGAGCACCTGACCTGGAGTCAGGAAGACCTGAATTCAAAAGCAGCATCAGACATTTACTAGCAGTGTGACCCTGGCCAAGTAACTTAGCCTCCATTTCCTCAACTGTAAAATGGAGATGATCATAGTTACCTATCTCCCCAGGTTGCTGTGAGGATCAAATGAGATAATAGTTGTAAAAAGAACTTAGCATAGTGCCTGGTACATAGTAGGTGCTTAATGAATGTTTATTCCCTTCCATGATCTGGGCCACCCCCTCTCCATATCCCCCATACTCCTCCATTCACAACTACCTTTCTTCATGCAATTTCCTGTGTTTGGGTTGCTCTTCCTTCCCCCTGATTCCAAAACATTGACATCTTACCCTTCCTTTTTTTTTTTTTTTTTTTTTTTACCTATGAAGCCCAGGTCAAATGCCTCTTCCTCCCTTAGGCTTTTTCTGATTTCTGCCCCAAACCAGCGCCAGAGGCTTAGCACTTTCTTTCTCATGATATATAATGTATCCATCTATATAAAAATAACTATGATATGTGGCCCTACCTGTGTGACCTTGGGCAGGTCACTTAACTGATTTGAGCCTCAGTTTCCTTATCTGTACAACAAGGGAGCTGGGCTAAAAGACCTCTGAGATCCCTTCCAACTGTAATTCTATCCTATTAGCCTATGATATTGTCCCAATCCACTGTTTTTAAGGCTTGGTCTTTCATCAAGAAATGTAGCCAGTCAACCCAAAGGAAAAAGGCAGCTTTTGGCCAAGGAAATGTATCCTCTCCTGGGCAGAGTACCCCCCAGGTAAAGAAAGAGAGGAGAGGCTATTCAAAGATTAGACAATAGGTCCCTGCTCCTAGCACAGAGTGAATGTAAATACCAAATAGTAACTCTTTCTCCTTTGGCCAGGAAGCCTGAGGGACCCCCCCTCCCCCTTCCCCTTGATTAACTTCTTAAGGAGGCCTATTCACTGAATGGGCATTACGTCACTCAAAGTGAGAACCTGAAAAGACCTTAGCCTGCGAGAGCCAGGGTCTCCCAGTGTGTCCTGGGCTGTCTCTAGTCATCCTGATGAATATCTGGTCATTGGACCCAGATGACTCTGGAGGAGAAAGTGAGGCTGGTGACCTTGCACAGCCCTGCTTCACTTAAATCCAAGTCAACTGCATGTCATGTCATTATTTCCCTGATGTCATGGTCCTCTTAGAGAAAGAAGGACAAACACAGCAATAACAACCAACAATTGACTATAATCCCAATGAAGGCAAGAACTACAGTCCCTGTAGTAAGGCAGCCTTGACATCTATCCCTGCACCTCTCCCCTTATGCCTAGCCTAGTGTTGTGTACATAGGAATGAACTTAGGCTATGTGGGTTAAACTGTAGTTTCCAATAAAAGGGAACGTCCATATCAACTAATAAATTCACAAATAGTTACTTTGTACCCTTAAAAATTCAAATCAAATTAGCCAACATTTATGGACACCGTACTAGCAGGCACTGAATATATGAAGAAACACAAAAAACATTCCCTGCCCTCAAAAGGGTTTACAATCTACTGGGGGAGACAACACGCGAACAGCTACGTACAAACAAGATATATATGAGATAGACTGGCAATGATCTCAGAGGGAAGGTACGAGCATTAAATTAAGCATGACTGGTAAAGGTTTTCTACATTTTCTCCTATATTAGTCTCCCTGTATCTCAGCAGTAGCAGGAACAGGCAGAAATGTCTGAATGCCCATATGTCATGCTCCAACATAAATCTTTCCTTGGTATTTACTATTTCTAGATCAATTACTCCCCCCCAAAAAAAGATAGAAGCAAAATATTAAATTTATAGTTTGAATATATGGCAAAATACTTGAAGGGATTAATAACGATAGCAAACATTTATATACTGCCTACTATGTGCCCAGCGCTGCTAAGTGCTTTATAATTATTATCTTATTTGATCCCCGCACCAACCTGGAAGGCAGATGCTATTGTTGGCTCCATTTTACAGATGAGAAAACTGAGGCAGATAGAATTTGAGTGACTTGCCCAGGGTCACACAGTTAGTAAATATCTAAGGGCAAATATGAACTCAGGTCTTCCTGATTCTAAGCCTGCCAGTCTATCCCCTGAGCTACCTTGCTGCCCCAATCTTTTCACTGAATGCCAAGCTATTTAATAGGGAGCTATTAACGGATTGTGAGCAGTGAAGAGATAACAAGCAAGGTGTATTAGGTTCTTACTGGTGTATCATGGCCTTAGATCCTGGTGCTCCCTTTTGACTTAATGGAGTTGTCCCACAGGAATTTTAAAAGAAATTATCTAAGTTCCAAGTAGAGTGAATAGCAGCATCTATAATAAAACAAAATGCTATGTTCTCAATTAGAAAGCATGTTAAGTGCCCACTATAGTCCTGGTACCAGGGTTACAAAAATAAAAATGAAACACACTTTGTTCCCCAGCATCTTATGGTTCATTCAAGAGAGAAACGGCACATGCACATACACACATATGTGTTTATGTGTGTATACATACATGGACAAATATGTATGTATATAAAGATATATGTATGGGCAGGGGAGGCCCTAGTTGCTGGAGGGATCAAGAAGGACTTTCTGGGAAAGGTGGTATTTGAGCTGAGTCTCAGAGGAAGCTAGGAATTACAAGAGAAGATGGTGAAGAGGGTTTGCACTCCAGGGATGGAGGCTTTACAGATATTATCTCATTTGATCCTTACAAGAACTCTGTGAAATGGATGTTATTATTATCCCTGTTTTACAGTAGGGGAAACTGAGGCAGACAGAAGTTAAATGACTTGCCCAAGGTCACATAGCTAATGTATTTCTGAGGTCAAATTCAAACTGAGGTCTTCCTCCAAACCCATACTCTCAGCACCATTTCATCTAGTAACTGCCCCTGAGAGAGTCTTCTACTTCTGGAATTAGATGATGAGCTTCCAAAGAAGGGAAAATAGGGAATTAAACCAGAACTTCTGTGTCTCTAGAGCCAACATTTTTTCCTAGTAAAAATATCTCATTTCACTAGAATCATAGATTTTGAGCTGGAAGAGATAGGGGCCTTCTGGTGCAAAAACTGTTCCCCCACTCATTTCACAGATAAGGAAACTACAGGCCAGAGATGGAACCCCCAGGTAGTAACCAGCAGAAGTAGGCTTTGAACCACAGCCTCCTCCCTTCACATCCAGCATTTTTTCCACTTTACCAACACACTATATGGGCATGTGTGTATTACATGTGTGTGAATATACATATATGATCTATAAAACTAGGCAGTCATAAATAAAGAATATGTATAAGGTGTGTCATATGAGCACACATACGATACCTGCATATACTTACACAAAATAAATTAAAAACTAGACAATCATAGATGATGATGAATACATGACATATATATTATATAGTCTATAAAATCTATAAATGGAATTATTTATACTATTCATTGTATATATACAATTGATACAATGGTCTATGCAATCATATATCACATATATATTCACTATCTATAATTGATTGCCTAGGTTCTATAGATAGATCATATATAAAACCTAGACTATATATGCATATATAGGTAATATATGCAGTTTACATCTGGATGGATGGATCTACATGTTTACACATATTGATACTGAATGTGTACATTACACTTGCACATATGTGTGTATATTACATAGACAAGGTTTTATATGTGGTTTATAAAATCTAGATGAATCTATATATGATATGTGTGTGTATATATATATGAAGATGTATGTATATAGGGGTGTGTGTCATACATATGTGTGTATGTGTCCTACACAATTCTATATATTTACTTACCCCAATCCACATCTTCTACAGTCCTAATAATGCTTCTAGAACATAACTGCTGTGATTGAAAAAAGTCACAATAGGGTTAGGGATTGACACTCCTGTCCCCAACACCAGTGGTATCAAGAAATTTCACTTTACATTGGTTTAAATTCTTGTCAAAAACTTAATCCTTTCCTGATGTGGCATTCCCCATACTAGGGGTGGAGACGAGTTTGAGAAGTGAGATTGACATGAAAAAATGAGTGCCAAAAGTAACAAAGCCAAGGAAATGTGATGATCTCTTGACTTAGTAAATCAGAGGATCTTATACAGAGAGTTGGAAACCAAGCAACCATCTGGGACAATCCTCTCATTTTTTACAGATGAGGATCCTGAGGCCCACCCAGAGGTGTACAATGACCCCTCCAAGGTCATTCTTCTGTCTTTGACTCGACATGATACAGAGCTTAGAATGTTTGACTTTACTTTTGCTTTCATAAAAGTGTGAAATAGGGAGAGTGAACAGGATAAACTGACTTACAGCACCTTCTGTCATTTTAATGTTCTCAGCTGTTATGTCTGAACCATTTGATTCCATAAGACCTAAACTGTATAATCCAAAATCTACCCTACTAATGCCCGGTGTCAGATTTATGGTACTCAGATCATTGGCAAGCTAATCCCTTGTAGCATTGGTTCATTAGTTTCAAATGTACAAATACCAACATAGAGGAGAAACAGCAAGAAATTATTCCCAAATTTCATGTGATTTTGCCTATAGATACAATTATACTAAAAACCTCAGTTAACTAGAACCCAATATCTGAGAAGCTTCCAGCTAATTGAAATTTTATATACTCTACTTTGGATTGAAAATGATGAATTATAAGAAAATAAGCTTATGTCAGGGAATTACTTTTAATATACAATATGATCTAGGATTGCATATTCAGCCCAGGCTCCCACATCTCCTACATCTCCTACAGCTATTAGGTGGAACAATGGATAAACTGCTAGGTCTGGAGGAAGGAAGATGTATTCAAATTCTGCCTCAGACTCTCACTAGCTCTGTGACTTTGAGAGAATCCCTTAACAGCTGTCTGCCTCAGTTTCCTCAGCTATAAAATGAAGATCATAATAGATAGTAGTGATCTCACACCGTTGTTTTGAAGCTTAAATGAGATACTATTTGTAAAGCACCTAGTACAGTGTGAACACAGGCCCACAAGTATATGAAAGGTGCATATAAACTGACTTCCTCTTTACCACACCCTCTTTGGAAGTTACTTGCAGGCTTGCCCTAAGTCAGATGAGCTAAAAGCAGATGCATTCAGTATTCACAAGGAACCAATGTTCAAAGGTAAATGACTTAAGAAAGAGCCTTAAAGCCAAGTTTGTTATTCTAAGAGGTTGACATGAATCCAGAAATAAATATTTCCAGAAAGTTAGAATGGGCTTTGCTCTGTTAACAAAACAACAGAGGTAGGGTATTGGAGGGGAAAGCAAGCATGCTTCTGAATTGTGAAGACCTGGGTCTAAGCTCTGTTTCCGATGTATCCTGGCTTAGTGATCCTGGACAAGACACTTAACCTCTAAACCAGTTGTGTCAGATTCAACAATCTGATCACTAAAGGGGACCAGACTTTTAGGGCAGCACTAAAGGTACATAAGGATCCCTGCAAGTCACATATTGACTTAGAAAACCACATTTTTTTTCATTAATACATCAACACATTGAAACCCAGCTAAGAACCATATTTTAAGCTGGTTTGCTCTGCACTTGGGGAGTGTTGTGGGCTGGGTTGCATGTTCAATGCCTCTGCTCTAAGCCATTCTCTAAGATTATAAATTGCAAAGCAGGAGTGGACTCATATTGGTAAAGAGAGTTTCCTCACTGTGAATTTTCTAAAACAAAAATTAGTCAAGTTTATTATAGAGAAATACATTTTGTGTTCATTGGCATAGTGCCATGGAAACACACTGGATTTGGAGTAAGAGGAACTCTTGAAATCCTGGTTCTGCCACTATGCCATTGTGGAACCTTGAGCAAATCACATAATCTCTCTTGGCCTCAGTTTCTATAACTGTAAAGTGAGAGAATTTGACTGTAAGGTCTTTTAAATTCCCTTCTTGCCAGCTGTATGATCCTAATAGCTAACATTTAGATGGCTCTTTAAAATTTTGCAAAGGGCTTTACACAGGTTAGTTCTTTTGATCAATAGCCCAATGAGGTTGGGTGCTAGAGGTATTTTTGTACTCCATTTTTAAAATGAAAAAACAGGTTTAGGAAGATAAAATGATTTGTTCAACTGGTCACATAGCTAATGTGTCCACCTGAGGTGTCATTCACAATCAGAACTCCCTTAGGTCTAACACTTTCTCTACCACATCATGGACCCTTTTTGACGCTTTTACCTTGACTACTAAGAGCTTCTTTGCTAATGAAGCATTCACCTCTCGACATCTTTTTCTCACTTTTAAGGTCATGTTTTCATGTGAACATAGATCTACTTTTGATACTTTCTCATTCTAAAATTTAAGCCATCCATATTTAAGCCTTCCATTTAACATATTCACTAAGGAGTTATTGTCAAATCTAGGATGAAAGTAAAGAGATGGATCATTTTTGTATGATTTTTTTGAAAAATAAGTATTTTCTTAAAATACTAGCAAATACTCAGATTATTATTGATCAAAAAATAATTAGGTGACGCAGAACACTCTTCATAGCAAAGGACCATCAGGTCCTCCAAAATAAAATATGAAAATATGGTCACCATTATATTAGTGAAACTAACTCCTCATCAATATAAACTATAATATAATTCCATCTGGAAGCAAAACAATCGTGATACAGTTTATTGGAACTTGAGCTGGTTGACTTCCAAATCCATAGCTTGATATTAACAGAGTCTTTCCACTGAAATTTTCATGCCTTCCATTGTGAATCTATTTTATTGGTGCGTTTATACCCCAGGACATTGAACTCCTGAATAATTAGAAACTCTCTTAGTAACTGGTACAATATGACATACAATATGACATTTTATTAATATAGCATGGAAATCCTACACTTGGAGTACAAATGTTCAGCAGTAGGCTGTGTGGTGCCTAAAATAAAGTAATAGAAAGAGGCCTCATAGGCAGACTTGGATTGTCAAAATAAAGATTTAGCTTTTGTTTAATGTCTAATCATGCTATTAATTACAAAATAATTATTTCATATAGTCATATTAGAGAAAGATTATTAAAACTATAGAAAACAATTAAAATGAATTGATTTTAACTAGTAAAAATTGTAGAGATTAAAATTAAGAAATAAATATGAAGGAATTATATATATATACATATGCTTTTTCATTTTATTTTCTTGTTTTTGTTCTTATTTTCAAATTTTCAATCACATGAATTTCAATGTCTTTTTTGTAATTCCATGATGGCAAGTCATCTATTTCTTTTTTCCTCTTAAAACAAAGGGAAAAAATGGTCCTTACATCTGCTTCTTTAAAAATTCTTTTTCTGCCTTCATTCCACTTGATTTCTGGAATCAACTTCTCTTTGTGCTACAGTATATTCTTCCCAGCTAGGGAAAATCTGGCCATATCACCAAATTTCAGTTTGGACCAAACTTAAGGGTAGCTATATTCCATAGAAGAATATCCTTTCTCCCCTATTACTTCTAAGAAGAAAAGCAAAATATCTGACATCAACAGTTTTTCATTGGGTAGTTATATTACTAATGGGAATACCAGAGTCCGTGGAGAAAAACTACAAGAAAGATCGAACTCTTCCTTGAGTTATAGACTGACATAAAGGAAAGAGAGCTCCCCTAGTATTCAGGAAGTCTGATTCAGGAGGTCAAGTCTAGGAACATCTTTCTAGATGTGTGATTTTGAGCAAGAGAATTAACCACTCAGAGATAAGGCAGCAAAAGATTATAGGGAAGACCAAATGACGTAATGTCTGTGAAAAAAATTCTTTGTAAATAAAAACCAATAAAGAAATGTTAACTATTGTTGATCATTTCTCCTCCTGATTTTAACATATAGGTTAGGGTTCTGATGAGACCCTCAAGGGCTTCTCTAGTTCTGTCTACTGCCTTTATATACCTAAGTCTTCTAAGGCAAAGTTTACTCTTCTCTTTAAATTCCAAGTACAACACTTTCACAAGCTTTATTAGACTTTTCAATATGTTCCTCAATTCTTACTTCAAAGAGGTTCATTGATCTTAAATGAAATTCTCCTGCTGAAGCTTAAGCCCACATTCTCTTGTTCTATCTCAAGGAAGAAGGAAAATAATGGGCAACATTTCTCATGGTTCTGTTGTGTGTATGTCTTAAAATCCCCAGATAATAAACACAATGTCAGAGCTTTAAAGGAACATTGGAGATCCCCTAGTCCAACACTCATTTTACACAAAGGAAACTAAGACCCAGGCAGGTGAAATAATACCCCCAAAGTAAGAAAATCAGAATGAGAACCTAGGCCACCTAATTCCCAGTCCAGTATTCTCACCTCCACAATACATTATCTCAAAAATTATTAGATTTCTTAGATACCCTTTCATATTCCTCCTTTCTGGCTAAGGAATTCCAGCTTTCAAGTTAGAATTTCCAAGTTGGAATTCATCACTATTTGTCAAGCAATAGTCGAACCCCACCAAAATGGAGAAAACATTAAGCTCTGTGATTGTTTTTCAGTTCTGAGTCTGCATGATTGCATGGATTTTGTCCATGGTGATTTCTTGGCAAAGATATTAGAGGGGTTTGCCACTCCCTTCTCCAGGGCATCCCCATTTTACAGGTGAGGAACTAAGGCAAACAGGGTTTAAGTGACTTGTCCAGAGTCACACATCTAGTTCATATCTCAGACTGGATTTGAACTCACATCTTGCTGATTCCACACTAGTGCTTTATCTACTGCATCACCTAGCCATCCCTAAGTTCTATGATAGGATTACAGATACAGAGCTGGAAGGGATTTCAGAGACATTATCGTCCAACCCCCTCACTTTACTTATGAGGAAACTGAGGACCATGGAAGTTAAGTGATTTGTGTAAGGTCACAAAAGTAGGAAGCATCAGAGGCAGGAACTGAATCCAGGTCTTCTGATTCTATAACTCTTTTCATTCTACTGTGTTTATGGAAGAAGTTTAACCAGTGATGAATGTCAAGGATACATTATTGACACTCTACTTTTATGAAAACAGCTCACATGAGAGTAAGGAATACATTGCTGATTTCTTTTCAGTTGTGGGTCGACCACATTGCTATAATAAGGAAGGCAAAAATAGTAGCAGTAGAGCTGGGCAGTTTTCAGGTGAGAAGGCAGCTGCTACCAGAAGTCTTGAGGACACCAGCTTCTCTATCCCATACCAGGGCCACTCATAATCGATATAAAAAGCTGGAAGAAACAGGACGTCTTTCCTAATATTAACAGTCTGGGCTATTATAATCTTCTTACAGATCTAACTGTCCTTAAAAGATGAGAAAAAGCCAGGTAAGAAGCACCCAGTCTCGTGTTTCAGAATGGTTTTTGGGTGCCCAGGCACAAAGGTGACAGGTGATAAATACTGATTCTTTGCCACTGTTCATGTTTCCTTGTGTTCTGTGTGCCCCCGTGGTGTTTTGTATGCTACATAATGCTGCCGAACTATGCAAGGGCTTGAGCCCAGTGAATACCAAGAGCCTTATTCTTGGCCCCGCCCCTCTTCTCTTAGGGATGCCTTGGTCATGGGTCCCAGGAGGCTAGGAAGTTTAAGTCTTGGGAACCTGTCATCTTTCCTTTCGTCCTGTACTCTTGCCTCCTTTCTTTCTTTATCTAACAGGAGCCAAGAGAATGGTGGGTTACTATTGTACAAGAATACTCACCCCTCATCTGCTGAGTGACATTACACTTAGAATTGAGTACATCAGCACGATCAGAATTGTACCACTTAAGATTTCCGTAGGCAATTGCCCTGGCCCCTCAGGGATCCCTAAGGGAAACTTTGCTTCTGGAGAAACTTCAGAGCCATAGTTGCTGCCCTGGGGACCACATTGGAAGCACAGCATCCGTTGGCTCAGCCCCAGTTTTGAAGTTTTTCCAGGCAGGAGCACTGGATTTTCTTGACCTTTGGGGAGTTAAGAGAACAACCCATGTTAGAGATGAGACTTGAGGGAGGAGTGGAAAGCCATTTGTGTCACCATGACCTCCAAACAGGTGGAGCCCTAGGATGGTGTACAGATGATTGCCAAGGTGCAAATTCCACCCTTGTTTGAGTTACTTGGGCCAAACACTCTAGCATCAGCAGCATGAGTTACCAATGTCAACCGATTGGCAGCTGTGTGAACAAAAGGTAGAATGGTGTCTTGGCAGCCTTCGGCTCTCTCTCCCACTGCCAAAAGTTGAGAATCTAGAAAGACGCAAGGGAAGGGGATTCCAGAGTGAGCCATCCCAGGGAGTGAAAGCAATGGATTTGGAGACAAGAGCATATGGCCTTGAAAGCAGGCTTTTGGGGCAGCTAGGTGGCACAGTGAATAGAGCACCAGCCCTGGAGTCAGGAGGACCTGAGTTCAAATCCTGCCTCAGACACAACTCTTATTAGCCATGTGACCTTGGGCAAGTCACTTAACCCCAATTACCCTCCAAAAAGAAAAAAAAAGAGAAAAAAAGCAGACTTTTTAACTTGGATGGCTATATAATACTGGTCAATATTCACTTCTCTGGGCCTCCATTTCCTTATTTATAACATAAGAATTGGCTCACTAGTGAGCCCAGTGCTTGGGGCAGTTCCTTGCACATAGCAATAGCAGTGATAATAACAACAATAATGGCACTTATAGGGTACCTACAATGTGCTAGGCACAGAGATGACCCTGGGCAAGTCACTTGTTTGCTTTAATCTTTTTTATTTATTTTTTGCTTTATTTATTTATTGCTTTAATCTTTTTAATTTGCTTTTAATTTAATTTAAAATGACAAACTACTCCAGTATCCTTGCCTTGAAAATCCCATGGAGAATATTGGGGTGGTGTATTATGATCCATGGGGTCACAAAGAGCTGGACAGGACTGAACAACAAGAAGGTGTTAGGCACTACACTAAGTGCTTTACAAATATTGTGTCATTTGATCCATACAACAACCCTGGGAGGTAGGGACTCATTGTCCTCATTTCACAGTTGAAGAAACTGAGGCAAAAAGAGGTTGAATGACTTGGCCAAGGTCATACTAGCTAGTAAGTGTCTGAGGCCAAATTTGACTTGAGTCTTCCTGACTCCAGGCTCAGAGTTCTAGACATCGCCTCTAGCTGCCATTGTAAGTACTTGGTAGATATTTGTTAACTAACCAATCTCTAGGGACTCTTAGAACTCTAATCGATAGATGCTACCTTTGTTTTACGGATTACCTCCAGATCCACCCCTCTTGTTTCTCTAAGATATATCTGTTATTAGACTGACACATTTTTCTTCCCAACGTGATCCTGGTCATTCCCCTGTGCTTCTATAGGAGCCAGTTAGTGGGTGGTTTGTTCTGGATATTGTAGTAAAGTTATAATTTCCCAAGATCTCCAAAGTAATATCTAATTTCTCTGCAATAAGGTTTGTCTGCCCCATTTGTTTTTACAGGGGCTTTCAATCTAAAGATCTTGTAATTATACGGTACAAGCATATAATCCATAAATAGAGAACATTAGTCTTTGAGGTATCTAAACTACCTGGTATCCATGTTGTCATTACTCAAAGTGATGTATGAGCATCATAGTCATCTTATAAAAGCTGATTCATGTTTAAAATGGAAAAAATATTGTTAATAGAGACCACCTATCACCCCAGACGTTCAAGCTTTGACAGATCATAGTATTTTGTCTTTTTTTTTTCTTGAATCTACTACTATGACTACTATTACCAAAGTCAGGAAGATCTACCAGAGTTCAAATTCATTCTCATGTTACTTAAAAGCTGTGAAACCCGGGCAAGTCTCTCTCAGTTTCCTCACCTGTAATATAATAATAGCACTCACCTCTCAGGGTTGTTGTAAGGATCAAATGAGATAAAGTCCTTTGTAAAGTGCTTTGCAAACCATAAAGCATTACCTACATCAGGGGTGTAGAACCTGCTGCCTCGAGGCCACATGTGGTCTTCTAG
>NW_027185761.1:32111069-32166146 GCF_028583685.1 Petaurus breviceps papuanus | reverse complement strand
GTTCTACACCCCTGACCTAAATGTTATTATTATTATTATTGATGGCGGTGAGAGTAATAGAAGTAGCTGACATTTATATAGCCCTTTAAAGTTTGCATTGTCTTGTATGATCTTCACAACAACTTTCATTTGATAGATGAGGGAAATGAGGTTAACAGAGGTTGTGATCCAGGGTCATCCAGCTAATAAGCATCTGAATACAGTGGCTCAGTGGAAAGGGAGTCAGAGTGCCTGGGTTCAGATTTCACCTCTGTGTCCTTGGGTGAGTTGATTTTTGTTTCTTGATCTGATAAAATGTGAGCTTAGACCAGAGGGGCCCTGCCATTCCTGCCACTGTGTCACTTCATCTCTGTGGTTTTTTCTTTCTTCATCGGAATTGAGGACCACCTCTGGATCTCATGGCCCTGTGATTCCCGATTGGGATCCCCACATCAAGTCCCCTGGGCCCATTGCCTCTCTCTGCTGCACATTGACAGTGGTGAAGCATTCAACATTTGTGTTTTTCCTATGTGAAATGTTAACCCTGATGAACTACTAATTTATAATAGAGTAACAAAGGCGGCAGTGTTGGACTTCAGCATCTGGCTTGGTAAACAGGCCCTATATTCTGCAGTATCAACCCTATTTTACTCAGGCCGGGATTGTGAATGAAAGCATTTCATTTTCTACCCACTGTGTGAATTTGCCTCAAGATTTAAATGAAAAGTGCTCAGCCTGATTTTGAAGACTGAAATATATCTCACTAATAAATCATGCATTTTACAAGAACTACTGGATGAAATGTTCTTTTACTGGGATTCATCGATTAGAAATGTAGCCTTTTCTGAAGGGCTTTTGATTTATCAAGTGTGGCATCCATATTGAATAGGACAGGAGACAGTTATTCAAACTTATCTTGTTAACTTAGTAACCTAAACCATGCATTTTATACAGCCCAGGGCCCAAGGGAGCAGTAGCAGCATAAACTTAGACTTGGATTTTTCTGTGGCCTCCATTTTTCTGTACACCTCTGGTGGTTATTCCCCTTGGGAGAAGGTATATAACCAGGGCCAGTCATCTTGCTGCTAGGTTTGGGGTTTTTTTAGCTTTTATTTAATATATTATTTTTCCCCAGTTACATTTAAAGACAATTTTTTTAACATTAGTTTTTAAAACTTTGATTTCCAAACTCTCCCCCCTTCACCCTTCTTCATTGAGAAGGCAAGCAATTCAGTACAGGTTATACATGTATAGTCATACAAAACACTTTCATAATAGTCATGTTGTGAAAGAAGACATAGACAAAAAAATTCAAATTTTAAAAAAGGATGTTTCAACCTGTATTCGGATACCATCAGTTCTTTCTCTGGGGATGAATGGCATTTTTTATCTTAAGTCCTTCAGATGTGTCCTAGATCCTTATATTATGGAGAATAGCTAAGTCATTCATGACTGATCATCTTACAATATTGCTATTACTTTATACACAGTACATTTTACTTTTGTTGCTATTTTTGCCCTTGCTGGCCTATCTGTCAAAACCTGACAAGCCTTCTTGTCGAGCCTAAAAGAAGGCTGGTGGACTTTAGTCCAATTCAAAATGGTAGACAAATGAGACTTACACACTAGACTAGAGACAGTATGATGTAGCAGAAATAGCACATTATTTGGAAATGGAGAACCTGAGTTTAAAGCCTGCCTTACTCACTTAGAACCAATGTGACCTTAAGGAAGTTACTGAACTTTTCTGGGTCTGTTTCCTCTTCTATAAGGAGGGTCTTGGATTAAATGGCCTCCAAGGTCCCTTGCAATTCTTGATCTATAACCATATGATCCTATATTCATGTGAATTGTGGGCTCGTTTAACTTTCTTGGGCCTCAGTTTTCCTCCTCTATAAAATATAAGGATTGGAAGAGATGGCTTCCAAGTACCAATGAGCTCTACGTTTGTCATCTGAGACTTGGAGTCAGAAGCCTACATTCAAATCCTAACTCTATATTTTCTAGCTATGTGAACAAGTGATAACTTCTTTGAACCTCCATTTCTTCTTTGTTAAGGAAATAATACGATATATGCTACCTTCGTTACAAGGAAGTAACATGGCACAGTGTTCAGGGCACTAAATTTGGAGTAAAAGTACCAACATCCTAAGCAGGCCCCAGTTCTTTCTGAATTTGTGACACAGGTCCACAAAGGCAGGTAGGTGATTCATTGGATAGACCTGGAGTCAGGAAGACCTCAGTTCAAATCCAACCTCAGACATTTACCGGTTAAGTGACCCTGGGCAAATCACTTAACCTCTGTTTGCCTCAATTTCCTTAATTGTAAAATGGGAATAAACGGTGCCTACCTTGCAGAGTTATGGTGAGGATCAAATAAGATCATATTTGTAAACATGTAGCACAGTGTCTGGAGCAAAATAGATGTTTAATAAATGTTTGTTTCCTTTCTTCCTGCTGTAAGCATATCACTTAATCTCTACCATTTTTCTCACCTATAAAATGAGGAAGTTACACTGACTTCTAAGGCTCTCTCCAACTCTAAGTCTCTAATCACTGACCATCAGTTTATTACTTCCCAATCAACCTTAACCCAATGCTCTAGATCCCACCATACAGTCCCCTTATTAGCCAAAGAAAAAGAAAAGAAAACAATTGTTTAGCTAGGAAACCCTGGACAGAGTTTATACTAAAGGTAATGAAATAAGTTAGACTTTGGAGACTACCTCCAATCTTTGGTAATGTCGTTAATACAAAGGATATTTATAGCTTTATAAAGAGTTAAAAGCTTGAAAGGGTCAAATAACTTTGGTGACCACCTTTTCTGAACCATAAACTGAGACATGTAATCTGGCAAAGGCTCCCCTTTATGTAAAGTATTGAGCCAAGTACACTTTTTTCTTTCTTGAAATAGGAGATGGTTCTAGAAAACAGACCTAGGTGGTCATTTGATAAATGTCCTTCATTCAAGATCGG
Organism: Petaurus breviceps papuanus; assembly: GCF_028583685.1. Lineage (NCBI taxonomy): Eukaryota > Metazoa > Chordata > Mammalia > Diprotodontia > Petauridae > Petaurus > Petaurus breviceps. The sequence goes on along the minus strand of NW_027185761.1, from coordinate 32,163,191 downwards.
CCCAGATATCTTGATGCTTCTAAGAAAATACTGGAGGAAGAGTTAAGCACAGCTTTTAACCTGTGATCTATGGACCCCCACAGTTCCACAGATATATTCCACTGGGTCGATGAACTTGGGCAAGAAGGACATACATCTTTATTTCAATGTAACTGGTTTCCATTATAATCCTGTGTATTTTATTTTATACATTTAAAACATGATTCTGAGAAAGACTCCGTGGGCTTTACCAGAACTTAAGAACCCTTGGTCTAGTGAGTGTTCTGAGGAAGAATCCAGGCAGGTAACAGATAAAACTCTGTAAATGTAGAAAAGATTAGACTGATTCTGTTTGGCTGAAGAAGGATAAAACAAAGGCACAAAATGGAAGTACAGACTTGATATTAAAAATATGATTTCCCCAAAGTAAAATGAGAGTTCATGGTTTCTTCTGATATTGGAAGTCTTCAACCAAAAGTTGAATGACTTCTTGCCAAGTGTGTCATAAAAGAAATTCTTTCTGTAGCTATAAGATGAACCCACTGGCCAGTGGGGTCCTTTTCAATGTTAAAGTTCTGTGATCAAATCCTTGGGTTTCTAGGAATGTGTTTAGTGTTAGGAAAACAATGAGGCATACCTAAATGAGATGGCTTGGACAAGAGTACAGAGTGTACGATTCAGTATAATTTCAAATAAGCATGGTTGCTATGTTTTGAGACACCCAATAGAGACACACACACATAAACCTCACTTTCAAGAGTCCAATCAATTAAAAAGTGAGGGTTAGCTTTTGTTCATGCTCACAGATTACTATCAGCATCCCCAGAGTTCAGGATGGAGCATTATGAGATGGGAAACTGCTTTGCCATTACAAAGGCTAACATTGTTTACGCACAATGCTGCCTTCCTTGTGCCAAGGATTTAAGCTTGTTTATTCGTTTCTATTCCATTACCTATATTTTGTTTACAGTATCTTTGCATCCATAGTAATCTCACAAAACAAAGCTGAAAAGTGAAAGTTGCTTTAAATACCAAACATGGATTTGGTTGGGGAGGAAGGGATAGTAGCCCCAACAGGTGCCACTCTCAGACACTTGGTTTCCAACTTGTTAAAAGCAAAAACACTTCAGGTAGCAAGGGTCCTTAATGCAGTACTTAAAGGAGACTCCCTTAAAGGGGCTCCCTATTAAACGCCAAGATTAAAATTCTAAGTAGGATGCAAAGATTTAATTAGCACTGTATCATTACGGCAAATGTGATGCTTTTCCCCCTCCTTTTTAATGGCATCATCTCTTTAAATACAGGCTGGAAATGTGCTTCCAAGGGGAAAAAAATAACTGAACAGCAACTGTGTGATACTCAGAGAGGAACCACATATTGTGCATTCGAATATCCTGTCATGGTTTCTTCCTCAAGGGAGGCAACACCTAGTCATGTTCTTAGGTATCACTTTTTTTTTCTGTGAACTCGGGAGTCTTTATATCTCATGAAACATAATGAAAATTAACTCCGTGGGCTCCAAGGAAGGCAAGATGTCCTAAGGAGTCTGCCACAGACTTTCCTGGGAATAAAGTGATTCTGTCTGTTTCAATGCTGTGTGGCCAGGAAATCTTAACTTCTTCAATTCCTCAACCTGTGTCCCTATTCTTACTGATGGAGAAAAAAAAAATCTTTATCTTCAATATCCTCTAACTGCAGTTTAGTGTTTCTTTTCATTGTGAATGGAGGCAACAAGCATTATTCTAAGAAAAGGGTCATAGGCTTCACCAGACTTCCAAAGACCTATCTATGTCTTTATTTTACAAATGTGGAAACTGAGACCTGGAGAGGTTGTGATTCAATGAAGGTCACACAGGTAGTAAGCTGCAAACCTGGGCTTCAAAGGCAGGCCCTCTGAATCCAAAACCAGCTCTGTTTCCATGGTATCACATTGCCTTTCTTTAGGGTACATGTGGTTTCACCCCAGAACATTAAGTTCCTTGAGTGCAAGGATTTTCATTTTTGTCTTTGCCTCGCTAGCACTTAAAACAATGCCTGGCTCTTAGTGGGCATTTAACAAATACATTTTAAGTCGGCATTTAACAAAATAGTCAGTTGAACTTACAGTTTCAGGAAGGGTGTGTGTTTATGTTTGTGTGTGTGTGTAGTTACCTACCTGACCCTCATAAAAACTGATCCAATTACAGCAATCTCCCTACCCTGTTGTGGTGCAGTAGTTTTCAGTCATGCCCAACTCTTCAGGACCCCATCTGGGGATTTCTTGACAAAGCTACTGGAGTGCTTTTCCCTTTCCTTCTCTACCCCATTTTACAGATAAGAAAACTGAGGCAAACGGGGTGAAGTGACTTGCCCAAGGGTCACATAGGTAGTATCTGTCTGATGGCCAGATTTGAACTCAGGTCTTCCTGACTCTAGGCCTAACACTCTATCTACTGCACCATCTAGGTTCCCAGTCCCTAACCTAATTGATATTTAGAGAGAGATTTTGTTTAACTTTTTCTAAGTATTGGACTAATAGTACATCTAAGACTTTTTTTCAACTATTTCTATACAACCATGAATTGTAACTGAAGTAGGATTCATAGGGTCACAGATCTAGAGGTAGAAAGGATTTTAAATGCTGTCTAATCCAACTTTCTCACTTAACAGATGAGGAGACAGGCAGATAGAGGCTAAGGGAGCAGCCTAGGTGCATATCGCTAGTAAGCAGGTAGGATTTTAACCCAGGACTTCCTGACTCAGCTCTATGCACTGAAGCACTTAACTGACTACAGTCCAGAAGAACCTTCTACTTCCCATCTTGTCGTTCTGACTTTTTCAGTCATGTCTAGCTCTTTCTGACCCTATTTGGGGTTTTCTCAGCAAAGATACTGGAGCCATTTCCTTCTCCAGGTCATTTTAGATATGAGGAAAACTGAGGCCAACAAGGTTAAGTGGCTTACCCAGGGTCACACAACTAGCAAGTCTAAGGCCAGAGTTGAACCTCAGGAAGCTGTGTCTTTCTAGCTCCGGGCCCAGAGCTCTCTCCTCCATGGTGCCACCTAGCTGCCCTACTACCTGCCATAGCAGCCCAGTTTTCCTCTTGCACAGCTATCCTTGTCCAGAATGTCTTCCTGACATCGAGTCTAAATTTATGACTTGTCACTTCTACCATTGCTCCTACTGCTGCCTTCTAGGGTCCAGCAAAATGAGACCAGGCCCCATTCACACGATAGCCTTTCAGATACTTGAAGACAAGTGCCACAGCTCCCCTTCTCAAGATGCATGTCTGTTTCCTCCTCTTAACCCTGCTATGGGAAGAACTTGAGGCCTTTCACCATCCTGGTTGCCTTCCTCTGGGACCTCTTGAGCTCATCATTAGAAATAGGTTATCTAAGGCCATTAGGACTTTGAATAAAAGGCCCTATCATAGGTTTGTAGGATTCTGAGAGATCTAGAGGGGGAAGGGAGCTTAGAGGTTATCTGTTAGAAGTCTAACTTCTCTGTTTTACAGAAAAGGAAACTGAGGTACAAAGTAGCTGAGGGACCTAGTGGCACACAAGAAGTGAGGAGTAGAACTTGGATTCAGAATCTAAAGCTCTTCTCCGACAGATGAGCTGAGTCAAATCAAGCCAATCCCTCCTCTACCTCAACCTCAAACATCTCTACTTTATGTCCAGTGTGGTCCGGCATTGCCTTTTGGACATCTCAAACTGTAAGTCCCATGGTCATCTGCAACTCAGCCTGTCCTCATCCTTCTTCCCTAAACCCCTTCCTCTTTCAAACATGCCTTTTTCCTGTCACGGGAACAGCACCCTTCCTTCTGGTCACCTGGTTTTGCCAAGTCTTATGGTCTTCACCTCCACATTTCTCACCTCTGTCCCCACTCACCCTCGTATGGGCCCTCATCACTTCTTGCCAGGAAATGGTAACAGCCTCCTAATCCTAAATTCCAAGTTTCTCCCACTTTTAATCCATCTTCCACCAGACCATCAAGGTGATTTTCTTCAAGTGAACATCTGAGCTTATCCTCCTTCCCATGCACTGAATAAAATCCAGTAGCTTCCTATTAGCTCAAGAACCAAAGACAGCCTCCTCTGGCCTTTGAAGCTCTTCACCACCTACATCCATTCTAACTTGATTTGATGCTACTTTCCTGCAGGCACTCTGCAAGAGTCTGGCCAAACGGGTCCACTTATTCCTCACCCAAGACTCCACTTCCCATCTCTGTGCCTTTTCACTGATCTTTGCCTTCACCTCTTAGGAACCTATTCATATTCAGGACTCCGCTCCAGTGCCATCTATGATAAGCCTATCCAGGTCCAGCTGCCTGTGCTTCTCCCCAGCCCAGGGTACCTTGCAGCTGTTCTGTTTGGATCACATACAGATCAATGCATGCCTCTCTCCCATTACAATGAAAGTTCCTTAAAGGTAATAGCTGTGTTTCACCTCTCCCCAATAATTGGCAAATACTAAGTACTGAATAAATAGTTGATTGACTGGCATGAAGTAAACATCCCCTTCCTGACATGAGTAGATCACTCTATTCTTTTCTATTGTTTTGGAAAGATATCAACCCCATGCATCCAAATGGTGCAATAAGACATTTATATAGCATTTTACAGTTTGCTAAGCACTCTTACAGCCAGGATCCCACTTAAGCCTTGACGTAACCCTGTGTATTAGGTAGGGTATGTGTGCCTTACTGTTGAGTATCACAACATTTTCCATGATTATGACTAGACAAGAAAAAACAATAAGATGACAAATCAGACTCCATCACTAGAAAACAACCAGATATTTATTACTTTCAATTGAACAATTTTTTAACTACCTACAAAGGTTCTCATGCAAAGACAAAAATGAAAGCTTCCTTGTGCTCACTGATCTAACATTCTACTGAGGACATAAAATACATACCCAGATAAGCATATAAATACAAAATACAGATAGAGGAGGGGAAACTTGATTCACCATCCCAGCTCAGTTCATCTAAACATGTATGACAAGGAACTGATATGGCAATTAGGTGTTAAAACCCACTTATCCCTTTAGAAATGGTGAGCACGTCTCTGGGTTAGAAGAGGCAATATAATTGACTGTGTTGAAAATTGGCCATACACCTCAATCCTTTAAACAGTCATGTCCTAGAGATAGCCAGCAGTGGGAGAAGAATCCAGCTGTTTAGTTTTGCTGGGAAGAAAGAGATTTTGTTCCCTTCTTGTATCCCTTACTCATCGTGGCTGTGGTGTCTAGCAGCAGCACTATTTGCCCAATAGAAGACACACCATTCAGTAATCAGTTCCAGGAACACAAACACACGAACACACACACACACACTCACACACACACACACACCATACACTAATACAGAGAGGAATTTACTTGATAGAGCAAGCAGGATCTCTGGCAGCAGAAAGGAGAGCCATCTATGGATTCAAGAGAAATTTAGCTCTGGCAATTGAAAACTGAGCTATAGAAAGGAAGAGACCTTAGGAACCCAGCTGAACAACATGTCTAGCAGAAATGTTGCACCAAGTAGGATCCTTTTAGAGAAAGGACTTGGATTCCTGTTAGCATTAGAGGAGTGAGTATCCTTGGTTACTTGTGTTCCTTACATTTGTGCCTCGTGACCACTGCACTTCTCTAGGTAGGTGCACTCCTTCCATAGATGTGTATATTTGTGTGTGTGTGTGTGTGTGTGTGTGTGAAAGAAGGGAGAGAGGGGGGAGAGACAGAGTGCTTCAGGGGTAAGGCAAGTGTTTTATACCTACTGTTTTTTACTATACCATTTTAATATATATCTTTGCTAAGAGCTAATTGCATATACTGGTTAATCGTCAATGGGAAGCACACCACTGGGGGCTCAGGATCTATAATAAAAGAAGTATAAACCTACAGGGTACACAAAATCTGTTGCATGGCTAGTTACCCCTCACTCTGGAACCACCATTTGAGGGTGACTATCTGTTGAGTAAGCACCACAGAAGGAATACTGTACATATGCAGAATTAAAAACAGAGCGATTTTAGGAGAAAGAGAGCACCAAAGGATCTAGGGGAGTCTTGTGTAGGAGGTAGATCCAAGTTGCAAATTTCTGAGTTCTTTTTAGTCCCTGTGAGTATCTAATTCATAGAGGATAATCCCATTTTTTTATATGATGAAAATGAGAAACAGAGTTAGTAAATGATTCAGGTTTCTTAGGGATGCAATATGCCTATACGTATCAAAATTAAATACCTATTTTAACCATTTCTAAGGAATATAAGACATAAGGTTATAGGCATTAGAGATAAAGTGGACCTTAGAGGCCATCAATTCCAGCCCCCTCATTTTACGTCTAAGGAAACTGAGTATATAGAGGTTAAGTGACTGGTCATGTACCTAGTAAGTATCTAAGGTGAATTTGAACCCAGGTCTAGTGTTTTCTTCACTATACTATACTATATCCATTCCAAAGCAGTATTAAGAAGTGACATTTTTAAAGTTAACAAAAGAATTTCTTCACAAAAAAACAAGAAAAAGATAAATAAAACATTATTTCCCCCATTTTAGAGATGAAGAAAAAGAGGTGAGATATGGACCCCAGTCTCCTGACTTCATCCCCAGTACTTGATCCGTTGGACTTTGGTAGTTTTAAGCACTCAAAAAATGATGAAATTTCACTCACAGGGTTCAATCCTGCTGAACCTCTGACACTTCAGTAGGTCATGAGTTCCTCACACACTAAAGGAACTTGAAGATTGGAGATTCTATCTGTCTAGGTCTAAGGGTTATTCTCAAAATTTAACCAATTATATAGTCCCCTTCAGAGAACAAGCACCTGATTTACCATCTCCTCTGAGACAAGAATCACCAATTATTCAGTTTAACTGTTCAGTGGGTAATAACTCTGTACGTAGCACCTTCTAAGGTACTATAGGGGAATGGAAATAAAACCTACATACTGTGTAATCCCTGCATTTAAGGAACTGATTATCTGGCCAGGGAGATAAGACATGCATGTGAAAAATTATCAATAAATCACAATATTTAGTTACTCTTAAGAGTCATCTGAAGAGCAATGCAGACACTGTCAGGGAATAGGGAGTCAAAGAATAATGTTGTTGGAAGGAGAGACCTTCAAGGTCACCTCAGCTTCTTGATGGTGAAGACTCAGATGTTTTTCATCTTTAAATCCCCCGCACAATGCCTTCAAATGATGCTTAAATGCATGTTGAATTCATATGGGAACAGGAATTTCTTTTAGAATACAATTATAACTACTTGAATTTAATATCATTTTAAAGTTTGCATAGTGATACAGCTATATACATATATTAATTTATGTATGTATATGTACATGTGTATATATATATAAATCGCATTTGATCTCACATCATGGAATGTAGGTGGCATTATCATCTTCCTTTTACAGGTATAGATACTTATGCACAAGGAAGCTTAACTGACTTCTCCAAGGTCAGACAGCTAAGAAGTGTCTAGGATAGAATTCTAACCTAGGTCTTCCTATCTGCAAGTTCAGTGCCCTACCTCTGCCCTAATCACTAGGCCATGTTTCCTTCCTTCCCTGACAAATCGTCATCTGGCCTCTATTTAGAGAGCATTTCTACCACAGAATTTGCACCCACCTCAGGTAGCCTATTCCACTTTTGGATATCTCTAATTATTGGAAATTTTTCCTTATATGAAACCAAATGTCCTCCCTACAACTTCCACCCATCTCCTAGTACTGCTTGCAAGGCCAAAAAAGCAATTATGATTCTTCACAACAAACTTTTCAGATACTTGCAGATGACAAGCTATCATGTCTCTATTAAATCTTGTCTTCTCCATGTTAAATATCTCTAGTTTCTTCAACTATTCCAGATGTGGTTTGATGAAAGTCAGGTGGAGTGGATTATGACTCTATGCCAGTCTTTTCAACTACGTGGGATTCAGCTTTCTCAACCATAAAATGACTTCGGAGTTAAGCTAAGATGGTCTCTACCAGTTCTAGGTCCAACAGTCTTATGATTGACCACCCCTTATATACACATACACACACACATACACGCACACCACTATATTGAGATTAATGCTTATTTTATTATTTTTCTCAACCTGTCGCATCATTTTGTTGTCTTATATTGACTTTGTAGTTGATTAAAACCCTCATGTCAGCTTTGAAAATGACAAGTAGTATTTATTACATAGTAGTTTTTTTTTTTAATAAACAGTATGAAATGTAATGTCATGGTTGAATAGTGAATCCTCCTTTTAGGCTGTACTATGTACATGGAAATGTTCTTTTTTTGTCTTGGTATATTTAAGTTCAAAATGAATTAAAAATTAAATTTAAAAAATTCTCAGAAAAAAACTCTCCAGTCTTAGCCAAGTAAACTGTTGCCTAGTCATATCTTACTCATCCTGGAGTTGTGTAGTTAGGTTTTTTTAACCTAAATAAAAGAGTTTCCATTCATCCTGATTCCATTTCATTTAACTGCATTTAGAGGATTATTATAGCCCTTTTTGATTTCTCAGTTCTTTGTTCTACTAAATAAGAGGAAAGAGGAATGTTTACCCTTATTCTCCTGATAGTGCCAGTGTTGTATATACAAACGACAATGCAAATAAAAGTTGGTCATATAGACGTGATCCCAAAATAGTTAGCTTTTACAACTTTAAGGACCTGACCTGGAGTCAGGAAGACTCATCTCCCTGATTTCAAATCCAGTCTTAGATATTCACTAGCTGTGTGACCCTGGGCAAGTCACTTTACCCTGTTGGTCTCAGTTTTCTTATCTGTAAAATGAGCCGGAGAAGAAAATGGCAAACCACTTGAGTATCTTTGCCAAGAAAACCCCAAATGGGGTCACAAAGAGTCAGACATGACTGAAATAACCAAACAATGACAACACAGCAAAATAGGGATGTGATGTTATTGTCCCTATTGGCCAAGGTAGTTTAGTGTTACTAAAATGATGGAATAATAGATTTCCAATGATAAGGGACCCTAGAGGTCATCTAATCCAATTCTCTTATCTCACAGATAAGGAAAAAGACCAAGAAATGCTCAGTGACCTACCCAAGTCCATGTGGGTAAATGTCTTTTGTCTTTTTATTCTTAGTTGTTGTTCCACCATTGTTTCCACTACGCCATGTTGTCTAGCCCTCTCATTTAACAGATGAGGAACTGAGGCTTAAAGAAATTAGGTGATTTGCCTGTAGATACATAGGCAGTAAGTGACTGAACCAGGATTTGAATGGAGTTTCTGTGATTCCCAGTTTCCTACTTTTCCCATGGTACCATGCTGTTAGATCAGGAAGTTGCAGAACCTAACTTCTGGTCTCAGCTATGCTACTAACTACCTTTAGTCACTTACCATCATGGGGTCTCCCGTGTCCTCATCTGAAAACAGAAGGATTAGATCAGTGATCTCAAAGGTCCCTTCAAACTTGAAAGTCTAGGGGTTCTAAATGAAATTATAGAGCATTTAAGATCCCTTGACTTTGTTCTTCAGGTGAAACAGCCCCAGGATCTAAAATTTCCTCAGGATTCATTCTCCAATGTTCTGCCAAACAGACCGTGCAACCTCTTCAATATTTGGCTTTTATTCATTCAGTTGTTTTGGGTTATTTAACTTTTGTTTTCAGACGGATGTCTTTGCTGGAGCTTAGCCAGTACCATGTTGACCCTGGTCCCTGTATGTTCGTGCAACTCTGGCTTTTAGACTTACCTTGGAAAGCAGCCATTTTCCCTTTGCTCCCACGGAAACCATTACTACACCTAGACCTGGGCTCATCTGCATTGAGCATTGGTGCTCCCCCAGAGGTGTGCTCCTTTCAGCCACCTTATGTGGGGTTATCATCTCATCTGTTGCCCTGGCAGGGCTTTATCCGTGTCATCCCAGAGATGACCGTCTACTCTGTCCCTTAAGTATCACCAGAGGAAGAACCCCATGATTATATGAAAATCCACTTTAAAAATTGTTACACAGAATTTCCTTTATCTCTACAGGTCTGCCTTATTTTATACAATAGCATTGCTCATGAAAAAATGCATATAAAGAATGAAATACTATTTTATGTGCACCGGGAAAATTTGCTGCACAGTATAGTCTCTAGCCCTAAAGAATGTATACTGTAATTGAGATTTTCAAACCTAGATTTTCTTAAAATGGCTCACATGAATTTTTAAAAATTATTATCAAGCAATCTCTATTAAAACCCTTCTTGATTTAAATTTATGGTGCTGTTATTATTTTGTACAATGGCACATAAACCAAAGGAATGTTAAAAGTCGAGAGATTTTTCTCTGATAGAATATAAACTCCTTGAGGGCATGTATTTTTTGTCTTTTTATTCCTAATGGTTAACTCAGTTCCTGGCACAAAGAATGCCTTTAATAAATATCTGTTGAATTATACTGAATTCCCAAATGTAAGATTTCCCCTCCTTCACTCTCCCCGCTCTCAACAAAAAACCCTCACTATCAAAAGGTTAGAGATAATTAGAATTCCGTAGGAGGATGGACAGATTGGATAACTTCCTGAGATCCCTTCAATCTCAGAGAGTAAAGAAATGGAGGTATTAAGTTATGTTTATTTGCTCAAGGTCATACTGCAAGCTTTGTGTGGCCAAGCCAAAATTAGGCATCCATACCCAGTGTGCCCTCATTCATTTGTTTGGCCCACTATCCCATACTGCTTTGCCTACTGATGAATAATATGGGTTCTCAGGAACATTTCATTATGCAAAGGAGTGCTATGAGCACACATTGTCTCCATTATGTCTTTGAAAGGATAGGATATAAACTTCATTTTATTCCTAATGCATCATGGAGACCATTAGAGCTCTTTCTTCTGTAGGTAGTCTCTCACTGCAATTACTAACCCAAATGGTGGCAAGTTTAGCTTGTTCAATGGGTGACTGAGGAGCACAATTTGCTAGAAGTGATTAGCAAGAGAAAGATGAGAATTAGAAAATGCTTAAAGGTAGCATAAGAGTCCAACAAATTTTTTTCTAAGATTTTTGCCACGGGGAAGAAATATTTCTTTGGGACCAAGGGACAGTTTGTATGGTAGCACAGTGAGTTATTCACTTATTTGCCCCCTCCCTTTTTTTCTCCCAGCTCACTTCAGCTCAATGGGCATTAAGTGCCTGCTGTGAGCCAGGTATATGAGGATAATAAAGACATAAATTAAAAGAGCTTACACCTGCTAGATGCAGGTAGGAGAAGACGGCACAGCATGAGCACCAATGTATACAATTTTTAAGTGGATACAAAGGGAGGTTACTTATAACTTGGGTAATCAGGGAAGGCTTCTTGAAAGAGGTAGCACTGGGCTTAGAGAGCTGTTAGTTCTAAGACACAGAAGTGAAAGTACATCAGGAATGGGATATAACTTGTGTAGACACCAAGAAAAAGACATGAATGGGAACAGTAACAACAACAAAAAAGATTTATAATAGTATTTTAAGGCTTGAAAAACACTTTATTTCCTTTATCTCATTTGCTTCTGACAACATCCCTGCGAGGTAGGTACCATGATTATCCCCCTTTGAAAGATGAGGAAGTCAAGGCCAAGACCAGTTATAGGACTTGCCTGGGATCATGAAGCTACAAAGTGACTGGATTTAAACAGAGGATGTGAATGGACAGTAACTAGCCGGCCAAAATGATTGGAATATGAAATATAATTTGTAGCCCGATTATGAAGAGTTTTAAAAAGAAAAATTTGTACTTATATCCTCAAAAGAATAGGGAGTCACTGAAGCTTCTTGAGCAGAGGAATAACCAAGTCAGACTTATGACTTAAGAATAAAAATTTGACAGCTTTGTTAATGGTCAGTCAGAGAGGAGAAAGACTAGATAGAGAAGGACCAATTAGGAGACTACTATAATAGCTGGAGAAGAAGGGATTAGGATGGGGTATTGTCAGTGGACAGAAGTGGATGCCTGAGAAAAGATTTGGTAACTGATTAGATAGAGAAGGGCCTGGGATACCATGACATAGAATGAAGAGTGAAGAATGATTGATTCCTGGGTGCCCTCAGCAGAAAGTCAAGATTCTCCAGGAAAATGGTTTGTTTCAGTTTCCTGTTGGGTACTGTAAGGACTCCAAGGCTGGGAATGTCTTCTGGCTCCACCCTCTTTCAGAACCCATCAGGATTTTGATTTCATAGCATCTCTTTCTTCTGTAATCTTCTCTCTTTTCACTATAAGTACCCTTTGCACACCCTCATCATCACCCACTTGTATTATCCCAATAGATGTCTAACAGAGCGCCCCTCCACCTTCATACCCTCCTCAGTTTAGTTCATCTTTTATAAGCTTCCAGAAACATCTTTTCATGCATATATGCATGATCATGACATGCCTCTGCTGAAATTCTTCAGTGACTCCATTTTATCTTCTCAGTGATACGCAAATGCATGTCTGGTATCCCATCCTTCCTCAGCCGGGTGCCACCAGACCTTTCCAGCTTTATCTCACATTATCTCCACACAAGTACTTTAGTCTCGCAAGGACTGTATTATTCTCTGAACTCTATGTATGCATTCATATTCATGCCTTCAGACCCCTGCCAGACTCTTCCCATTACCTGTAATAGCCTCCCTCTCCCTCTGTATTGAGTTCTATTCATCTTTTAATAGGAGATAGGTGGGTACTAAACCCATAATTTCATTGGTATTGGGGACTCTTTCCCATTACAAGTAGGCACCTTCTTTACTGCTTGTAGTCTTAGAGATTTGCCTGGAGCATTGAGAAGTTAAGTAATTTGCCCAGGGGTCACACAATCCATCTGTCAGAGGTGATCTCAGATCTTTCTGGATTCAAGGATAGTTTTTTATCCCCTTTGCCACACTAACTTGACTAAAATACCATCATCTCCGTGAAGGCTGTGCTGATGTTCTTGGTCAGTAAGAATGTCATTCAGAACTTCATTTGTATATTACTGATGTGTTGAGAATGTACTTGGTTTCATGTCTCATCCCTCTCCTAGATTGTAAACTGCATGAAGGCAGGTCTTATCTCTGTTATGTATATCTCCAGTAACCAGAATGCACATGGTAGTTGCTTAATAAATGAATGGCATGCCTCCATAACAACGCTGTGCCCAAGCATGTTGACAATGAGCCCATGAAACAAACACCATGGAAGGCATCCCTGTAAAGACTCACTTCTGTACATACAGAAAGCACATTATAAATATATCTCAGTCAGTCAGCAGAGCTGTGATCTGGACAGGGTGCTACGTCCCTCTGGTATTTTCCCTTGTGTTGCTATTGTCTGAATGAATATGATTTAGTTTCTCTGGTATTATAAGGACTCCTTGGTCACTGGACAATTATCTTACATTTAGAGTGGCAATAATTAAATTCATGTTTGTAGGTGATCTCAATACTATGTAATTCTAAGCATCCTTGCTCCCATTTTATTGTTGTTGTTGTGACTTGTTTTCCATTGCCCCACCATCACTGGGAAAACAGAAGGGGACTACCAAGGACTGATGGCCATTTTGTATTGTTATCAGTTCCATAGGCACTATAGCATAGTAAATAGAAAGTGGGTCTCAGAGTCAAAAAAGTCTGGGTTCAAATCCTCCCTTAAGGACAGGGAGCCTGTGACAGCAAACCAGTTAATTTCTTCATGCCCACACTCAAATCTCTTAACACTGTCTGTATCTGTGTGTGGAGTTCCTACAGGGGACTTTCTCCACATGAGTGAAATCACATGTTTGCACCCACAAATGTGTTCCATAGGTCAAAGACTTTAGTACTGAGTGACCCACACAAAGCCTCTCTGACCTTAGCTGGTCAGGTCCACCAGAAGCAGTCACAGACCAAAGCCAAGATCATGGCCAGAACCTTTCCAATGAAGCACAACCTGCTAGGGTGCTTTGCTGTGGGTCTCCTCAACACGTCAGTAAGGTGTTAGATTATCACTTTGTTGGCATCATGACATGAATGATTAATATTTAATAGCCTTTACTCTCGAAATCATCTTGGTTTTCTGTCCATAGTTCAGAGTCTCCATAGGCAAAAATCTCTGTAGTCTTTTCTTCTGGGAGTTCATACAGACTGGAAGAATTTGGCTTCACTCTCATCAAAGGACTCACAGAACAAGTTTCTCTCCTGGAAATGCGTTAAGGCCTAACAGGGTCAGAATGCAAGAGTGGAGCTGAGCAAATCCCAATATTCCACTCCATAAACTGGTGTCTCAAGGATCCTAGGGTGGGAAAAGCCATGATAAAACTTTCAGGGCACTCTGAGACCAGAAAGTAAAAGTAAAGGAATAATTTTAGAAAAGTCATCAAGTATGGACGGAATGAATGAAGGTACATGGCAGAAATGGCATGTTCCCTAGATCCTTTTCTCTGTCTCTGCTTGCCCTGCTATAATGTAGTGCCAAGGAAAGGCAACTCCCCAAGGTTCAAAATACCAGCATAGGTGCTCTCCATTTTATTCAGTGACAAAGTAAGAACAGAGAAGATCAAAACATGACATCATTCAAAATACAGCATTTACTAAGTGTGATTAAATAATCTCCAAGTGCTACCCCACCCCAGGACCTTCCAATCATTCAATCAATTACAAAGTCCCTGTTCTAAATACTACTCCACCCCTAGGCTGTACCTTCATTTAGTCCACCACAAAACCCCTCTTCTCAAATGGAGATTAGTTTCCAAACATAAGTAAAGTACCTTCATTTGTTCAATCACAGAGCACAAAAAGGTCAAAAGTTCCCCACCCCTGGATCACAATTGAATCTACCCCAGAGTTACATCAAGTTTAAGCACAGCACTTACTACCCAAATGGAGGTCTTTTCTTCATCTTGACAGGTTCTCAGCAATCTTAGTTCCTGGGGAGACAAGGCTTAGCAAGGCCACAAGATACATTGCCAGTCCCTTCATTAATTCATCCTCTGTCTGCAGAACAGTCCTAGAACCCCTGAAAACATTAGCAAAACCCTCTCCCAGGATTTCTGTAAACATACAACAAGAAAATCCTTCTTCAGGGCTTCTGAACCAACAGAAAGGTTCCCAGACCCCTGCAACAACAGCACTGTCCTTCACCAGTGGACAGTATTCACTCTCTGTCTGCAGGACAGTCTCAGGGCTTCTTAACCAAAAGCCAGGTTCCAAGACTTCTTCAACAACAGGACTGTCGTTCACCAGTGGACAAATCTGGCAAAACAACATCAAAACAGACAGACAAAGTACCAGCAAAACAGCCATGTCTCCTCAGTCCTTGGCAGCTCAGGGAGCAGGTCTCAAAAGTCCAGGGCAATTCAAAGTGGCCCCCAGCAATTCTCTCAGTCTCTCTCTGCCTCCATGAGGTGCTGCTTCCAAAAAGTTCTTCTGCCTCTCTCTTGTGTCTCTCCAAATCTATGTCACCAGCTCCTCCCAGTTTAGGACTTTCTTTTCACATCAATAAGTCCATCCCACAGGTGGGATTAACAAACTCTGGGTTTTAACACAATCAGTTTGAAAACCAAGCCAATACAGGGGAATCTTTAAATGCCATCACTATCATACCTGCTTAGCCCCCACAATGACAGAGCTAAGAGCTCTTATTGTGAGGTTTGAGATAAGGAAAAAGTTTCTGATGTTTATCACCATCCACAAGTGGAAGGGGCTGCTGCAGAAAGTGTCATTAGCTGTCCATCATTAGAGGTCTTCAGGTGGAAGTTGGACAGTCACTTATCAGGCATATTGCAAAGAGGATTTGTGTTCAGAAGCAGACAGAGCTAATGTGCCATTTGTACTGTATACATCTTGACCATACCTAGATATTTGCATGCTTTGTTCCCCGTTAAGGTGGAAGCCACTTGAGGGCAAGAACCCTGTGTTTTGACCAATGTATCCCCTGTGCTTAGCAGAGTGCCTCATGTGTGGGGAGTATTTAATAAATGTTATTAACTGATGCGTTGACAGGTTTGGATTGTCCTCAGAGGTCCCTCTCCACACTGACATGCTAATATCCCGTGACACTTGGCCCTTTTCTTCTACAGATAACTATTTTTCATTGGTCAGAGGATCAGAATTAAGAATAAATTATGTGTGATGGAGTTTTCCAAGATTTTAATACAGTTATCCCTTTCACATTGCAACTTTCCCCATCACAGTTTCACTATATTGCAGGTCAGCATGAGAAGTTAAATGGGAATTTGGGGGGAGTTTTATGGAAGCCACAGATGACACAGAACTTATGACCAAATACTAACCCAAATTTTACAGTAGGTATTGTTAACATTCCATAAAAGAAAAAAAAAATTTCGGACTTCTTCTTTGGTATGAAGGGAAGGCCAAAATATTTTACACAGACTTTCCAGATTGGGCCATCCCCTTAGGCCCCATGATGCAGAAGGAATAATTCACTTTAATTACTATCAAAAGATTATGTCTAAAATGCTTAAAATCTTAAGCTTTTAAAGTTTAAATTATATAAGGTTTGCTACGAAGACCCTCTAATAAGTGTGTATATGTGTTCATGCTTAAGAATTGGACAGCGAAAAAACGATGATTGAAGTTAATTTAGAACAATGTACAAATAAGAAAGGTGCGATCAAGGGAAAGAAAAACCACTTCCTGCAATCCAGATTAAAGGGGTATGTTTGTGTGGGGGCGTGTACACGTTTAATAGAATGGTATTCTGTGAGCCCACAGAGTCTTCATGAGGCATTTGGACCATAGATTTAGTAGAAGGGACCTTGAAGAGCCCCTAGTTCAGCGGCCTAATTTTACAGGTCTCTGAAATGTGGAACAACTTGCTCTGTTACACAGGGAGTTTGTTGTTCAGTCATTTCAGTTGGGTCTGGCTCTTCATGGCCCCACCTGGGGTTTTTCTTAGCCAAGATACTGGATTGTTTTCCATTTCCTTCTCCAGCTCATTTTACAGTGGAGGAAACTAAGGCAAACAGGATTAAGCAACTATGTGTCTGAGGTCAGATTTGAACTCAGGAAGATGAGTGGTCCTGACTCCAGGCCCAGCACTCTATGCGCTATGGTGCCAACTAGCTGTGGTACAGGGAGGAGCAAGGTAAAGTGGAGGACTTGGCACTCATGTATTCTGGCTGCACATCTATTGGCATTTCAAAGCCTCAGTTTGTGTGTATGTTCTGGAAGTGGGCAGGAGGGGAGGAGAGGAAGGTTACCTTGGTATTATAGGTGAGCTCCGATATCCTAGGTGGGTCTTTAACAATAGGTGTGCATAATTCATAGAGAAAGCTAAACATTTCAATATGATGATCTCGAATCATATTGTTTCTGATGGAATGGGGACACTGCTCCCAAAAGTCTCTAAGGTACATCTCTATGGAAGAAAAGGGATGTGTTTTTGCTGGAAGCCCACTAAGTGCAACTGCTTGGATTCAGGACACAACCTGAATAATATTTTTACTTCTTGGTCTTTCTTAATAATGTTATCAGTATCCCAACATTAGGTGGAATTGTACTGCAGATATGGGAGAAAAGAAGCAGCCCACAGATTTACTTTATTTTGAATTAAGGTTGATACAGAAACCTGTGGTGGAAATTATGGAACCCAGTGAGTTTATAGCCATTTGTACATGTCATATGAAAACTCTGAAAGGAAACAGAAATGGACCTCGTGGATAATTAAATGAAAGCAGTAATATTAAGGATTAGTAAAAACCATGTACTGTGTTTTCAGTGGGAGAATTCCATTGACCAAAATGTTGTAGTATTTGATGGCTGTGAAAGAATGAGAACAAGGAAAGAAGGAGGGGAGAGGAGGGAGAGAGAGAGAGAGAAAGAGAGAGAGAGAGAGAGAGAATAAATATGAATAAATATTATATAGAAATATATAATTTAAACACTTTTACTTATTTAATCTAAACATTTGCATATTTAATTTAAAGATATTTATATTTATATATTTATTTAGAAGTTTTGTAGAAACAGTTGTACAAAAGAGCCAGCAGAGTTACACAGAAAACTGTCCAAAGTAAGACTGTCATTGTTTAATTTGGTATGTCCCTGACAGCTAGGTGGCACAGTAGATAGAACTTGGAGTTAGGAAGATAAATTAAAATCCAGTCTCAGACACTTCCTAACTATGTGACCCTGAACAGATTATTTACTCTCTGTCTTCCTTGGTTTCCTCAACTGTAAAATGGGAATAATCACCATAGCGTCTACTTCCAGGATTATTGTGAAGATCAGATGAGTTAATATTTGTAAAGCACTTAGCACAGTACATAGTGCAAAGTAAATGCTTAAGAGATATTTATTTCCTCCCACCCTTTTCCCCTCCTTTCCTCCCTCCCTTTCTTCTTTCCTCTCTCCTTCCCTCCATTCCTTCCTCCCTTCTTTTTTCTCTCCCTCCCTCTCTTCTTCTATCTCTTCTTTTCTTCTCTCCTTTCTTTCTTTCTTTCTGTCTTTCTTTCCTTCCTTCCCTGGTGCCTAGCAAAGTGCTTAAACGTGGCATGTACTTAATAAGTACTTGGTTAAATTAAAACTGAGCTTGGATTTCCTTCAGGTACAGAGCCCTGATCTGGCTGCACTACCTGAAACGTACAAGCTCCTGTTTCTTCCTACAGAGGACTTTCCAGGATTATAATTTGAGACTTTCTTTCTGGATATTTAGTGGAGCAGCTTTTTTTTGGTATTTTTATAAAAACAAATATAAGCCTTGATGTGTCTACTACACACACACACACACACACACACACACACACACATACACAGATGCACACACCCCTCCACCTTAGAAAACCTTCACTTAGATAGCTATTTTATAACTGACTGTTCTTAATGTTCCATTTCCTGACTAAGCACAGCAGTGCAGTTTCACAAAAGAAAATGAAGCTTCATGTTTTATTAGTCACTTGCCATCTTATTACATGCTGTTTTAAATGCTGATGCACAGGCTGTTATTCAAAGGGGGCACAGGCATTCAAGTGGACTGGGGTGTGTGAAACCAATCAAAAGTTACTTCTTGATTACATTGTATTTTCTTTTCATTGTTACCTCTGAACTTCCCCAAGGCTAAAACAGATTTGGACATAATATGTAAGTGACTTATAAAGAACATCTCTTTAAAAAAAATGTTAAACATTGCTGTGATAGAAAATGCCTGAGCCAGAGACTGCCACTGTTGCCTTGGGAAAGTATAAAGCACACCGAAATCAGAGGCAATGCCCAATAAAGGCAGAGATGAATGAGGGGGAATCGGTTTGGTCCCATGTCATTTTCTTTTTTGCAATCTTAGGCTTGCTCAAATTTAAATGGAAATTCCTTTTTATATCCCTGTGGATGAAGTGAAAGTCACCATGCTTTCCATCCATAGAAGCATACGTTCTCCTGCAACACTTAATGGTGATAGAAGGCATTGGAGGAGAGGAAGTATGACATGCAAGAAAGTCTTTCATTCCGGTTTTTTCATTCCGGTAACCTGCTGTTATAACCAACTCCAGTTTGTATATGCATGTAGGAATTTACAAATATTGGAAAGTTGAGTAAACTCTGAATTCTAAAAACCTTTATACTTCATTAAAATATAACACCTAGCACAGTGTGGCCATTCCTCTTACCAGTTAAAAAATACATTTCTGACATCAAGGGAATTCCATTAGAATCAAGAGATAGCAGCTAAAAATAAATGTACAGATACCAGATCTCCTTCTTTCTCACTTCTCCAGCCAACCACTATTTAACACTAAAAATGCACGAGTCAATCAGGTAACCATATTTCCATGAAATTAATGGAGTTGCGTGTGTATAACATAATTATATATATATATATATATATATATATACACATACATATACATATATACATCAGTTTTACCAATAGCATGACCTCCCTTCTGCATCAGTAAACATTTCCTGCAAAAGCTAACATAGGATTTTGAAGTTATGTGTGTATATGTATATGCACATATATGTGTATATATGTACATGCTTATGTATGTAGCTATATGTATATACATAAAATCATAGAGTAGTTGTAGAGATGGATAAAAATTGTTCAAATAGATCAATAACATTATACTTAAAAACTGCTCTTTCATGAAGGTGAGAAGAGCTGAAAATGTAAATAATTCATTTCAGTAAGCATTTATTATGTGCCTACTATGCACCAGACTCCATGGTAGACATTGGGGAAACAACAACAAAGTTCTTATCCTCAAGGACCTTACATTCATTCTCCTGGGAGTAAACAACATGTATACAAATGAGTGAATTAAAAATATAAGCATTTGATATAGAAATATGTTTTGTACAATTTCACATTTATAATGTATATCATCGTAGCGCTTGCATTCTTAGTGTATGAGGGAGGAGCTAGAGTGAAGGATAGAATTTGGAATTCAAAATTTTAAAAATGAACATGAAAAAAGAAAGCATGGTAATTGCCAAAATGATTTTTGCAGAAGACACGAAAAATGATACAAACAAGGAAAATCAATTAAATATTTTTTCCAAATTTTAGCGATTTTTTTATTGTAAGTGATATTTGAATTATTTTGGCACTTAAAAAATATTTTGAGTTCTTCGTTTCTGAGGTCATCAGTCCTTTAAAGAAACGATAGTTTCATGTTTTTCCAAACCTTTGTGCTGGCTGTGTTGTTGTTGTTTAAGTGAATTCACCCAGAAATAGTACAAAGAGTTCTAATTTCACTGATGAAGTAAAGTACATCTAAAAATAGTTTGGATACAGTAAAATGGGGTGTGCATTAATGGAGTGTCCTACAATTTCGATCTTGCTTAGATTCTTTAAATGGAGTTGGAATATTCCATTATTAGATTTGAGAATGATTATGCCTTTTTAGTAAACACAGAAAAGACTGTAACGTAGAAAGCATGTGGAAGGAACGTAACATCTGTCCTAATCTGCTTTTCAGGCACGTCTCCAGACCTTGATTTGGCTGAACTAATTCATGCTGTGGAGCTTTGTGCCCAGGCCTGGAATTGAGAGGTGCTGTTAAAAAGACTCCCAATCACTTCCTGCCCTTTGAAAACTCAGAAAATCACCCTTCAGACTCTGGATAGCCACACATCACGACTAAAACTTTGCTTGAATGTTTATGTTTTATGCTTGCTATCCTGGATCTCTCCTAATAGTATTTGGACTTTATTAAATTGGAAGAAAGTGGAGGCTTGAACTTCCTACCCAGCCAGCATGGCTAGGATTCGTTTTGCCTTAGTAGCTTGTCATTTGGTGCTGGAATTGCTAGTGAATTCATTAACTGAGTCTTCCATCCAGAGTAATGAATGTCCGCAACTTTGCGTGTGTGAAATCAGACCATGGTTCACACCACAATCCACGTACAGAGAAGCCACAACAGTGGACTGCAATGACCTCCGCTTAACGAGAATCCCCAGCAACCTTTCAGGTGATACGCAAGTTCTCCTTTTACAGAGTAACAACATTGCCAAGACCTCCGATGAACTCCAGCAGCTTTTCAACTTGACAGAATTGGATTTTTCACAGAACAACTTCACAAGTATACGGGAAGTGGGACTGGCCAATCTCACCCAACTCACTACCCTCCATTTGGAAGAAAATCAGATCACAGAGATGACTGATTACTGTCTGCAGGACCTCAGCAACCTTCAAGAACTCTACATAAACCATAACCAGATCAGCAGCATTTCTGCTAATGCCTTTTCAGGACTGAAGAATCTTCTGAGGCTCCACCTCAATTCCAACAAATTGAAAGTGATTGATAGTCGCTGGTTTGATTCGACACCTAACCTGGAAATCCTGATGATTGGGGAAAATCCAGTGATTGGCATCTTAGATATGAATTTTAAGCCCCTTTCAAATTTACGCAGCTTGGTTTTGGCAGGAATGTATCTCACCGACATCCCTGGAAATGCCTTAGTGGGCTTGGACAGCCTTGAGAGTCTTTCTTTTTATGACAATAAATTGGTCACTGTCCCTCAACTTGCGCTCCAGAAAGTTCCAAACTTGAAATTTCTAGACCTCAACAAAAACCCAATTCACAAAATCCAAGAAGGGGACTTTAGAAATATGCTAAGGTTAAAAGAACTTGGCATCAACAATATGGGAGAACTGGTATCAGTGGATCGCTACGCGCTGGACAATCTGCCCGAACTTACAAAACTCGAAGCCACCAATAATCCAAAACTGTCTTACATTCATCGCTTAGCTTTTCGCAATGTCCCTGCTCTCGAAAGCTTAATGCTTAACAACAATGCCTTGAATGCTGTTTACCAAAAGACAGTGGAATCCCTTCCTAACCTCCGTGAGATCAGCATTCACAGCAATCCTCTGAGGTGTGACTGTGTCATCCACTGGGTTAACTCCAACAAAACCAATATCCGATTCATGGAGCCCCTGTCCATGTTTTGTGCCATGCCACCTGAATATAGGGGGCAGCAGGTAAAGGAAGTTTTAATTCAGGACTCAAGTGAACAGTGCCTCCCCATGATTTCCCATGACACTTTTCCAAATCATTTGAACATGGATATTGGCATGACGGTATTCCTAGATTGCCGAGCCATGGCAGAACCTGAACCTGAAATTTACTGGGTAACGCCCCTTGGAAATAAAATAACAGTGGAAACTCTTTCAGACAAGTACAAATTGAGCAATGAAGGCACCTTAGAAATCACGAGCATACAGATAGAAGACTCAGGGAGATACACTTGTGTTGCCCAAAATGTAGAAGGGGCAGATACACGAGTAGCTACAATAAGAGTCAATGGAACCCTTTTGGATGGTACTCAGGTGCTGAAAATCTATGTCAAACAGACTGAATCTCATTCCATCTTAGTCTCCTGGAAGGTTAATTCCAATGTCATGACTTCAAACTTAAAATGGTCATCTGCTACGATGAAAATCGATAACCCCCATATCACCTATACTGCCAGAGTCCCTGTTGATGTTCACGAATACAACTTAACACACCTTCAGCCGTCCACTGATTATGAAGTGTGTCTCACAGTGTCCAACATCCATCAACAGACGCAAAAGTCTTGTGTTAATGTGACCACAAAGAATGCCGCGTTTGCACTTGACATTTCAGATCAAGAAACCAGCACTGCCCTGGCAGCAGTCATGGGGTCAATGTTTGCAGTGATTAGCCTGGCCTCCATTGCAGTTTATGTAGCCAAAAGGTTTAAGAGGAAAAACTACCACCATTCATTAAAAAAATATATGCAAAAAACCTCTTCAATTCCTCTGAATGAGCTCTATCCTCCACTAATTAACCTTTGGGATGGTGACAGTGAAAAAGACAAAGATGGTTCTGCAGAAACCAAGCCAACTCAAGTTGACACATCCAGAAGCTATTACATGTGGTAACTCAGTGGATATTTTGCTTCTGGTAGTAAGGAGCACAAAGACGTTTTTGCTTTATTCTGCAAAAGTAACAAAGTTTGAAGACTTTTGTATTTTTTGACTTTGCTAGTTTGTGGCAGAGTGGTGAGGACGGGTGGATATTTCCAAATTTTTTAGTATAGCGTATCGCCATGGTTTGACACAAGTGGCGGCTTCTCCAAGCTTCCAGATTGTGTCTGGTTTTCATTATTATTATTATTATATTATGATTATTTTATTTTGTTTTAGTTGTTGTGCTAAACTTAATAATGCTGTTCTAACTACAGTGCTCAATAAAATTATTCAAGACAGGTCGGGGTTCCCCTGTGATTCGACCGCTAGCATGACCCCCCCTTCTTCTGAAGCCATCAGTAGAGAGTACAGTGTCCTGCAAAAAGCTAACATACAGTTTTGAAGCTGTGTTGAATCATTTGTAGAAGTCTGGTCTATAGACTCTTCACCCAAGAAGCCAAGACTAGATTTGCTACCTTTGTTGAATGATGTTAGTTGACTGTACTGTAATGTTGTATCAACTGAACTTCGAATGTTTTGATTTTGAACAATGCCTTTTTTTTCTCTCTCTCTCTCTCTCTTTTTGTAATAGTTTAAGAGGCTTAGGTCAAGCTAACAGGCAATAGAAATATGTGTATCAATTTTTTAATGTAACAAACTACATGTTAATTGTTATCTTATTCTTTTTATTATATTTAGTAGACACTTTTAAAAAGATCAGAATTTTGTTGTGTTTAATCCACCAACGTGTGGTGTTTAATGAAGACAGAACTATAATAAATTAGTTTTGTTCTGATTTTTTTTTAGAACAGTTGCGATAATGGGTCCTTTATAACTATTGTGAATTGAATTGAGGATGCTTTGAATGAATAGGCCAAGAAGCTGGGATTTCCTATGTTGGGAAACTTCCTCCCTCTACCCAACAACGTGACTGCAAAGAAAAGATTATGACTTTGACGTGACGGATAGAGCACTAGCGACTTGGATTCAGGGTGACCCAAGTTCAAATCCTCAAAATCTCAAACACTTACTAGTTTTGTGACCCCCAGGAATGATAATAGTAATAGCACCTGCCTCACCATGTTGTTGGGAGGATTATATGAGATCACACACACACACACACACACACACACACACACACACAAAGTGCTTTGCAAACCTTACAGGCTTATTGGCTATTATTACTAGCTACCACTAGAGACAGGGCAATTCAGTTCAATAAATACTGCTTTGGCTCATTGGAACATGGTTCTAGAGTTAGAAGAGAACTAGAGGATATCTGGTATAATGCTCTCATTTTATAGAGGAGAATTTGGGGCCCAAGAAGGTTTAGGGATTTGCCCAGGATCACACAGGGAGTAGGCATCTGGCCCTCTGACTCATTTGTTAAGTGACTACTTCATTCAAGTAGTGACTGTGCTCTAAGGATACAAAGACAAAAGCAAAGCCATGCCCGCCCTCAAGGAGATTACATTCTTTATTTTATTTCTTTTTAGTTTATGGAATAAGACAAGCATTTCCTAACATGGTACAATAAAACAGATGACACTACTATGAACTGCAAATCTACTATGCACAATTTGCTATTCCTTTCCCTCCCTCCCCTCCACCCCCACCCCCACCCCACCTGGCCTAGTCATGGCTACCATTCTACTGAGGAGAAAATTCATAACAGCAAATTCCTTAAAACCTCCTTAAAGATGCAAATACTTAGGTTCCATGTACTACAGCTTTATCTTTGTTTAAATCATTCCTGCCACAAAACCAATCAAGCCTACAAAATATTATAGGTCAAGATTAAAAAAAAATATTCTGCAAAGAAAGGCCAGTTTTAGAGCTAGCGGGTACTTCAAAGGCCATCAAGTCCAATTCCTTCATTTTTTAGATCCCTGAGGCCTAGAGAAGTTAAGTAACTTGCCAATGAGGTCAAGTAATTTGCCCAAGATTACACCAGACAATAAATGTTAGATGCAGGATTTGAACTTGCGTTCGTTAACTTCCAAGTCTATTTTCTTTCCACTGTACCATGACACCCCCATAACTGAGCCTACTGAGGCATTTAGAGGATAAATGGTCTGCACAGGACCACAAGAACTGAACACATCTTCCTGAATCCAAACCTCCATTCTATCCAGTAAATGTCAGTGGTTTATATATGTACATAACAACAAGAATTCAACTACAAAATACTAGGTTTTTATAGTGAAATCCAAACAAAAATTTTCCTTAAGGAAGAAATCTCTGTTTTAATGAGGTGGGTTTAATTAAAAGCATTCTCCATTTTAAATAATCCTATTAAGAATCAAATTGAAAATATGCTATGTTGCATAAAATTAAATAATTCAGCAAGCATTTATTGAGTACTCACTCTGTGCCAGACTCTGGGGGCATTCAGAGACAAAAAAATGAAATAGTCCTTACCCCAAAGAAGCTTACATTCTACTATATAGAAAAGGCATATCATTGAATCCTATGTATATCCAAATTTTAAATATTAATTTAAATATTTTAAATATTACATCCCTAGAAGCAAAATATATTAAAAGCAGTATATTCCCTTTATGAATATTTTTTGTTGTTGCAAACTGAGTTTTTCAGAAGGGCTTTTGTTTTTGTGATCTTTTTTTCCTGCAATTTTGCTAATAGGTAAGAGGCTAGTTGTCTCTCACATTATAAAGCACAGAACCACATAAATGTGCCCAAATATCTTTGTATATGTTTTCCATTGTAACATGTTGATGTACATGGTTAGATCTCTGTTATTCAGACTGAGGCCTGAATCTGTGCTAACTCATATACATTTCCAACAGAGATCTAGCAGCACCATTTTCCACTGATAGCATTTTTTTTTAAAACCAGACTCCTATCTGAAAACAGTCAGCAGAATGGCACTCTACAGGATTACAGCGTGTACTTGGTATGGGTAAATTAAAACAGGAAAAAGCAGTGACCCAATGATCACTCAAGCACAAGGCCATTACCAGGGGCAGAGAAACCTCAACAGGAAAGAAGACCCATGTGAAAATGAGAATTGCTACGAGAGAAAAATAAAGACCACTCTTTCAGATGGCTGCCATTACAGAACAAAATCAAAGAATGATGAGATTGTGGGATGGGACAGAGGGGAAACAGGTGCCTGAGGAGCAGAGAGAGGGAAGGGGGAGCCTGATGGTGAAGTCCATGAGGTGAGCTGGAGACATTCCCAAGTGACACCTGGAAGGAAAGATGTTATTTTGCTAGAAATGATGAGGATACCAAGGCAGTAAGGAAAGTGAATAAGTGAAAATATAAAACACGACACCTTATTGGTCTTTTCCTAGAACTGTTCCTATGACAGTATTGAAGGCAAAGGCATAAATAGAGGTGAGAATAGATCAGTAAGAAATTGGGGTCAAATGGAGAGTGCTGGAATTAGAATCAGTGGGTCTGAGTTCAAATCCTAACTCCTGTGTGACAAATCACTTCATTTTGGGGGGCCTTAGCTTCTTCATCTGTAAAAATGGGCAGCAGCATGAGGGTGGGAAGACTTGGAGGAGCTTTTCAATCTCTAGATCTGATTCAGGTGATAATGGGACAACGATAATTCTAAAGTATCTCCAGGATTCTCACTTAGGGTGGTTACAGCCAAGTAGCTTGAGGAAACAGCTTCAGATGGAGAAGCTGTCTGGCATCCCATATGCGTTCTTGGTAAGTCAAGTTACCCTTGATTTACTCTGTACTGATCAAGGTTACCATTCATATATTGGTCAGTCAGGGAATGTTATGACTAAAAGGGACTTGAACAAGCATCCAGTCCAACCCTCCCATTTTACTGATGAGGAAACTGAGGCCCAGTGAAGTGACTTCCCTGAGGTCATTGGAGCTGCTCAGCAGCAGAGCTTGGATGAGAACCCAAGTCTCTTAACTTCCATCCTTTCCATTGTATCAGGCTGTCTCTGAAGCAACAGATGTCCATTTTCCAACTGCTCAGGAAACCTCCAGTAGTTTAGAAGTCTTTGACTCCTAGCTTCCAGAACACAAGGTTGCCTTTCATTGATGATATCGTTTTGGTTATCCTCAGATAAACTTTAAGCAATCCAAATTAGCTATACATTTCCTGCTTATTATAGGGAATGTTCTCTTCTCACCTCCTTTTCAGAGAATCTCTAACATCCATCAAGGCTTAGCTCATTGTTAAGTCCTATAGGAAGCTTTTCTTTGACACCAACACCACCCCAGATTCAAGTGATTTTTCACACCCTCAATATTCCCAGGTACTTCATATGTATTTCCATCTCCTTGTGAGTGGACAAGCATGTTTCCCACAGAAGACCATGATCTCAACAAGGGCATGGGCTGTTCTAGCTTTGTCATTATATCTCCCACACGCCTAGCACAGGATCTGGAACACAAAAGGCACTTTAAGTTGCCTATTGAATTAATTATGAAAGCAAACTAAAAGATTGGTGATAATTTAAAATCTCTACTTTTAACAAAAAATAGTATTTATGGAGACTTTAGAGGACCCCAGATGCTGTGTATGTATATATGATGCCTGTGTCAAAAGTATTGTACATCATTGAATGCTTTTGCAAAATAATATGCTTTGTCAGGCCAGCGTAGAAGCAGCTAACATCTTATTTTATTCCATGAACAAAATACTGTCAAAACTTTCTCCTGGTGACAGACAGTAAGATGTCAAAGTGAGGGAGTGAGTGTGTGTGTGTATGTACGTGTTCCCGATGTAATATTCCTCAGAAGTACCTAATGCAACTTGATAAGCTAGACATCTAGGAAAATTACTCATCATACGTATCATTGGTGGATAATGGAGGTTAAAGCACCTTAACCATTGTGGTGATCATTACAGATCACCTCCTGATTTCAATTTTTCCCCTTTTTTCTTTCACCTGCCCTTAGGGCATCAACTGTACAGTCAACCTTCTTTTACAAAGGTATTTTTGGAGCAGTTTCTTAGAACAGATGTTCCTATGTTGGCCCATTTGATTAGGTCCACATGTTATATCAAATCTTACTAGTTGTCTGAATATCAGAGCAAATGGAGTATTCGGTTCTGATTTTTTTTATTTGGTTGGCTGATTGGTGGAAATGCCTGATCATGTGAATGATCTGTCAAGCAGAGCAAAATGTAAGTGAATTTTCCTTGGCTTTTTGTTTGTTTCTTAGAGATACCACAGGAAGGATTCTATTAGTGGTGGAGTGAGCAGTAGATTTAATTAGGACACAGTGCATTCTAGACCCACTTCCAACTGTTACTTGATCTGTGATTGTAGTCAACTAACTTGTCTTTTCAGCAGCAGCTGCCTCACCTATAAAATGGGAATAATGTCTGTACCAACTACATCGTAGAGTCATTGTAAGGAAAAGTGCCTTATCAATCATAACACACTCCAGAAATCTGAGTTGTTATTATTGTGGGATCTGGGCCTGTGATTTTTTTCTGTGTAGGAAATGACTGGCAACTCATGTATAATGTACCTTTTATGGTGCATGGAGTCACTAAAAGGTGGTGATTTGGCCATGTTCAGGCAGCTAATATGTGTCAAAGGTAAGACTTGACCCCATATCCTGCTGACTCCAAGGCTGGCCCTCTACCCTTTATGCCACACTACCTCTTTTTTATTAATTAGTAGCATTATTAATAACGATATTATTAATGTCTCTTCTGTAAAACCTTCCAGCCCATTTTCATTACTTTGCTAATGTTTCTGAAACTGGAATAAAACTTTTATTGGAGAACTTCAATGCCAACCCTTCTTTAAAAGGGGACATAGCAGCTTTTGAGGTACAAATGCCCATGATTTCTTCACCTTATTTTGGGGGTCTCTTAAGGGACTATCTGGAAGAAGAATAGTACTATGCAGGTGGATACCATGCTCACCAAATGACCTCTTTTCTATACCATGTGATATTTCAGCACTTTTTGAGTCTCTGGAGGATATCCTCCCAATTAGGGAAGGCCATGTTATGCTGTTCATGCATCTTTCTTTTCCTTCTTTTTAATCTACCTTCCCCCACCAACTTCTATTCTAAGAAGGGGCCTCATGTGAGCCAGTGTTCATTCTTCCCTCCCTAAACTCTATTCTAGCCTCTTTTAGATGTGAGAAAAATAGAGGGAGCAGAGATAGCCCTTCTACTACCAATCCACTATGACTTCTACTTTATTCAAAATCAGGGACCTGTACAGGGTTTTTTGCTCTTTTCTATTATAAAATCCCACCCCTCCCCACCTTTTTCTTGTTTCTACAGTGCAGAAAAATATTGTTTTTTTCTAAGTCCCCTACATCTTTAAAGTCATCATGATTTTATGGTATTCCCAAATTCATTTCTCTTACACAGCTATGTCTGTTTCCTTACAAAGCAGCTAGATGAAAAATCCTCATTCTACATTCAGCCCAGCCAGACTACCCTGCATGAATAAGAACTTTCAGAATCACAGAGTTGAGGCAGTCTTATTATGGGGACTGGAATGTTCCTGTATACATGGTCTAGGCAGGCCAGTGCTCAGGAATCAGGCCTGTTCAGCTTTACTTGGAGCTGTTTTCTATACACACATGTATATGGAGTAGATTTCCTCTCCTTCTACCACTTCCTCTTGTCATGTCTTTACACCCTTGCACAAAAGCACCGGAATTATCTTTTTGCTCTGGAATACCATAATTTACTATTTGGACATTACTACAGAGTTTATTCCTTTTTGCTTTGAGACTTTCTCTATCCAGGTTTTGCAGTCCCTTTTGCCATCTCTCTTCAGAGACATTGTGGGCTGATAATCTGTAAGATCCAAATCAAAAGTTTATTTTGCAGTCATCTGAATTTTAATTCTGACCTTCAATTTCCCCTCTACTCCTTTCTGTCCTACTCTACATAAAACCATTTAATAATAATAATAAAAAACAATAGACCAAAATAGCATCATATCTCTGAGGGGAAAAATTGTGGAAGACATCCAGAGCCAATTTTAATATCATTCTTTCCCCGAGACTGATGCAAAATTGGTCATGAAATCTGGCCAAATGATTGTGAATTCCCCATTAGAGGCACTCATGAATCGATTAGGTAGCATTGTAATGGACTGACCTGCAGTTTGTGAGTAGGCTGGTATCTGACATTGAAGAGGATTATGATGTGGTTTATTTGTAAATGGAAACCCCAAAAGTCTAGCATGCAAAGGAGCAGATTTTCCTGATATTTTCATGATCCCTCTTTAAAAAGAGTTGGACTACAAAATAAATATAGACTAATGGTGCAGAATTCAAGTTAATTCAGCAAAAACAAAAGCAAAACATATATTAAACATAGTCTATGTGCTCCATGGACAGCTAGGTGGCGCAGGGGATAGAGTACTGGGCCTAAAGTCAGGAAGACATCTTCCTGAGTTCAAATGTGGCCTCAGACGCTTAGTATCTGTGTGACCTTGAGCAAGTCACTTAACTCTGTTTATCTCCATTTCCTCCTCTGTAAAATGAGCTGGAGAAGGAAAACTCCATATGGGGTCACGAAGAATTAGACACAAATGAACAATAATGACACGTGTCCGGAACTTGGAATACAAAGGTGAAAAATGATAGTCACTGAACTTGAACTTCTAGACTGCTGACAGAATATGGTCATGTGTACATATAAGTATAATGTAAACATTAATAGGAAGTGTGTGTATATATACATATACTGTTTATGTATATATACATACTGTTTGTGTATATGTATAGATATATACATATACACTCAAACTCATAGATAGATAGATAGATAGATAGATAGATAGATAGATAGATAGATAGATAGATAGATAGATAGATAGATAGATCAAGCATAAGAGTTATACACTGCTCACCTGCATGGAAGCAGCAAATGTCATGTCAAGTTCAGAAAGTAGCTAACAGTCTAATTTTTTATTGGACTTAGAATAAACTCTAAGATGATAGAGATCCCTATTGCTAGAAGATTTTTATAGTGAATTGATGAGCTAACTTCTGTTGGTTTAGGAATCTTCCTAGAGCAATCTTCTAAAAGTCAAGAGAGGGGACAATTCATTGATGATTCAGAGTCTTCCCAAACTTCCATGTTCAATTTTAGTTTTCAATCTAGAGCAGTGGATATGGGCAGAGAGTACCTGGGCTCTGTTATTCTCTGAGACCTTTGTTAAGTCACGCAACTTCATGTGGGTCTCCATTTTCTAATATGTAAAATGAATGGGTTGAAATAGATATTTCCCAATGTTCCAGCTCTAAATATGTGGTTCTGTGAGTTTAAGAATGGCTACAGGATTAGATTTGCCAGTACAGAATTAAGAGTGAGAGAACAAAGTGGGGTGGGGAGTGAGAAAGAGGAAAAAATAATTCTTCCATACATCCTAACCTCATTTCTCACCTTTAAAACTGCATTCTATAATCCACTGCTTAAATGTGTTCTGGTGGCCTATTTTCCAGGATCTTAAAATAACTACCCTTTACAACATTCCTTGGGAAAACAATAACTTTCCTTCAGCAAATGTATGCTGAAAAGTTGCTCTGCCATATCCCAGTTCTTGGTATCAAGTCAATAATAGTTCATCTCTCATCTACCATAATAACCCTTGACCTGAAACAAACACAGTTCTACTTTCTTAGTGACAAAAGGGTTCAAACATACCCTACTGTATGGAAGAAATGAGATAATGTGGGATATATGTACACTGATTTGAGATACACACGTATGTATGTATCTAAGAATATCATACTTTTCTTCCTTTAATAAGGCTTCGATTGGTTAAATTTCACCTTGTTTGCTTCCAGTGGGCTCTTGTCTTTAGACAGAGTAGAAGTCACTTTGTTTGATCAATCCAGTGAAAAAGATCACAAATATTCATGCCAAGCTTGTGCCTATTATTCATTATTTGTAGTTGTCTAAAGGAAATAGGATAGCCAATTTCTCTGTCACCTGTGACACATTGTACCATTCTAAGTTTCCTATGGAATGATCTTCCCTTAAAGCTTAGCCAGTTAATTGATCCAGCATTGTGGATAGCTACTGGTTAATAAATTCGAAAAATAACCCAAATGTCTTAGATTCACCAGGATTTACAAATTAAAGAATCAATAATTAAAATTAAAAGTGCATATAATACAACAAATTCAAATCCAATAGCATAAATAAGTGGTAGGCCTTTTCCAGGGGATTTAACCTGTAATCAAGTAGAAGACCCATCAAAAGTCACTAGTAGTTATTATGCTTTGCCATACTTACTATAATAAATTATTAACATAGGGTGCCCGAAAAATCTTAGTGCAGTTTTAAGTTTTAATACCTTTGAACTACACTTAGACTTTTAGGACACATGGTGTATTATTACATAAAAATTGTATCTGGACCAACAGATCTGTGATTTCATCAGTGTGGATATTCTTTCCAATCATGCAAATCACAATGCATCACCTACTGCCCATGTTATGTGTTTCTTTTCTATTTTCTCCAATAACTTAACCAGGAAGAAGTCTACCCAAGGGGCTAGGAGCCATCCCCATATTCTCTTGATGTTGAATGTACACAGTGTATCTATCAAGAATTGCTAGCTTTCTATGTGACTCTCATCTTTTTCAATCATGCCCTTCTTTCATTACATTCTTTACATTGATTATCCTTGGTAAATCCTGGTTTGAAATGTGTTACAGCCTATTCATGCTTTCTATGTTGCCTCAATTGTCCTTTGGGTACTTTGCAACCTCAAATCTTTAGAGACTATAATTTATTGGGTTCATTTTTAAGTTTCAGAAAATTATACATATAAAAATATAAGAAATCTAGAGCATAAGAATTGCCATACTGGGATCTATTCAGTCCAAGATACTATTACCAACAAATGCCCTAAAGGATTTACCCAGAGAGATTAAAGTTGTTTTCCTTTAAATATTGGGGATTCCTTTTTAAGCAGGAATATGTGACTCCGTTATCCATTCATTTCTATAAACCCTTTATGAATCCACTTATCTTTCCTTCCTATACCTCCTCTTGAGGTAACAAGTTAAAAGGTTATGATCAACTATTGCCTTTACATAAACATGGGGTCTTTAATATTCATTCCACAATATTCAACAAGCATTGATCCACTGCCAGGCACTGTAAACTGGAAATACAAAAACAAAAACAAAAAAAGAATGAAACAACCTGCACTAAAGAAGTTTACATCAGAGTCCACATCACTGTCAAGGGCAGAATAAAGGAAAATGCAGCCAATTAATAAACTTCCAGCAAAATTTACCTCCCAAACCCTCAGAGGCTCTGAGCCATCAAACACAATGGGCTTCCCACGAAATCTTCCAGTCTTAGCCTTGACTCGGCGGTTCACATGTTAATTTCATACCCTTCCCTGGGAAGAGGTTGGTGAGCTAGCTTCTAATGAAACAGAAACAAGGGTATCTGGCCCCTCAAGTTGTTTAATGAAATAGAATTATAGATATTGCGTAGTCTTTCAGTATGACTCTGAAAAGGTCCAGCTACTGATGGGCATTTGAGTCTACAAATGCATGACCTCAGCTATATTAGCCCAAAGATCTTTGAAAACAGGAAGTACATTTCAGTTAATAAAAATGACAACAGTTGTCATTTGAATAGTTCTTTTAAGTTTTTCAAAATGCCATAGATAGAAAGGTGGATTGGTAGAGACAAATAGATAGATATAGATATTTATGATGGTTCAAAAGAAAATTCTTAGATAGATAGATGGTAGATCTTGCACTAGATGCTTAAAGCTAGATATATGAAAAAATATTTGAACCTTTCAACAACAATTTGAGGTAAGTACTATTGGTATTATTATACCCATTTTACAGATGGAGACTTGTTCATAGTCATACAGTTGGTAATTGATGTAAGCAAGATTCAAACACAGGTCTTCTTGACTTCAAGTACATCAATCCACCAATGAGCCAATTTAGCTTAACTAGAAGCAGATGCATGGAGCACAAGGAAGTGATTTTACACGATTGCAAGACTATTTTCAACCCATAGCTGTGGTCCATTACTCATACACATTTTTAGCTTAAACATACAATGTAAATAGAAAGATGATGGTATGGATTTCTTTTCTTTTTCAGCCCTGAGGTTTTGTTGAAATAGAGAAGTTCTAGTAAGGAAACTCTCTCTACCAAAGCAGATCTGCAGTGGCCTTTCAACTTATATCGTTGCCTGGGAAACTGTGAGGTTAAGTGACTTGCCCAACATCACAAAGTCAATATGTCAGAGGCAGGTCTTTAATCTTGGCCTTCCTTGATTCCAAGGTGGTTCCATCTACTATATCACAATGTCCATCAAGATTTCATTTAATTTGCATTTGAATTATCTAAGGTTGACAAAACTATAGGACAATCTTTCATCAGGCTCTCTGCCAAAAGAAAAGGGAAGAAGAATGGGGAAGCATTTCCAGTTAAGTGTGATAAATGAGCATCTCACATTTGTGGGGTCTGTCATCCTGTATAAGCACTGAATCACAGATGTAAGAGCTGATAAGGACTCTAGGAAGAACTTAGTTCAATCTACCCATTCAATAGATGAGAAAATTGAGGTACAGAGAAGTTAAATGATTTGCCCGGTCTTATGTTGATTATAGATCCAAGTCTAGAACCGAAGCTAACTCCTTTTCCATCTCTCTTTAACAATAACTCATGCTTTCTCCATTTAATAAGGCATCTGCATCTCCTTTCCTCATCTTAAAAATAAAAGGAATTCTTTATTACCTGCCATAAGTTATAGAGTTACTTGGAGGGTCACATCTGTAGTTGTAAAAGGGCTTTGAGAGGAGTAATATACAAAGTTTTCTCCTTCTCCAGGTAAGGTGGTATGCTTCATATAATTAATAACAATAATTTGACATCTACTATGTGCCCAATATTATACTTGGCCACATTGTCTCTACGTGCCAGAGCCATGGAGAACTTTGATCAGCTTAGGCTTGCTTGCTACACCCAGATTGTCCTTCCATAGATTATGCTCTGGAAGAATATTGCTGCCAGTTCCAAATTCCCTTTCAAGTACTCTTTTTTACTTATTGTGCCCACATCCATCCACATATGACAAGTACTTAGGTATTCTCCAAGAGAGAATGACAGTCAGCTAGCTACCCACAGAAGTGAGTCCTCCACTGCTGTTCACCACTTTGCTTGGGAAAGGCTATTGATTAAGAGGCAAACATATGTCCATTCAGAAAAAAAGGCAGTGAGGCATCAGAAAAATCCAATGTCTGAAGAACAACCAAAGGACCTGAGAATGTTTATTCTGGAAACAAGAAAGCTACAGTGACACAAGATAACTGTTATATAACAGAGCATAGTTCTAGAAGTGGAAAGGACCTTAGAAGTCATCCAGATGCATAGGTTCTTAACTTGGGGGCTGTGCACCTGGTATTTTTAATGTATTTTGATAACTATTTCAATATCATTGCTTTCCTCTGAAACCCTGTGTACTTTATTTTGTACATCTGAAAACATCATTCTGAGAAGGGGTCCATAGTCTCCACCAGATTGCCAGATGGATCCATGACGCACCAAAAATTTACCAAAACTGCCTGATATTGAACAACTTTCTTATCTGAAAAATAAGGAAACTAAGAACCTGGGAGATTAAGGGGTATGGCCAAGATCATACAGGTCATAAGTGGCAGAGCCAGGATTTGAACTCAGGTCCCTTAACTCCAAAGGTCAGGATTTTTTCAACTGAAGCATGCTTCCTCCCTAAATATCTCAAGGATTTCCATGTTAAAAAGTTAGTAGATTTGTGGTGCCACATAAGGCCAAACTAGGATCAATGGGTGAAAGTTAGAAGGAAGTCAGCCCCAAACTGGGGTTCAATGCTCAGAAAAGTTTTCTAACAAATAGAACTGTCCAGCAACATAACAGTTTGACTCATGATACAGCAAGTGTCCTATCCTGGAAGTTCAAGGTGAGAAAATCTGTGATCATCTCTCAGGCATACTATACAAAAGCTTCTACCAAGGAAAAAGGTGGGTTATAACAGTTGCCTCTTTGATTCTTAATCATGTTAACACCATTGAATTTGTAAATGCTCGTGCACCCCAAATATGGGTATATTTACTTATGTATGAGCTGCATTGTGTGAGACTATATTAATAATTGCATACATTGAAAACTTAGACAATAGAAGAAATGTTAAAAGGGTGAGATAAAGATGAAATCAGGACTGATCCTAGAGGCAAGAAGAAGCCACTGGAGTTTACTTAAAAGGTGTGACATGGTCAGGCCTCTGCCGAGGGAACATGTTGGTAGTTGATAGGGGAATGAACTTGAGTGGGGAGAGGTTTGAGGGAGGAACACCAATTAGGAGGCTATTGCAATGATCCAGAAGGGAAGCAATGAAGGCCTAAACTAGGGTGGTGGACATACGGGTAGAGAGAAGGGGGAAGAGATGAGAGATGCTGCAGAGAGAGAAAAATTTGGCAACTGAATATAGGCAAAAAGGGAGAGGGAGGAATCATAGATAACACTGAGGTTACTGGAAGGAAGATACTGTCCTTGAAAGTAATAGGGAAGTCTGGAAAAGGAGTGGGTTTTGGAGTAAAGATAATTCAATGACCTTTGCAATCCATCACAAGCCATCCATGCCTCTTCGTTCTGTACAACTCATTTTACCCCACCCAAAATGAAAAATCAATCACTGCCTCAGAGTGAGGTATCTGTCCTCCAAGGGGTGCCTGTGGAAGCCTTTAGATGACTTGAAGGACAAGGGCTAAGTATGCTGGGGTAGGTACCAATGGTCCAATTAGATTCTACATACTTAGAAAGAAGGCTGGCATCTGGATTAGAAAGGGGAAGGGTGGGAGCCTGTACAAGGTGGGGGTGGGGGATGCAGTGGGGGAACATTGGAAATAAGAGTAGATATGTTTGTATGGAAACAATCCCAATGCTTGGCTTTCACTGGGAGGGAGACCATTGGGATAGATGACCTCTTAGTCCCTTTCATGCAATTAAACATTTATTAAGCGCTTGCAATGTTCAAGGAACTCTTCTAGTTGGTCAAGATAAAGAGACAAAATAGAAACCCCCCTCAAGGGATTGACATTCTTTTGGAGGGATACAAATACAGTCAGAATTATGCAAAGCAGTTTCACAAAGCACTGGAGAGAATCAGGAAGGGTCTCATCAAAGTGATAGCACCAGATCTGTGTTTTGAAGGAAACTAGGAATCCTGTGGAGTGGAGGTGAGAAGGGATGGCACTCCAGGTAGGTATCCCCCAAACTGAGGGTCACATGTGCAAAGACACAAAGGCTCATGGTCTGTAACATACTGTGAAACATTAACCCGGTTAGACTGGAATAGGGAATATGTGAAAGAAAGTAACAGGAAATAAGACTAGAAAAGCAGGTGGGAGCCAGATTATGATGGGCTTTAAATACTAGGCAGAGGATTCAACTCAGAAATTCCATGATTCTATATAAAATGCCTCAAAAATGATCTATGTGTATAGAAGGGGATGGAAGTCTGCTATAACATCAATCATTTTTATAAAAATATATATATCCCCACAAACAGAATCAGTTATCACTCAGAAATCATCTTCAGGAAGAATGAATGACACATAAACCTCCTTCTCCTCTCATCTTTTTTTTTTCATTTTTCAAATGCTTTATTAACTTCTGATTTACATCATTCATTTCCACCAGATTTTGAGTTACAAATTTCCTCCCCGTTTTTCCCCTACCCACCACCCCAAAATAGCAGTCCCACAGGATATCCCCACCTCCAATCTGCTCTCTCCCATATTTTCTCCCATACCCCTTTTGACTCTTCCAGTAGGGCACAGTGGATCTCTATGTCCCAGTGCCTGTATATCTTATTTCCCAATTACATGTAAAATAGTATTAATAATAGTGCATATATATGTGTATATACATATATACACACATTTTTAAACATTTTATTTTAAAACTTTGAATTCCAGATTTATTCCCTTCCTCCCTTGTCACCCACACTTGCTGGGAAGATAAGCAGTTCAGTATAGATTGTACATGTGTAGCTAATGCAAAACATTAACATAGTAGATATATTGTAAAAGATTGACTATAGTTCCCTCCCTCCTATCCGACCTCCCACTTTGATCCCGTACCTTTTCAAAAGTGAGTGCTTCCAACTTCCCTCCCCACAGCCTGCCCTCCCTTCCGTCATCCCCTCTCATCCCCTTCCCTCTACTCTCCTGTAGAATGATATACCCTATTTAGTGTTTATTTCATTCCCTCCCCAAGCCAAATTCAATGAGAATAAGGTTGAGCCATTCCCTTTTGCCTTCCTATTCTTCCCCTCCATTGTAACCAGTTCCCCTTGCCTCTTCTATGAGATAGTTTACCCCATTCTGTCTCTCCCCATCTCCTCTCATTATATTTCTCTCTCACCTCTTAATTTCACCTTTTAAGTATCATCCCTTGCTATTACATTGGTCCTGTGCCCTCTATCTATGTATACCTGTAAACATATATACACACATTCACATATGTATTCATATGCCCATATACCCTCATATATATATTCCCTTCAACTATTTTCATACTGAGAAAAGTTTCATCAGTTATAATTATCATTTTTCCATGTAGGAATGTTAATAGTTCAACTTTGAAAAGTTCCTTATGATTTCTTTTCCTTGTTTACCTTCTTGTGCTTCTCTTGCTTCTTGTATCTGAATATCAAATTTTCTATTCAACTCTGGTTTTTTCATCAAGAATGCTTGGAAATCCTCTATTCCACTGAATGACCATATTTTCCCCTGAAACATGATACTCAGTTTTGCTGGGATGGTGATTCTTAGTTTAATCCCAGCTCCTTTGACCTCCAGAATATCACATTCCAAGCCCTTCGATCCCTCAGTGTAGAAGCTGCCAGATCCTGGGTTATCCTAATTGTGTTTCCACAATATTCAAATTGTTTCTTCCTGGCTGCCTATAATATTCTCTCCTTGATCTGAGAATTCTGAAACCTGGCTATAGTATTCCTATGAGTTTTCTTTTGGGGATCTTTTTCAGGAGGTGATCAGTGGATTCTTTCAACCTCTATTTTGCCCTTTGGTTCTAAAACATCAGGGCAGTTTTCCTTGAGAATTTCTTGAAGGATGATTTCTAGGTTCTTTCTTTGACCATGGCTTTCAGGTAGTCCAATAATTTTTAAATTATCTCTCCTGGATCTATTTTCTAGGTCAGTGGTTTTTCCAATGAGATATTTCACATTACCTTCTATTCTCTCATTTGTTTGGATCTGTTTAATAGCATCTTGGTTTCTCATAAAATCATTAGCTTCCATTTGCTCCAATCTAATTCTGAAGGAATGATTCTCCTCATTGAGCTTTTGAGATTCTTTTTCCATCTGGCAAATTTGGCTTTTTAAGGCATTCTTCTCCTCATTGACTTTTTGAGCCTCTTTTGCCATTTGAGTTAGTCTATTTTTTAATGTATGATTTTCCTCAGTCTGGCTGTTGACTCTCATTTTATAATTTTCTTGCATCGTTCTCATTTCTCTTCCCAATTTTTCCTCCACTTCTCTTATCTGCTTCTTAAGGTCCTCTATGGCCTGTAACCAGCTCGTATTTTCCTTTGAAGCTTTTGGTGAAGGAGTTCTGACTTCACTGTCTTCCTCCTGTTCCATGCTTTGCTCCTTTTTGTCCCCAAAATAGAAGTCTAATGTCAAAGTCTTCCATTTGCTTTGTTTCCTTTGCCTGGTCATGTTGCCCCTCAGTCACTTGACCCCTGGGCTTTTTGCCACAGTAGTACTCTGCCACCAGACAGGGGAGCTTTCCTCCCAAATGCTCTGGTTTTCTCAGCTGCAGGAGGTATTAGTTGGGTGCCCTTGCTGAAGCCTCCACATGCTCTGGCAAGCTGGGCACACACCCCAGAACCTCCACCCTAGACTACAATCCAGATCCAAGCAGGTTAAGGCAAGAGCAATTACCCCTCACACTGGTGCTTGGTCCCCCTACACTCTGCAGGCCAGGACCTGGAGCTGCCACGTGGGAGTGGCTGCACAGCCAGCTCCTCAGTGGCTTCTCACCCTGGGGGCAAAAGCCAACTCACTCCCAACTACTGGGTCCCAAAGTCCACACTGCACTGACCTCTCACTTTCTCCTTCGCATCTATGTGTTGATTATTCTGGAGGCGGCCACAGCTGCTGGTGATCTGGAGTCCTTCTGGCCTGAGGCTGGTCAGGCCTGCCCTGGGGCTGAAACCTGCGCCTCACGCAGGCCTGTGCTCCACTCCCAGAGTGCTATGCTGGCCGATTTCTGCCAGCCTGCTGGGCTGTCCTCAGTGGGAGGCTAAATTGTCTGTGTCATTTTGTGGGTTCTGTAGCTCCAAAGTTTGTTCAGAGTCCCCTTTTACATGAATTGGGAAAGGTGGAAGCTAGAGCCGTAGGGAGGTCCTGCTTCTACTCCGACATCTTGACTGCCCCCCCCTCCTTCTATTCATCTAGAAAGATGGGGCCTATACTCTGAGCTTTGCTATATATTAAGATGAGTACATCATGGACCAGGGGTTCCTAAATTTGTGATTTTTCAAAAATCCTCATGGGATTATTTGGAAGCCAGCATTGATGTATGTCTAAAAATGTGCTGGTAAATAAAGGGGAAGAGGAGGGAGGGCAAATATACACATAACACAGTTTTCATTTTAATCTTCATTATTAATACTTTATCACTTTCTCAAGTTTGGACAATTAAGAAAACAATAAATCAAGCCTTGATTTGTAGCACCAAGGCATAAATGATCATACTGAAAATTTCCCAATTGGTTCTCTCAAGCCAGTATGACCTGGCTCCAGCATGGCCTTAAATAAGTAATTTTATTACTTATATTATTGCATTATTACTACATCTAAATCTACATGGGCCTAGTAAATTGATCTAGGCAGATTTTAAAAAGATAAAAGATTCTCTTCAGATCTACAATAATCCATTTGGCCTTCTACCTTGGTCACATGGATTATGTAGATCGAGCTGAGGCCCTAGAAAGGGGTGTTTTGAAATGGAATAGGCTCTGGTCTAGAGTGAAAATGTTAATTAAATACAACAGTTTTACAAGCTGAAACATTTAAATGAAAGGTCCTTAACCTGGAGTTCATGACTTGGTTCTTTTTTTTCCTTTAGAGACTACATTTCAATATAAATTATTATGTATATATTTATATTATATAATCTACATATCTACTATATCTACATATATATCTATATAGATAGATAGAATGTGTATGTGCATACAAAAAAAAACAATATTCTGAGAAAAGACCCACAGGCTTCATCAGACCACCATAGGGGTCCAGGATGTTTAAAAAAAATAATAAACTCAGAAAGTTAAGGACCCCTAATCTAAACCAAGGTCTTCTCTAGTGGCAAAAAGAAGCTGATAATGCTTAAAGCAATGACCTAATTATTATGAAGTAGCTTCTTGTGGACAAGTGAACGAGTCCAGGAGGCCTTCGTGAACCCTAGATTTACTGTATTAACATTTGATGGGCACATGTCTCCCTGTCTGATGCCTCACTATAGAAAAGACAGTGCAGTTTGAGCTGCAATGGGCAACGGCATGGCAAAGAAAATAAGGCTGTTCATAGCATCATCAGATTTAAATCTGGATGATCTCTGGTCCCAGATGTTTGTAGGATCACAGGCCTACATCTGGAAACAGCCTTAGAGACCCTATATCCTAACTTTCTTCAGATGAAGAGACAGAGGTCCACAAAAGTTGAATGACATTCCTCAGTCACACAGGTAGTATCAAAGATAGGATATGAGCCAGCACTTTTTCCAATGTACCACACTATTTCATTTACAGAGAAGGAAACTGAGGCCCAGAGATGTCCAATAACTTGCTCAAGGTGATTTCTCCTGCAGCTGAGAAAACCAGAGCATTTGGGAGGAAAGCTCCCCTGTCTGGTGGCAGAGTACTACTGTGGCAAAAAGCCCAGGGGTCAAGTGACTGAGGGGCAACATGACCAGGCAAAGGAAACAAAGCAAAGTACTCACTCAAAGTGAGTACTAGCAGAGGCAGGATTCAAATGCAAGCCATCAGATGTAAATGCAGACTTTCCCTTGAAAAGAGACAACCAGGTAGGCAGGGCAGCCAAATTATGGAGGCCTGAAGCACATTTGTTTAAAAACA
The DNA here is from genome assembly GCF_028583685.1 of Petaurus breviceps papuanus. Classification (NCBI taxonomy): domain Eukaryota; kingdom Metazoa; phylum Chordata; class Mammalia; order Diprotodontia; family Petauridae; genus Petaurus; species Petaurus breviceps. The sequence continues at coordinate 32,120,795 of NW_027185761.1, read as the reverse complement.
TCAAAGGGGTGGATGGGATCACAGGAGGAGTCAAGGAAAGTGAACCAGCCTGGGGCCCCAGAAGAAATTTTGTACTGTTGGAGAGCTTCAAATTTTGTGCCACTACATGTAATCACTTCGAAGAGGGGCTTCCTGCTGAGATCAGGAAGGCATTGCTCTTAGGAGAGCAGCTTCATAACCCTCCCTAACCCCGAGGGCCTCAATTTGGAATCTCAGCTGTCCTCATATTCCCCTACACTAATAGCCAAACAGATGGAAGATTGTGCTAATTACTTCAGGCTGCTCCAGGCAGTGGCCTACAGTTAGAAGACACTTTGCTTTGTCGTGGTAGGGTACAGTGTCAAGAAAATAGGAAATGCATGTTGTTCTGGAAAATTAAAACCCATTCTGTGAGGTTTTAAAGCCCACATTAATCCTTTCTGCTCCTTGTCTCTTGTCTGCTCTGTACAAAAAAATGGGACTTTCCCCCCCCCTCCCTCATCAGTTACTTAGATGTTTGGGGGCTGGGTTGCTTTTTTTTTTCCTGTATTTTTAGCATCTCAACAACAATCCAGGCTGGAAGTTTCTGATAAAGGGGAAAACGCACACTATTAAGCATCCATCCCATCTTTCACCTGTCATCTATCAGTACCCAAAGCAATAATAATACATTAAATAATATTAAATTATTAAATGTTTAATAAATAATTAAATAAATAATACATAAATCACATTAAAGGGCAAGGACTATGGCACATTGAATAACATGATTGATTTAGAGACCAAAGACCTGGGTTTGAATGTTGACTCTACTACTTACATCCAGTGTTGGGCAAATTGTCATTTCATTTCCTCATCCATATAAAGGGGTAGTCCTGCCTTTAATGTTTATCTTACAATGTTGTTGTGAGGCTCAAATGAGATAACATAATGCAAGTATTTTATAAACTTTAACATGCCGTATGAAGTCAGTTTTTATATTTATACAATTATCTTATTTGAGTCTGATAATAACCGCAAGTAGAAAGTGCTGTCTTTATCCCCCTTCTACAGATTAGAAAATAGGCTCCTCAGAGATGTTACTGAACATGCTCCATGTCACACAGTTACTGACTGTCTGACGGAGGATTTGTACCCACGTCTTCCTGACTCAAGATCTGTTGCATTATCCACACAACCTTTCAAGTAAAATAGGACAGAAGCATTATAGGACAAAAACAAAGAATAGAATCCATGGAAAGAAAGTCCTGTTGTGAGAATTTCGACTCCAGTTCTTAACTGATTCAATTCCCAATTTGGGAAATATAACGCCAAAGAAAGAATTAAAGAATGAGTTTCTTCCCTTTTCCCCTCTCTGCTATTAAGTAGAGGATCCCTTGTGGATGTTGGGTTTAGTTCCATTGCCTTTTAAAAACATAAATGGCTGATTCTGCCCAATTAAGGTAAATTTCAGCTTCAAGAGCCTAAATTGTGTTATTTAATTCTGTGAGAGTGAAGAATATACATGGCCATCTTAGAGCAACTTTGGTCACAATTTGCCCCTTTGGGCTGACAACATAGTAGCTAGTATTATACAATACCTTAAAGACTACAAAGCACTCTACATATGTAACAGGTTTAGAGAATGATATTTCATGTGTAGAAGTGATGAGGTATGGTAGGCTGTGTGGTACTCTACACTGCTAAACATCCATGCTAACCTCCCCTCTCTGACTTCTTTATTAATTCTTTTTCTGGGTTCTAGGACAATTAAAGAGTCTAGTCTGAATTTCCTCATAAATTAATAAAAAAGTACAATCTCTCGATTAACTCTGAGCCCCCACCACAGTTTATAAATGAAACATCTCTCTCCCTCTCTCTCTCTCTCTCTCTGCCTCCTGTAGACTTAAATAAATATCAATGTCACTGGCTCTTTGGTGTTTAACAGTCTAATTGGCAATACAAAAATATATTTCAATAATTTATCAAATTGAGAAAGGTTATAGGCAGAATCACCTCTGTCTACTGACTGCAACTGCCAGCTCTTCCTCAACACACAAACCTCATTTATCTCACAATGACAAAATCTCTCAAGAATTCTCTTCAGAATATCATCTGAGCAAAACTCAGTTCTCTCAAAAAATCTCTTCACTTTCTGTCACCATGACAGTTAACTCTCTCTGGATGATAATTAAACTCCTCCGAAATTTTATTCTGTCTTAAAGATGCAGTAATAGTGTTTTTAAAATTTCTTTGGGAAGGACCATTGAAGTTGGTATGACATATGATTATAGTTCTAGAGCTGTAAGGGACTTCAGAGACCATCTAGTCCAAGAGAAAGAAATGGCAAATCCCCCCAGTATCTTTGCCAAAAAAACCACAAATGGGGCTACGAAGATTCGAACAGGACTGACACAACTAAAAAACAACAAAAAGGGATGAATGTATGTTTTACTTTTGCAGTCATTTGGTAAGGGGAGGGAGGACACAAGTATCTGCTACGAGTCAAGCACTGTGCTAGGTGCTTTACAAATATGAGCTCTTTTGGTCCTGGTTTGGGTGGCCTGAGAGATAATGAGTAACTGACCAAGAACAGTAGTCCTGAATGGTGATGGGGCATTCAGAATAAGTGCTGAAAGTCAGGTTAAAGAGAGGAATGCTCAAAGGTAAACATTACCTACTTCCCAGTATTGACTAGGAAAGTCCTTCCCATGGTAATTGTTGACCTTCACTAAGAAATTTTTTTTTTACAATTAATTTATATTGTTTCATCAAGTCTTATTGAGAGACAGAATAAAAGGACTTTAGACATCTGTAGCAGCAAGCACCCCAGCATTCCCAGGGTGGCTGCCAGCACAGGTTTTTAGATCTGCTTTGTTAAAGGAAAGCAACTCAAAATGGATTAACAAGCTTACTTTAATCAGTCAAACATATGTATCATTTACCTAGTTCAGAGGAAAAAGGTCAGCACCCCGAACTTCAGAATACACAGCCAGAATTATCAAGACAGAAACAGATCAAGTAGACAGATTTCCAAACTGTCCAACCATTACATCCATACCAAACAACATCTGGGCTTCAAAGCCGGGGGGCTCTGGACAACGGCTAGCCCAGAGTTTCATCAAATCACATGGCACTTCTCTAAGTGAGCCCCAAAACAAAGCTACACATCAGGGCTTCTATAGCCTTCTCCTGGCTCACAGAATGTAACAACCCTATTGACTCACTGGCCAATCAAGAAGTATCTACTGAAAAACAAGCTTCCCACCCCAGGCTCCAGGTGCACTTTAGCCTAGGGGCAGGGAAGATCTTTAAATTTACATTCCCATTACAACATCATCTATTCCAAACCCTTCATTTGACAAGTCTAGCATTGAGGAACTGCTGTTGGGTCCACGGGATGGTTGTGCTCACTCTATTTCACTATTCCACTCAGCTCTTGGCCCCAAGCAGGCATCCTGACCTGGGTTCAGTCCTGATTGTGCCTCTTTCTAACTAGCTCACAAGCCTCCAGTTTCGATGTGGTTCCCCCAGAAACAGGAATGGTGACTCAGAACGCTCTATCGGGGAAGGAGAGGGCAATAGGAACATTCCACCTGTTATACAAGGGGAAAAGTAAGGCCCAGAGAGATTCATTTCCTTAGGCCCTAAAAGTAATCAGTGACAGGCCCAGAACTAAAACAATGATAGGCAACACATGAACCCATATTTTTAAAATGCCTTAAAGATTACAAAGTGCTTTTTTCACAGCAACCCTTTGAAATAGGTAATGCAATCAGATAAGGAAACTGAGGCTCACAGACAGCAACTCAGTTCAGTGAGTATTTCTGAAATATCTATTCGGTCTTGAGCAATAGGGATATAAAGTATCAAACAGGGATGGTCAAGCTTTGGACGATAAGGCTCCACAAACATAGCTAACATCCTCTCCACCACAACCATCATCATCATTATCAAGTAAAACTCTATCATAAAGGGTATTTCTATATCTGCGAATGCCATTAGTTTATCCAAACATCAGGATAAATTTATCAAGGGCAATTAGTTGCCAACTCATAGTTATCTATTTTCATTCTTTCCTTCCAAGTCCAAAGATTGTTCTCTTTGGAAGAGAACACAGAAGCAAAATGAGAATTGAGCTTCTCTCTGTTGTGAGTGATCACTGTACTATCCACCCCAAGTAACGCTACCATTCCTTCTTTGATCCTTTTCTTCTATGATCTAGGATTAAAACCTAGACCACGTTCTGAAGTGTTGGACTGTCCCTCTCCAGTTCTCTAAGTGTCCACACAAGTCTCAGTCTTTTGTTTTTAACAAGCTACAATATCCAGGGATTCATAAAACCAAAAGTGCAATGAAAATATGAGTTATGAACTTTCTACAGAAGCTCAGGGTTCAAAGATATCTCAAAGGGCAATTGGTCCAATCCATACCTGAGAAAGACTCTGTGACATAATATGGTAGTCAATGTGCTGCAAGAAAAAGACTCTGACTGTAGATCCAGGGGACCTGGTTTTCAATTCTGCCTATGACATTGGGCAAATAAGTCATTTGGCCTTCCTGGGCCTCAGTTTCCTCAGTAATGAGGGGGTTGGACTAGATAGCCTCTGAAGTCCCTTCCATTTCTGGATCTATGTACATATGTACCCAACAAGTGGTCAATTAGCCTATATGTGGAGCTCTCTAGTTATCTCCTGAAGCCGTCCATTCTACTGCTAAGTATTTCTCTCACTGTTAGAAAGTTGTTGGGGTTTTATTTTTCCTGATATAAATCTGCCTAAACCTGGCCTGGTCTAAATCTGCCTCTCTACTCCACTTATAATCCCTTGTTTTGCCCTGTGGGGCTAAGAAACTCTAATCCTTCTTCTCCATTTAAGAACAATAACCAAAATACAGCATAAATGCAATTACCCTCAAATATTGCCGTAGTTTTAACAAAGTATTATTATTTTAGAAAGTCTTAATCGAGGGTAATATGATGAAGAAATTGGAAACTTTGGTCCCACTGGTCTCCTTTGTCAGCTAATCCATTGCATCCATTCCAATGACATAGGATGCTTTTGTTTTGAAATAATTTTTAAAAATATTCATTAAGCACCTTAAAAGTGCCCAGCACAGTGAGGAATAAGAATGTGGTAGAGTGGACATTGTTGGGTTTCAAGTCAAAAGAGCTAGGTTCAAATCATGGTCCTGCCACATACTCCCTGTGTCATCTGGAACAAAATACTTCACCTTTCTGAGTTTCACTTACCTCACCTGTAAAATAAGGGGATTGCATTCAATGACCTTTAAGGCCCCTTCCAATTCCAAATATAGAATTCTATAGAAATAGGAAACATACTCCCTGACCTTGAGATGATTATAATCTGGTTGGAAAGGAAAGACACATGTAAGGAATAATTATGAAGTATACAAGCAGAAAATCAAATGGCATAGTCAGGTTTGAGTTGTATAGGCAATTTATGAATGACATAGTATAAAGAGGCCAATATGAACTGAATTATTTGAAGAAGGATTATGCAGGGGAGGGGGAACAGAGATGGAGGTGTAAATCCCTTACATAACCTGATAAATTCTGTGAATTCTACACCATAAATTACAGTAACAAGCTCACCCCTGCATTGCTTTATGTAATTGGAGAGTTCTTCCAGTGCTCTCCCTTACTGTCTCCCTGTTCTATATATAGAGCTACAGTAGTTCTGGGAGTTAAGAATTAAATTTTAAAGGAAAGATTAGGAAAATTGAATGTATTTTGCCTAAAGAAATAAAATTGAGAACTGGGGATAACTCAAATAAAGTAGGGGAGGAAGGAAGACTGTTTACACAGTACATTGCCAGCAAATTAGATTCAGCAGAGAACCATTTGCAAAGCACGGATTGTGGAACATAAAACAGAAGAGCCCAAGTCAGTGATGCTGTATGGGAAGGGTTCAGCACCACAGCGGTAGAGGTAGGCCTATTAATGTCTCCCTGGAATGCCTGTCTGATGTCCTAAATACAATTTTATACTCCTACATACATGGAAATCAGAGCATAAGGGAAGAGAATTTGTGTGTGCAGAGGTGCCCAGGGCCCAGGGCCCAGAGCCATCCCTAAAAGGGTGTGAGCTTGATCATATCACACTGTATGCGGTAAAATCCAGCGGGCATATATTACCTCTAGGATCAGATATCAACTTCTCTGTTGGCATTTAAAGTCTTTCATAGTCTAACTCTAAATCCAAGCTACCTTTCTAATTTTGTATGTTTTACCCTTTCACACACTCCACAGTACAGTCAAACTGACCTTCTTACTGCTGCTCAGGTAGGAGCTGCCATTTTTCTTTTCCACAGTTTTATCCCCACTGTCCACCATGCCTGGAATACACTCTCTCCTCACCTAGCATCTCCTAGCATCCCTAGTTACCTTGAAATTCAGTTTGAGGGCCATTTTCTACATAAATCACTCACTAATCTCCCCTACTCCCAAACTACTATTGCCTTCCCCATCAAAATTACCTTGTTTCTATTTGCATGTAGAGTCAGGAAGCCCTAGGATCAAGCATTGTCTCTGACATATATTGATTGTTCAATACTCTCTCAGTGCTTGAGGGAGAGAATAAACATGTATAGAGGGCCTACTATGTGGGGGTACTATGCAAAGCATTAAGAAGAATTATCTCATTTTATCTTCACAACAACCCTATGAGGTAGGTGCTGTTATTGCCCCCATTTAACAGAGACAGAGGCTGTGACAACTCTAATAAACTCCCCAAGACGATAAATTGCAGAGAAGGGGCTAACCTGATCTAGTAGATGGAATTTGGCAGAAGGAATCTGGGAGTTCCCTATGCCAATGAAATTACAGGCATTGTGCCTGTCCTTTTCTAGCTGCATCCCCTGGCCATCTTGCCATCTACCCTCCTGCTTCTCCTCCAGTGGAGCAGAATCTCCAGAATCCGTGTTCTCACTCCCTAAAGAAGTTTTTCCTGTTTTTTAACTCTCCCTCCCCAGCCCTGTCTGTACTTCCTTGCTTAGCCGGCTTGAATGGTGACGAAGTGCAAAATTAACTGGCCAGCTATATCTAGCTGACCCCAGAACACCAGCTTGAGCTTTATAAGAAAGTTCAGCCACAAAGTAGGAGGCCTTTATTTAATCATTTACTCAGCCCTCCCATAGCTATTAACACATTTGGCCTATTTGGTGGTATCCTTCCCACAATTCCAAGAGGTACAGTTCTCATTACTGGAACCTGGTTACTTCTACAGCCTTCAGCAAATAGCTGGGATCAGACACAAAAAAATAGATGGAATAATTTTCTATTCTGCTATGACAGTTTAAGTCCATAAAACATGCCTTAAAATTTTTTGTTTTGGTCATCTTGCTTCGACAGAATTATTTACAGGTCTCTCATAACATTTTCTAAAAAGACATTCTTTAAACTTCTGACAGTTCTTCCATAAACGAGAGCTGAGTCCTCAGATTATCCCCCATTCTTTTAAAGTCTGATATGTCAGAATCATAATTGTGTATGTATACAAGCTTATGTGGCCATCCTAAAGTCATCTTTCTCTAAGGAAAAATCACCTTGACTTATGTTCACATGTTTTTCCAAACCTAATTTTCCTCTTGATATTTGATTCACTGCTTTGCATGAATGGTGACCAGGAAGGAAGTTATAGGAAAAGTGGATTTAGAGGAAAACACTCTGATTCTAAGTTGCTGTCTTTCAGGTTCAATGTCAAGGCTCAGCATTAAAATAATAAAAGCCTAAAACTTCCAGGAAGCCTAACCTTGCCTTCAATGCTTTCCTAATGAAGTACACCATGAGTAATAGTTTTTCAGAGAAAAACAGAAAAGGATGTTCATTTGTAAATGTTCATTTTCAAAGGCCATGTTGTGGCTAAATTTGCTGAGACCTAGAATAGCAGAGTAGGCCCTGACCTGAGATAAATAACTCCAAGGACTGTTCTTGGCCCTTCTGGTTACTGGCAGGCATTTAAAAACAAAACTCACCTTTTATAAGGTGCCTCTCTAAATCCAAGGACAGCAGAGCTTTAAGTCCAGATTGCTAATTTCTCATTCTATCTGAATATTCAAGTCTTTTACACATGTACAAATTAAAATCATTAGAGGAATTTCCTTTAGTAACATGTACATTTCAGACACCTCTAACATAACTATGGCAAATAGTTTTATTCTAAAAGGAATAGTTGGACTAAGAATGATTTAATTAGCCTTTTGCTTTTCTATCCTAGACTCAGTTCTGAAATGACATAGACTGGGTTCAACTTGGCAAACATCTCACAAATTCTTCCTTCTTTGGTTCATACCCCAACCCAGGTTTTCAATGGGGTGTTCTACATCCAACAAGGGTCTCACATGAAAACAACAAACTATTTAACTCATTTTTAGGTCTCTGCCATGAAGGGCTCTCAGCTCACATGAAAGCAATAATCTAACAATGCACTAAATATAAAACAGGTTTATTTAACTCAAATGAAAACTAGAAACCACAAGATACACTCAAGCCAATAAACAGTTACCAAAAAATCCATAATTCTAGTGGGTATCCATTTTATGTAGGAGTTACCCTAGGGTTGAATTCTCCCCCATAAAAAGGGGAAGGACACTTGGAGTCACTAGAGAAGTCAGTGGGTTAACCTCATTTTACCAAAGCATCTATACGGTCTTTAAAACTTAGAGGATTAACCTTATGTCCACAAGAAAAAAGAGAAAGGATTCATAATCTAGAGTTCACCACCATTCCCATACTTGCACAGTCTTTTTGACTTAACAATATTCATTAAGAACAAGGTTTGTTCATGGCTCAATTGTTTCAGTTGTGTCCAACTCCTCCTGACCCCGTTTCAGATTTTGTTGGCAAAGGTACAAGAATGATTTGCCATTTCCTCCTCCAGCTCATTTTACAGATGAGGAAACTGAGGCAAACAGGGTTAAGTGACTTGCCCAGGGTCACAGAACTAACAAGTATCTGGGGTCAAATTTGAACTCAGATCTTCCTGATTCCAGACCCAGCATTCTATCCATGGTGCTTCTTAGCTGCCCCAACAGGAAGTTTGGGACAGATTCAAAAAGGGAGAGTTAGAAATAATGGAACTTGGCAGTCCAATGTTCAATAAACCTGAAATCACAAATTACTTAGGAAAGAATTCCCCATTTGATAAGAGCTGCTGAGAAAACTGAAAAGCAGTCTGACAGAAACTAGGCTTTAGACCGATGGATGCGTAAGCTGACTGCTAAGTGGGGGAGTGGATAAAGTACTGGGCCTGGAGTAGAAGACTCATCTTCCTGAATTCAAATCTGGTCTCAGACACTTATTAGCTGTGTGACCCTGGGAAAGTCACTTAACCTGTTTGCTTCAGTTCCTCATCTCTAAAATGAACTAGAAGAAGGAACTATCAAACCACTCCAGTGTCTTTGCCAAGAAAACCTCAAATAGGGTCATGAAGGGTCAGATACAACTGAAACAACTAGACAACAATAATGATGCATAGACTATGGTACAGAATACACTGTATTCCGTAATAAGTTCAAAATGGATGCACAATGTGAATGCTAAAGATCAGACCCAAAAAAATTCGAAGAGCAGATTATATATTTTTCACTTCTATGAGCAGTAGATAAATATTCAAACAAATAAGGGACAAAGTCAATCATAAAAAATAAAACAGATAATTTTGAGTACACAAAATTTAAAAGTTTCTGACCAAACAGAACTAATGGATTTAGGATAAGAAAGGAAGCAGTCATTTCTTCTTTTGAGAAT
>NW_027185761.1:32021896-32111059 GCF_028583685.1 Petaurus breviceps papuanus | reverse complement strand
ATGGATTTAGGATAAGAAAGGAAGCAGTCATTTCTTCTTTTGAGAATAGCTCACTTCATACAGCAAATGAGAGTTGTCCAGGAATTTCTCCTCTACGTCCAGAAAGCTGGGCCTGTAACTTCTCCATTTGTTAACAACTCCCTTCCTCTCTCCACACCTCCGTCTGCTGCCAACTCTGGGATGACATCGTTTTCTCCTATCTTGGGATCGTGAGATTCAGTGTAGGGCCTCACAGATGTGCAGGCTTAGCTTTCAGAAGCCCATTCTGTGTCTAACACTGTTGTTTCTAAGTGTGTGTATCAGCTTTAGTAAGTATTGCCACTTGTAAAGACAAGGCTGAAGGACAAACCTAAGCAGGGTGGTTTTATTGGCCACATTGACCGGTGAATTACCTATGAATCAATCATCCAAAATGTAGCAGCAGGGGCTCAACAAATACCCAGGGCAAAGAGACAACAGAGTTCTTATATACTAAAGGACTTTTTTATTGGATGTGGTTTGTCTAATACAAATTAGAGCTTTTTTTTACAAACTTACTCTGCCTTTGGGTAGCACTGAATGACAGCAGTAATAGCATTTTTTTATCTAGAAAATAAAAAATACAATATTTAAAAGAGATTTCTTAAATGTCAGAATGAAGAATTCATCCTTTAACCTCATTAACCTTGGCCAGGATGCTCCTGGTCAAATTTTCCACATTAGAGAGAGGTTTGAACTATTAACCTTGACCAGGTTGCTCCCAGTTAAATTTTCCATGCTACAGAGAGGTTTGAACTATTCATAGGCCCTAGTATAAATTATTTTTGTGTGCATGTGCATGTGTGGCATATGTGTGTGTTTCAGGTTAAATGAAATCTATCTTGTATTCAATGTATTGTTAGCTTGAATGCTTGCTTAACAGCTAAGGACCACTTTACCTTATAAATACATAGATATCAGCTTTATTCTGACATGCCCGGGGAAGAGCCTAGTGGAGACAAATTCTAATGTTCCCAGGGGAAACCCTAGGTAAGACATTAATCAAAGAATGAGTTGTGAGAACCTCTCAAGAATGGATCGAGTCCATGTGAAAAAGAAAGGTCTAGTTCAGTCCATGGGTTATATAATCTCACTCATAAACCTCACTCATTCAAACTCTTCTGGGATGAAACCAGTTTGAATTTGAGAAAACTCTGACTTCTATAATATTATGAAAGAAATCCAATATTATTACTTTCCAGTACATCCACATACATTAGACTAAAGTGCTAATGTTGGAGGCCAAGTAGAGGTCTGGAGAGAACTGCTCTAATGAATAATCAAGAATTGTTTGTAATCAGCACATTAATTCCTTGTGCCCAGTTGGATTCTGCTAAGTGCTTGAAATGGCTGTTTCTTGAGTAGATTAAATATTGCCCCCACACGCTTTATACTGTTCATTTTTTATTTTTGGTCTTTTCAGACAGCACAGATATAACTTTCATTTTAGCCCACATCCAAAGGATCACAGAGTCTGAATCAGTAGTGTCCAGTTGAATGAAGTTTTTTAAATATTTGTATTAGCTGATGGGAAGGATTTCTGTAAGAATCTCTGTCTATGATGACTACCAAACTGACATTTTTGTTCACTAAAGGACAAAAGAGAGAAATAGGAAACGGAAATTAAACAAGTGTAATGCAAATGAGGCAGATACACAATCGGCGCTTCTCTTTCTGACAAAGGCATGACCGACCTTCAAGTCACTCATTTTCACAAACTGAGAACCATCCTGGAATCTTCGCTCTCCCTTACCCAACAATTGCCAAAAAAGATATAGTGAATAGGGAGCTGGGAACTTGGGTCAAGAAGACCTGAGCTCAATTGCAGCCTTAGATATTTAGCTATGTGATCCTTGAGGGAGGGAGAGAGGGGACAGGAATTACTGTGTGTCTTGGTTTCCTCATCTGTAAAAAATAAATGATAACACAAACCTAGCAGGGTTCTTGTAAGGATAAAATTAGATATCTGTAAAGTGCTTTGTAAGCATTAAAGTGTTATATAAATACTAGCTATTATTATTATTATTTCTGGTTCTTCTATTAAGTAGCTGTGTGCCTTCAGCAAAAGTACTTAGTCTCTCTGGTTCTCAGTTTCTTCATCTGTAAAAATGAGGTCAAAGCAAAGATAAATGAAGTCCCTTCCAGCTCTAGAATTCCATGAAACACAATAATTTTGTGTAGAAGTACAGATATTATTAGCCCAAGTAAGTCAGACCACTTTAACCCAAATGATTCCCAACTTAAAAGTTCAAATGTAATTACAAAGAAATGGAGAGAACAGAAATGAGCCTCTCCTGAAACTCAAAGGCAGGAGGAAGGCAGCTCCCTCACTTTCCTGAAATACACATTGACAATTAGCAATTAACTTCTTCTGGAGACAGGCAAATGATCAGGAAGCCTCTAGCAGAAGGGAGTCATAAAGTTTCATTGTACCACTTAACAGACACTTTATCACATGATAAATTAGTCACCTTTTCATCCACTGTGATAATATATTTTTCTCAAATAATTAGGGATGACTCAAGGCTTGATATGCAATGAGACTGGACCTAATTCACCAGGAATTGCTCATTCAGTCAGATTTCAGGGCTTTTATCACAGGATCATAGGTCCAAAGCAGGGTTTTTAACCTGGGGTCTATGAACCCCACTAAGATCCATGTACAGATTTCAGGGAATCCATTAACTTGGATTAAAAAAATTAACCTCTAATTGAAATGTTGCATTTCCTTAAGTTATCTGAAAATGTTATTTTGAGAAGGAAATCCACAGATTTCATTAGATTGCCCAAGGGTCTATCATAATAATAACTAATATTCATGTAAGTGCAACTAGGTGGCACAATAGATAGAATGTTGGGCTTGGAGTCAGGAAGACCTGAGTTCAAATGTGGTCTCAGACACTAGTTTTGTGACCCTGTGCAAGTCACTTAACCTCATTTGCCTCATCTGTAAAATGAGCTTGAGAAGGAAACGGCAAACCACTCCAACTGGTAAAAACCCCCAAGTGTGGGTTCACAAGTCAGACATGGCTGAAACAATTGAACGACAAAATATTTATAGAACACTTCACTTTGTGCCAAGTACTGTGCTAAGAGTCAGTCTTTACAATAATCCAGCACTAGGTACTAGTATTATCCCTATGTTACAGATGAAAACGGAGGCAGAGAGGCTAAGTGACTTGCCCAGGGTCACATAGCTAGGAAGTGTCTGAGGTCATATTTGAACTCAGATCTTCCTGACTCTAGACCCAGCTCTCTAAACACTGATCCCCTTAGAAGCCTCAAGACACAGAAGGGATCTCAGAGTCCCTTAGTATAGCCCTTCATTTTATAGATAAGGAGGCTAAACCCCAAAGATTGCTCAAGGTTTCAAGCCCAGGACCTATGTCTCCAAGACAGCATTCTTTCCACTGTACCATAATGACACAAACATTTAAAAAACAAAACAAAAAAAACAAATGAAAACTTTATTCCCTTGATTCCCAAAGAATATGAGCCATTGGGATCCAACAAGCAGGCAACAAACATTTATTGAGTGCTTACTCTGAGCTGGGCACTCTACTAAATTCTGAAGACACAAATATAAGCAAAAGGACAGTCCTTGCCCTCAAAGAGCTTACTCTCTAATGGAGGGAGATGATGCATAAAAGGGAGTTGAAAATCAAGAGCTAAGGTAGCATGGTGTCACAACATCATTTCAAATATATTGAGGGAGCTAGGCAGTATGGTCGAAAAAGTGCTAGATTTAGGGGCAGAAAACCTGAGTTCAAATTCTGCCTTAAATATTTACTAATTCTGTGTCTTAGGCCAGTCACTTAATTTCTCTCAGCCTGTTTCCCCGTCTGTAAAATAGGGATACTAACAGCATCTACCTCACACAGATGTTGTGAGAATCAAACAAGACTATGTCATCCAAATGCTTTGCAAACCCTAAATCTCCATAGAAATACCAACACTAGTTATTCTTTTGCTATAGACAATCATGCAACATTGAAGGTACAGCCACCATACAGAAAATGCAAAGTGGCTCAGCTGGAGAGATTTGTCTCCAGTTCTTCCAAATCACACTCCTGGGTCAGGAGGCCAGGGTTCTAGTCTACTTTGTGCTACTTATCAGCCACATGACCTCAAGTCTTTTTTTCCTCTTTGTACCTTGGCTTCCTTTTCTGTAAAATGAGGAGGTTCCTTCCAGCTCTGCCATTCTGTGACTGAGAAACAAGGTCTAGTCTAGGACTCAAAGTCTGCTGGACTCTGGGAGAGAGATCAAGTTTAAATAAAATCAAGATCCTGGTCTTTGTCCCTTTGTAGCTAATGGTCTGGTAGCTCTCAAGCCTCGCAGCATTACTCTGCCCAAATCTTTATTTTTTAAGTTTTTTAAAAATTTTAAATAATCAGGAATGGAAGACTGCAGAATTTCTATTTTCTATTCTTAAACAGCCAGGAGTCCTGCTGCCAAAGAGAGCCGATTATCTGAGAGTTTACAGCTGGTTAAATTATTCACAAGTCAATACTTGGTGCTTCAGGGGGCACTGAATTAAAATTGACAACTGCCTCTGAAGTGTAAAAGGGGACTGGAAGAGAGATGTTTCACATTTCTCCAGAAAACTATTTCCGGAGAAGATGGAAATACTCAACACCTGCCCACTCCCCACCCCACCAGTGACCTAATTTTGGTTGAAGGCCAAATTCTGGAATGCTTGGGTTAAGTTTAGAATCAATCCTTCCTATCAGTTAACAGATTTCAGGGTTAAATTTAAACAACTCCTCATACCAGCTAGAAGACTTCAGTCTGGGAGACCTTTTGTCTCTTTGGTATGACATCAAGGGTCTTAATATAGTCAGGGCTATGAAAAAAAGAAAAAGAACAATTTAATTTGAGAAGGAATGGCTAGTGAAGTAGTTTCAGGACCAGACACACAGAGATTGCCAGAGAAATACAGTTACACATGATAAGCAGATGCCACTAATGGTATTTGGGTTTAATATACCATTTGTGGCCTCATTCTCTCTAACAACATCTCAGGCAGATCATAGAATCACATTGTTTTAAAGTAGGAAGCAACCTCAGAGGCCATCTGATCCAAGCCATACCCAAAAAAAGAATCCCTACCATAACATAGCAGAAAAGCAATCATCCATCCCATGAGACATCCAAAGAGGGGGAACCTACCACCTGCTGAGGAACCCTGTCCCACTTCTGGAAGCATTCATTTTTAGGAAATTGGTTTTGTTTTGTTTTTTTCCTGACATCAAGTTTAACTTTCTCTTTGCAGCTTCCACCCATCATTCCTTCTATCCTCCAGTGCCAAATAAAATAAACCTAATTCTTCTCCTCGTGACAGCCATCCAAATAATGACAGCCCTTCAAATACCAAGGACAATAATCACGTCCCCATTCTATATCATTCTATCCAGGTCAAATATACTCAGTCCTTTCAACCAATCCTTAATTGGAATTAACCAAAAGCCCCTCACCATCTTGGTTACACTATTTAGGGTGCCATCCAAGGGCATCACTATCCTTTATAAACTGTGGTATCCACACAGAACACAATCCTTCTGATGTGATCTGACCAGGATGGGGTACAGAGGACTTATGATCTTTAGTCCAGGAATCTTGGCTTTAATCAATGCACCCAAAGATCACATTTGCTTTCACTATACCCTATAGTTAATTCATACTGAGCTTGCTGTCTATTAATACTCACAGAACCATATCCTTCCTTACAAAAAAGCAAACTCTAACCCACAGTAGTATAATGGAAAGAGTCAAAGGACCTGAGTTCAAATCCTGGTTCAGATACATTGCTCACAAGTAGTTGGGTAGTCCGGAGCAAGTAACTGAATTTTAGTTGGAAGGGATCTTAGAGACCATCTAATACAGTCCTCTCCTTTCATGTATAAGGAAACCAAGGTCCAGTGAGAGGAAGTGACTTATCCACAGTCATTCATGTAGTAAGAAACAATGGCAGGTTCAGAGTCAGGTCCTTTGACTCCAAAGCCATTGTACTTTAGTATACATGCTTATCTCACTCAAACTCTCTGGGACTCAAACTCCTCATCTATAAAATGAGAATAATGACCTTTGCCTTACCTATGTCAGGGAACTGTTATGAGGAAAGCATTTTGGAAACCTTAAGGCACTATGTTAATGTCAACAATTGTCATTATTAAATTAACATTTACTGCTCAGGGTCACAGAGTAATTTGGTAGCAAAGCCAGGACCGCCTATAACATTTGCTGAGACATTGGCTTTGGAGATGGTTTTTCTCATTCTAACTCCACTCAAACCAAATGGAATGAAATCTAATAACATAATTTTATCATTTTCTACTTGATTTTAAAAAAAAACTCCATTAAGTACAACATGGGAGAGGCCTGGCGAGACTGAAGCTTGTCTGAAAAAGATCTGAGGGTTTTAGTGAATGGGAAGCAAGTGGTACTGGGGATAGAGTGCCAGACCTGGGGTCAAGAACTTGTTGTTTGCTGTTTGGTTGTTTTGGTCGTGTTTGACTGTTCTCCCAGGTGGGTTTTTCTTGACAAAGATACTGGAGTGGTTTGCCATTTCCTTCTCCAGTTGATTTTACATATAAGGAAACTGAGGCAAAGAGGGTTAAGTGACTTGCCAAGGGTCACACAGCTAGTAAGTGTCTGAGACCAGATTTGAACTCAAGTTTTCCTGACCAGTCTAGCACTCTCTCCGTGCACCACCTAATGCCATTAAGAGAGGTCCAAAGCTTCCTGGAATGTGAAGGTGACCAGTCCCTCTCTATTTCACCTTGGTCATTTCACATCTGAATTACCCTATTTATTTCTGTGTCACATTCCCAAGAGGTCACTAATAATCTATAGAATGTCTAGTGAAGGACAAATAGGTTGGTGAAAAACCTTGAGTTCGTGTGCATGAAGATCAGTGGAAAGAAATGGGGATTTAACCTAAGCAAGAAACAATTTCTGGGAGACATGTTTCCACTTTCATAATGTTGCTCATTATTATGGAAAATACTTGCATTGCTCAGCCCAGGACAGCAGATCTGGAGTCAATGTTGAGACGCTACGAAGACACGGATTTAGGATCAGTGTTTGGAACATCCTCCTCACATTCAGCCCTCCAAATGTGGAAAGATCTGCCTTGGGAAGTAAGTCTTCCTTGGAGGTCTTCAAGCAAAAGCATGACTGCAACTTGTCAGGTACATGGCATGTGGTCTTGTTCAGGGGTGGGTCGGAATACAGGTTGTCTGAGGTCCTTGTCAACTCCGGAAATCTTTAATTCTGTGAATTCCACATGGTCCCTACCTTCAAGGCAACAAGCATTAAGTACTTACTATGTGCTAGGCACTGTACTTACTAATCATTAGAAATACATGGAAAGGTAAAACTTGTCCCTGTTCTCACTGAGCTCATAGTCTACTGGGGGAGAGAATATGTAAACAACTATATACTGAGATAAAGACAGGGTAAATTGGAAGTAATCTCAGATTACTTCCAGGAGTATTAAGAGGGATCCTGAAAGGCTTCTCTCACAGAAGGTAGATTTTAGCTAAGACTTGAAGGAAGCCAGGAGGAGATAGAAATAAGAGAAAGCATTCCAGGTGAGGTGAAACTAGTGAAAATGTGCTGCATTGGGAGAAACAGCAAGAAGCCAGTGTCAATGGATTATAGAATATATGAAGGGAAGTGTGGTATAAGAAGATTGGAAAGGTGTGAGGGGGCCAGATAAAGGAAGGCTTTAAATGACAAAGAGAAGATTTTCTACTTTGTCCTGGAGGTACTAGGGAGACACTGGAATTTTATAGAATGAAGGAGAGAAGGTCTGATCTAGTCAGAGCTGCAAATTAGGAAGATCACCTTAAAAGCTGAGTGGAGGAAGAAGTTCAACCAAAAAGCTATTATAGTCCAGGCATGAGGTGAAAGCTTGCACCAGACTGATGGCGGTGTGTGAGGAGAGAAGGACTTATGTGAGAGATGTTGTGAATGCAGAATCAGTGGGATGTAGCAGTAGATTGGGGAATGTGGTGGAGGGGGTGAGAGAGAGTGAGGTGTTAAAGATTGTACCCTAGGGCCTGGTTGACTGGGAGTGGAGGATGGTGGTGTCCTCAATAATAATAGGGAAGTTAGGAAGAGGGGAAGATAATGAGTTCAGTTTTGGACGTGAGTTTAAGATGTGTATAGGACATCTAGTTTCAGATGTTTAATAGGCAATTGGAGACGCAAGATAAGTCAGAAAAAAGGTTAGGACTGGATAATTAAATCTGAGGGTCATATGCACAGTGATGGAGGAAAGGACCTGGCTGAGGAAGGTACAGAATTAAAATGAATATACTAGTAATATATTAGTAGTAAGAATAATAGAGTACTAGTAATAATGACAATGAGAAAGTCTTACATTTGTAATTTTTCAAAAGATATGTTATTAGAATAGATCTCTTCCCAAGTATGTAACAAGAATTTATTTCATGCATACAAGGTCCCAGGAACTGCTTGATTGCTGGGCACACACATGCAAACAGAGAAAATAAAACTCTGTCCTCAAGGAGCTTATGCTCTAATGGGAGAAGACAACTTATAAAAGGAACCTGAAGTATGTTTATGGTGGGAGGGAAGGGATGGGGAAATTGATGGGGAAATCCAGAGTCAGAAGTGGAGCCTGGAGAGGAATGAATTCATGACTGGCTTGGGAACTTTTTTTGAAGTGGAGATTCCTGGAACCAACCAATCAGAAGAAGAAGCCACAGAGATGATGTGCACTTCCAGTGTGAGAGGGCCAGGAGCAGAGTAAACTTCCAAGGTAAAAAGATGGCTGCAGCATGGAAGAGAAAGTCTCAAGAGTCAGGAGTGGAGTTTGGAGAGGAATGAAGGGTAGGCAAGGAGGTTGTCACCGCACAGCTCTAAGACAGGGCTTTTCCAAAATGAAGACCACTTTCCCACATCGGCCATTCATTTCATCTTATTAGATATCCTATGACAGACTCCAAACTATTCTCCATGAGCGTCATATACCTCGAAAATTCCATGCTCTTAGAAGGACTGGGGAAATGAGCAGGAGGATTCAGGTAAGGCTTCAATGCAGAATAATGCAGTGGAATGACTTGTCCATAGACTGTAAAACTAAGGCAGGTGCCAAGCCCCGTTCATCAGTCTTCATCCTGCCTCATTCATACCAAGTGCTGACTTCATCTTCTCCCAGAGACGAAATGTTAATTGCCATTCCCCTATTACCATTTTGCTCTTTTTATGCCCTTTCCTTCTCTTGGAGGTTAATGAGCTAATTAGAAATATGGAAATGCCCTCAAAGGTCATTTTTGAAAGGTCATTAAGGAAGAGACTCCTTCACCACCTGATCTGGACATATTTTAATTGTGTTTTCCTGAAAGAAGAGTATGGTATGGAAAGCAGCAGCGTAGCATCATGGAGAGAATACTGGATTTGAGATCAGAGGGCCTGGGTTCAAATCCCAGCACTGCTATTTGCTATCATATAGCTTTGGACAAGCTTCAACACTTCTGGGTCTCAATTTCATCATCTGTAAAATGAGGAGTTTGGAATCCATGATTTCTAAGGTCCTCTCTATTTCAACATGAACATTACCAGGATGACAATAGTTTTCATTTTGGGGGCATGACTTGATCTTTTGGGGGAAGCATAGTTTTGAGGCAATCAGGGTTAAGTGACTTGCCTAGGTCCACACAGCTAGTAAGTGTCTGAAGCTGGATTTGACTCAAGGGAGAGTGCTCTATCCACTGTGCCACCTACCTGCCCCAGTGCTTTTATTAAATTACTTGGGGTCATAGGGTAAATTGGTAATAGAACCAGGACAGGTTATGATGTTTTCTGGGATACAGGCTTTGGAGATATTTTCTCTCAGTCAAAACTAATGGAAGAAGAGTGTACATGAAACAGCAGAATGTTAGTATTGATGTTAGGAAAATATGAGTTCAGATCCTAATTCAGATGTTTACTAATGATGGGACCCTTAACTCACTTAACCCATCTGACCCTTAGTGTCCGGATACATAAAATGAGAATAAGAGTTCCTATCTCATATGGTTGTTTTGAACATCCAATAAGATGTCTATGAAAGGCTGTGCAACCCTGAAAATGACCTATAAATGTGAGTTATTTTTTCCTCCTTCTCATCTTGTTTCAATAGATAGAAACAGTTTGGGGACAAGTTACTACCCTATTATTATTCTTTCACATTTAATATTCACTGGAGTATTGCATAGAGAGATAAAATAACTGCCTTTTATAGTCGAATAAAATTATTAGGATGTATCATCATTATTATTTTTTATTACTACTACTATAGGCAAAGATTTTTAATTTCAACATTAAGTGAAATTAAGTATGTTCTAGAGCAGGAGTTCTTAATCAAATGAGTTAACATATGTAAAGTACTCTGTAAACCTTAAAACACTATAAATGCTAGCTATTCTTTTTAATAAATTACAATATATTAACACTATGAAATTATATGAACATGATATATTATTGTTATTAATAATCATGATAATAGCATTTTGTGTCAAAGGTCCTTTTGGCACTCTAGTAAAATTTGCAGATCCCTTCTCAAAATAATTGTTTTGTTTTGCTTTGGTTTTGACTTTCGTTTTTGTGTTTTTGAAATTGGGTCTCCCTATCATCCCTATTACAGTGGCCACTCATGAGACCAATCCCACTATTGATGAGCATGGGGGCTTTCACCTGTCCTGTTTCTAGCTGACCTTTCTGGTTCCCTCCTCCTTAGGCAGCCTGATGGCTTGATGCTCCATAGGGGCCCACCATTTTGGTGCCAGATTTAGTGCAGCCACCTCAATGGCCTCACCCTACTGAAGCACAAAACTCCCCAGCTCAAGCAATCCACCAACCTCAGTCTCCCCAGGAGCAGGATAGTATAGCCTTATATTACCACACCTGACAATAATGTTTTTATGTCATTGAAGGAAATACTAAGTTTCAACTAGAGGTCAGTAAAAAATAATTATGTAATATTTTCCCATCCGAGTTCATGGAACTTCTGAAATATAACCACTAACCTTTGGGGGGTCTTTAGAACCCAGGTTCAGAAACCTTGTTGTTGAAAAAATGGAGAGACCAAACCTCTATGAAAAATCTAGATTATAATCTCCAAAGGGTTTCTTTAAATGCATAAATATTATTTCTAGAAAATGCTAAGGAATCAGAATTTGTTAGTCTGGAAAAGGTAATTTGCTGTCACGTAGGCTATGAAGATTTTCTGTGAGAGGTTGTTTTCAACTCAATAGAGGATACCAACCCACAAATGAGACTAAAGTTAGAGAGAAGGCCAAATCTCATATTAAGCCTACAATTAGCTGGCAGATTTTCCATTCCTGGATATATTTGATGATGACAGAAAACTACCAAAGGCTTACCCACATAGTGAAATGTGGAAAATCTTGAGGTTGTCTGTCCTGCTCTCAAAATCAGGAGGCAGCAGGAAATAGTGGAGTGAACTTTGGACATGATGATGGAAGACCTAAGCTTGAGTCCTGATGACAACTTATCATCTGTGTGACCTTGGACAATTCATTTGACCCGAGTCTCATTTTTTTTTTTTCATTTATCAAGTGAAAACAAAAGTACTTTACCCACTTTAGGGTGGTCTTGTAAGCAAATGACCTTGTAAACTTTAGATCATTACAAAAGTGTGAGCTATCATTATTTCCTATCTTGACCTAATCATATCCATCAATCTTCATGAGTGTTTGAATGGTATGGTGGTGGATAGCCTAGGATGAGCAGGGCATTGATGTAGGTACCAAAGAAGGGTGGCCATATTTATCCTACATAGCCTGTGATAGTATTTTCCCTAGGCCTGAGACTTGAAATACATGGGACAGTGAATTAAAGTTGGAAAGTCATTAGATTGTGAGCACCTTGATAGCAGGAACTGGTTTTGGTTTTGTGTTGTGTCCCCTTGTGTGTTTTGTTGGTGGTGATGTTTTTGTATCCCTGGCGCGGATCCCTAATAGGTGCTTACAAAATGCTACCTGACTGACAGCTGGCTGATTTCATCCCTTTAGGCTCTCTTAAGGGAGAGCCTTAAGAATTTGAGAATTCTGTTTCTCCTTGTTATCTTTAGGTTATCTAATAAATGGAAGGGATAACATTCTTCAGAATATAGGTCCACATAACCTTGACCTCCTTGGTAGGATGATGAGGCCATAAATTAACTGAATGGCCAAGTTTATAGAGCCATCCCAGATGTGCTAACACTCTAGGAAATTCTTGAACTAATTCGGAAAAAGTCATTCGGCTTGAATTCATTTATCACATTTGCCAACTGCTCACTTTGCTGTACTATATTTGCCATCACGTCTATAATCAATTGGATTTGGACTGTATTTTTCTTAATTAGATGGGAACCTAAAGTTAGAACTGTGAATGAAAGCTAGCTTTTGTTTCCAGGTTCTCTCTTTTACCACCAAGGAGACAACTATCCTTTTGAATAGCAATTAGCCCACAGTATCTGAGCAGTGGCCTGACTTTCACTGCTAATGACTGGAAACGTGTAGGTCTTCTTGTTTCTGCAATTCACTAATACCTTTTTCAGTTTTCACACACGGATTCTTAAAATGGATGATAAATAGGATGGATCAATGATTTCCTTAGTGGGAAGTAGATGACAACTTTTTAAATTAGAATGCCCTCCCCACTGATCTTTGCCTCCTGTAATCCTAACCATCTTTCAAGAACCAGATCAAGTGCCACCCCCTTTGTAAAGTCATCCCTCATCAACCAAATAATAAGAGGTCATTTTCTCCATGGAACTCTTAGAACAATCACTTCAGTACTGCTCATTAGGAAGGTAGGTGGTACAGTGGATAGAGTCAGACTTACAATTAGAAAGAGGTGAATCCAAATCCTGCCTTGGAAACTAACTGGCTTTGTGACTAAGCAAGTCACAATCACTGTCTGCCTCAGTTTCCTCATCTATAAATAGGAGCTAGTACCATCTATCTCCCAGGGCTGTCGTAAGGCTCAGATAAGATAAATCTATAAAGTTTTTCAAACCTTAAAGCATTATGTCAATGCTAATTATTATTGTTATCTCACACACTGTTTTATATGATGGTTATTTTGTCACATATCTTCTATTATAGTATAAACTTCCAGAGGTCAGAGACATTGTATACATATCTGTTTAACCCAACATAACAGACACTCAATATATATTTGTTGGATGAATGAATTGAAAATATTTACCCTTTCTGAGGGAAAGAACAAGTGAAACTCTTAAGGGCTGCCAAAATTAATCTTGACCTCTCAATATCACATAATTTGGGAGTTGGAGAGGGTCTCTGCGGTCATCTGTCTCAGCTCAAAACGAATTCTGGCTATAACACACCCAGCCCGTGGTCATCCATACCCTGCTTAGAGACCTCCAAGGAGGAAGCCAGTGCTGCTCCCGGAGGCCATTTAAGACAGTTCAGATTGTGAATATTCTTTTTTCCTAACATCAAGGCTAAATTTGCAGCCTCCACTTATTGCCCTGTTTCTGCCATTGGTGAACAAATAAGATAAGTCTAATTCTTCTCTGTGACACCTCCTTCTCCTGTCCACTAGCCCTATAGTAGGGTGTACTTTTCACCCCTATAGAGGTGAAGGTGTCCAGCATCAGCTGAGGCTTCACATGTGTGAGATGGTCAACAAGTTTGCAGGACTTGGTGTTCAGATCATGCTTACTCAGCGTGATTTCAGAGTAGGTGGGATATCAAAGGGAGCCCTCCTCTTACCTGGCATGCTGACTTAGCATGGACCCTAGAGCTCTAAGCACTCACCCTGGAGCCTTCTG
Organism: Petaurus breviceps papuanus; assembly: GCF_028583685.1. NCBI lineage: Eukaryota > Metazoa > Chordata > Mammalia > Diprotodontia > Petauridae > Petaurus > Petaurus breviceps. The sequence continues at coordinate 32,097,224 of NW_027185761.1, read as the reverse complement.
ATAGTCAAACTCTTGCTAAAAGACATTCAAAACCAAAGACTTCTTGTCAATCTCCTTGTGCCCCTCCCCGCACCTACTTCCCCCAAACAAAATGTGACTTCATTAAAAACAACTGGTCACTGATCCATCTCCCACCTTCATGCCTCTGCACAGATAGATGCTAAGCCTATAATGTTCTCCTTTCTCACCCTCTGCCTCATGAATCCCCTGCTTCCTTCAAAGCATAGTTCAGGGGCCACCCCTACACAAAACCCTTTCCTGATCACCCCTGTTGGTGATCATTTCCCCCCTTGAAATTGATTTGTATCATTCTGTATATACATTTTGCTTACTTATCTGTGTATATATTGTATCTTTCCCCCATTTTTACTCTGCTCAGTAGGCTATAAGCTCTCTGACATAAGGAATTTGGTTGTTGTTTTTTTTTTACCATTGTATCCCTAGCACCAAGCACAGAGCCTTATGTCTACTCAAGTCCCCAAAAAGATCTGTGACCTCATTCAGGTGGATGCTTCCCTACAGTGAAATAGTTTGTAATCCATCTCATAGACCTGTCCAACCTATGCAATTCTTAGCCATAGCCATCCATAGGCTCAATGAAGGAAGACCACAGAACCCACAGGAAATAATTCCTACTTCTCCCTGACATAAAAAACAGCAGCTGTTACAAATTTTCCCCTGTTCTCACTAGCTTATCAGCCCATCTCCTAATCATATACATCTCTGTGGTAAATCCTTAACTCCATAATTCCTTATTTGATCTGTGCTATAGCCTACTTATACTTAACTGTGTTCCTCGGTGTTGGCCACCCTAATACCCAGAATGACCTTCGTCCCCACCTGCATTCTTTGGAATCCCTTGCTTCCTTCAAAATTCATCTCAGATGCCATTTCCTACAGGAAGCCTTTCCTAATCACCCCAGCTACTGCCATCACCTTCCCTTACAAAATTATCTTTTATTTCTTTTTTATATATTTACATATGGACATGTCTCCCCTTATAAAATACATTTTGGTACCCTCAGCAGGTAGCGAAGTGTCTATCACTCATTTAATACATGCTTGTTGGTTGAAAATCATTTTTAATTCTTCAAAGACCATATTGTTCTATGACTTGAAGTTATTGTCCAGATTAACATATGTTGTTAGAGGGGTGACTAATACAGTTAATAGAAATAGATAGATATAGATATCGATGTAGACATGAATAAATATAGACATAGGTTTAGAGAGATAGAGATAAATATAAATAGATGAACAAGTTGGGCCTAGAATTAAACAGGCCAAGAAGACTTGACTATATTTCCTTGGAAAATCTTTAATTTTCTTCATAGACCCCAAACTTCTCTAGAAACAAGGTAAATCTTTTTAGTATCGACATTGTGAAAGTATTGTACGGCTTTACACATTTGGGGGGGGGAGGGAGGGATCCAATGTAAGATTTCATTGGTTTAAGAAATTCCCAATGAAAAAAATCCCTCCATCGCAGATCAGCACCTTATCTTCAATTTTTAGTTTTTAGTTTCCCAAGCACTGGGATGTTAAGTATTTCACCATGGTTCACAAGCCTGTGTGTGTGTGTGTGAGAGGCAGGACTAAAACCCAGGTCTTTCCTACTCTAAGAACAGCTCTCCATTTACTACACTATTCTACCTCTGGACTTTATACATAGTCACATAATAAATAGTTGTTGAACTGAATTAATCATAGTATTCATGGAATGTTTTACCTTATAAAGGAATCTATCCAAACTATCAAGTAAAGCAAAGATTCTCTCATTCTTGACATCTCTGCCACTGAGATTAGGGAGAGGGCATCATTTTTGCTTTTTTATTGGGTATTTAAAGTGCATCTAATATTCAAGTCGTCAACAACCATATTAAAAAATCTTCCAAATCACTAATAGAGAAATGAAAATTAAAGCAATTCTGAGGTTCCCCCTCATACCCATCAAATTGGCAGAGATGACAAGAGGAGAAAATGTCAAAGGGCCTAAAAGAAAACAGGCACACTAATGCACTATTGGTACAACTATCAGTTGGTCAAGACAATTCTGAAAAAAACAATTTGGAATTCTGTGTAAAAAGCCACCAAAGCTTCATATCCTTTGACCCAGCAATACTACTAAGAGGCACATACCCCAAAAAGATTTTTTTTAAGGAAAAAAGTATCCATATGGGCACAAATATTTATAGCAGCTTGTTGTAGTGGTAAAGAATTGAAAATTGAAAAGGAATAGCTAAACAAATCATGGTATTTGTGTGTGTGTGCATTATATATATATATAAATTCTATTATGCCAAAAGAAAAAAAATGGACAGTTTCAGGAAGGGAAACTAGTAAGACCTCTCTATGAACTGATGCAGAGTGAAGTGAGCAGAACCAGAAGAACAATTTACATAATGAATGGCAACTCTGTTATTTGAAAAACTTTATACCTTTGATCAGTGCAAGGAAAATCATGATTCTAGAAGATCAATGATGAAGACTGTTATCCACCTCTTGCCAAAGGTGATGGTCTTAAAATTCAGAATAAGAAATATATTTTTGACATAGCTAACATGGAAATCTGCTTCATTTGATTAAGCATATTTCTTACCAGGATTCTTTTTTCTTTTTAATTGTTTAGCGAGGAGAGGTAAAAATAAAGCCTTGTTAATTAGAAGGGGAAAAAAAGATAAAGGAAAGTTTTAAATGTATTTAATTCCAGAACCCATTTGCACAGGTCTTCCAGCTGCCATGGTGGAGAAAGCAGACAACCCATGTGATGAAACTGGAGTAGGTGGGGAAAGACACTTTGGGGAGGTGTGTGGGCTTGATATAATAATCAGTGCCAGCACTGATGAGAAGGTGGCTGACATTCATGAGCTGCAAGCTTCTTGGGGGGGGGAAGGGATATTTGAAATACACTTTTAAAAGGCCTAGGAAGTCAGTGAAGAGGAGTTGGAGACCAGCAATAGACAGCTAATAGCAAAAGAAGAGGGGGAAGATGAATCCTGTAAGAAAAGTTGGAATTTACTTTGAGTAGGGATGGGAAGGAAACAGAAAGTTTCTGTGACTTTGGAAGGCCTGCAACCATGTTTTAAGTTTATTTCTTCGCCACCCAACAAGAGATATCTGCTGAGCTTGCTACATGGCACCACATCTTGGGATTCCCTGGGTCTGGTGTTAAGTGCTGGTGGACTGAAAGTCAGGAGACCTGAATTCTAACCTTCCTCTTTCACTAACTCATAATGTAACTGTAGAAGTGGCCCCCAACTCATTTCATCTGAAAAGAAAATAGAGGTCTCATAGGCTGAAGCAGAAAGAAAACTAGCTCAGGAATCAAAGGACATGGGTCCAAAACTCACTTTTTTTTAACAGTGGAAAATACACTTTATTACATTGTGAGATTTAGAGCTGAAGAACTATAGTTCAAATCCAGTCCCTATTATATAACATATGTGTGACCTTGAACAAGTCACCTAAATATAACTTCTCTGAACCTCAAGTCTCTTCATCTGCAAAATGAGCATAATGATACTTAAAGAGTATCTGTTCCATGTGGTTTCTGTGAAGTATGTTTTAAAGCATTTTGCAAACTTTAAAATACAATATAAATGCTACTGTTATTTTCACTATACCCTCTGCATTAAGAATTCCCTCTTAAAAATACAGATACCATTCAAGAAGGTCTTTGATCAAGTATTAACTTCAGAGATAAATCTGGAAATGTGTTTTGCACAACTTCACATGTATAAGCAATATTATATTGCGTGCCTTCTCAAGGGGCAGGAGAGAAGGAGAAAGGAACTCAAAATATTTTAAATGAATGTTAAAAAATTTTAAATGTAATTGGGAAATACATACATATATATATACATCAACATATATACATCTATATCTACATATATGTGTGCATATGTATGCATGTATGTATGTCAAAACTCACCTTCGATGTATATTGCCTTTAGGATCTTGGGCAAGTCTACTCTCTAACAGGCTGTTTTGTCTTCTGTAAAATGGTGTTATTAGATTAGGTGGTCTCTGAGGTCCCGTCCAGCTCAACAATGATAATGATAATAGCTAGCACATATATGTATATACATACATATATATGGTGATTTAAAATGTTTTGTGAACATTATCTCATTTTATCCTTCCAACAACCCTGGCATGTCTCTATTTTAGAAATGAAGAAAAAAAAAACTGAGGCATATTAAGGGAAAACCCAAGATAATCTCACATAGCTAGTAAATATCTGAAGCTGGATTTAAACTCAGGTTTTCCTGACTCTACATTCAGCATTCTATCCCCTGTGCCACCTAATCCTCCCCAGTAGGGTTTTAGGGTTCTCTGTGTTAATCAGGAGTACTTTGTGTCATGACCAAGGTTAATAAAATACCCATTCACTTTTTAAAATACATTTTTATTTATTTTGTTAAATATTCCCCAATTATGTGTAAAAATTTTAACTTTTTTTTAAATTTTTTAATTCTAAATTCTCTCCCTCCCTCCTTTTGCCCTTCCTTGAGAAGGCAAGCCATTTGATATCCATTATACATGTGAAGTCCTGCAAAACGTACTACCATATTAGCCATGTTACAAAAAGAAAACAGACGAAGAAAGAAAAACAAAGCTTAAAAAATATGCTTCACCCTGGACTCAGAGTTCATCAGTTCTCTCTGGAGGTGGATAGCATTTTTTATCATGGGTCCTTTGTAATTGTCTTAGATCATTATCAATCAGAGAAGCTAGGTCTTTCACAGTTTCTCATTCTTAACAACATTGCTGTTAGTACATATAATGTTCTCATGGTTCTGCTCACTTCACTTTGTAAGAGTTCACAAAAGTCTTTCCAGGTTTTTCTGAAACCATCCTGCTCATCTTTATTATGGCACAATAATATTGCATCACAATCATATTCCACAACTTCTTCAGCCATTCCTAAATTGATGGGTATTCCCTCAATTTCCAATTCTTTGCCACCACAAAAAGAACTGCTAAAAATATTTTTGTTCAGATAGGTCCATTTCCTTTTTCTTTGATGTCTTTGGGATACAGACCTAATAATTGCTAGACCAGAAAGTATGTGCAGTTTAAAAGCTCTTTAGGTATAGTTCCAAATTGTTGTACAAAATAGTTGGACTAGTTTGCAACTCCACCAATAATGACCCCATTTGGGGTTTTCTTGGCAAAGATACTGGAGTGGTTTGCCATTTCCTTCTCAAGCTCATTTTACAGATGAGGAAACTGAGGCAAACAGTTAAATGACTTGCTCAGGGTCACAGAGCTACTAAGTGTCAGAGGCCATATTTGAACTCAGAAAATCTTCCTGACTTCAGGCCTGGGGCTCTATGCACTACTTTTATTATATTGGCTTGGCCTACCCATGAGCAATTAATATTTCCCTAGTTATTTAGATCTGATTTTATTTGTATGAAAAGTGGTTTCTAATTGTGTTCTTATAGTTCCTGGGTTTGTCTTGGCAAGGTAGACTCCCAAGTATTTTATATTGTCTGGAGTTATTTTAAATGGAATTTCTCTTTCTATTTCTTCTTGATTGTTTTTGTTGGTAGGATATAGAAACGCTAATGATTTCAGTGGACTTATTTTATACCCTGCAAATTTGTTAAAGTTGTTCATTGTTTCAACTAGTTTTTTAGTTGGTTCTCTAGTGTTCTCTAAGTATATTTTCATGTCATCCGCAAAAAGTGATTGTTTTGTTTTCTCACTGTCCACTTTTATTCCTTAAATTTCTTTTTCTTGTCTTATTGCTATCACTAGCATTTCTAGCACAATACTGAATAACAGGGGTGATGATGGACATCTGAAATGGGTGGATTTATTACTTTTGCATTTCTGCATTTGATTGTGAGGTTTTATGCCCTGATACTTTACTAATTTTTGTAAAGTTAGCATGTACAGCTAAGGAAAAGGCATACTCCTCTGTGTTTTTATTCTGTTTTCTGCAGAGGTCATCATATGTAACATTTAAAGTTTCTATTCGTCTCCTTATTTATTTTATAGTTAAATTTCCCTAGCTTTGAGACACAAAAGTTGAGGTCTCCCAGTAGAAGTGTTAATATCTATTTCTTCCTGTGATTCATTTGGCTTTCCGTTAAGAATCTGGATGCTATGCCATTTGGTGCATACATATTAAGTATTTATATTACTTCATTGTCTATGGTGCCTTTTAGCAAGATGTAGTTTCCAGGCTTATCCCTTCTAATTACATCTAGTTTTGCTTTTGCTTTGTCTGTGACCAAGATTGGTACTCACATTTTGTTTTGTTTTACTTCAGCTGAAACATAATGGATTTTGCTCCAGCCTCTTATTTTAACTCTCTGTGTGTCTTTTTGTTTTACATGTATTTCTTGTAAATGACATGTTGTTGGATTGTGGTTTCTAATCCATTCTGCTAACTGCTTCTGTTTTATGGATGAATTCATCCCATTCGCATTCACAGTTTGATTACTAACTGTGCATTTTTCTCCATTCTATTTTCCTCTGTTTACCCATTTCTCTCTGTTTTTATCCCATTCTTCCTCTAGAGTCTATTTTGCTCATGACAATTGCCTTTTTTTCCTGTCCCTTTTATTATACCCTTCTTTTTCTTTTTCCCTTTCCCTTCCCATCCTACTTCCCTATTGGGCAAGACAGATTTCTATTACCAATTGAGTATACACACACACACACACACACACACACACACACACACACACACACACACATATATATCTTCCCTTTGAACCAATTTAGATGTGAGGTCATATCAAGCCCATCCCACCCCCACCATTTTCCCCTGCCCTCAAAAAACCTTTATGTGAGACAATTGTCCCCATTTTCCCACTCCCTTCCCCCTCCTCTCACTGCATATCTCTATCTCATCTATCCATTTTTTTTACATCATCCCGTAGCATATTGATAAAGTTCTTAGAAGTTATGTATATCATCTTCCCATACAGAGTTAGAAACAGTTTAACAGCTTATTGAGTCCCTTATGATTTCTCTTTCATGTTTACCTTTTTTATAATTCTCATGAGTCTTATATCTGAAAGTCAAATGTTCTGTTCAGCTCTGGTCTTTTGCCTTGAAGGATTATAGTTGAGTATACTATTCTTGGCTGTAATCCCTATTCTTTTGCCTTCCAGAATATCTTATTATAAGCCAGCTATTCCTTTGACTGGCAAATCTTTAAGCTGGTAAATCTTATTTAATCTAGACTGTGGCTCCATGGTGTTTAAATGGGCTTCTTTCTGGCTGCTTGAAGTATTTTCTCATTGATGTGTGACTTCTTTGACCTCTGAAATTTATCTATAATATTCCTGGGAGTTCTCATTTTGAGATCTCTTTTAGGTAGTCATTGGTAGATTCTTTTGATTTCTATTTTACCCTCTGGTTCTAGGATATCAAAGGAGTTTTCCTGGACAATTTCTTGAAATATGATGTCTAGTTTCTTTCTTTGATCATTGTTTTCAGATAATCTAAGAATTACTGGACTATCTCTCCTGGATCTATTTCCAGGGCAGTTGTTTTTCCTACAAGATGTTTCACATTTCCTTCTATTTTTTTTTCATTCTTTTGACTTTCTTAATTGTTTCTTGATGTCTCATAAAGTCATTAGTTTCCACTGCCTGATTCTAATTTTTAAGGAATTATTTTCTTCAGTAAGATTTTGTACTTTTTCCCCATCTGGCCAATCTGCATTTTAAGGAGCCATCTTCATCAGTGAATTTTTGTACCTCTTTTTTCCACTTGGTCAATTCTGTTTTTAAGGTGTTATTTTCTTTAGTAATTTTTGTGCCTCTTTTACCAAGTTGTTAATTGTCTTTTCATAATTGTTTTTCCTTTGATCTCATTTATTTACCTAACTTTTCCTCTCTACCACTCTTATTTGATTTAGGATATCATTTTCAGATCTTCCAGGAATTCTTGTTGGGTTTGTGTTCAATTGATTTTTTTTTACATTTTATTTGCAGCTATTTTGATTTCATTATCTTCTTCTGAGTTTGTGTCCTGATATTCCATGCCACCATAGTAAATTTTTATGGTCTGGTTCTGTTGTTTGCTGCAGTTCATTTTTTCTACCCTATTTCTTGATTTTGAACTTTATGTTCAAGTTGGACTCCATTCCTGGTAGGGGGTTGGAGGAGAGAAGGGACACTGCCTCAAGCTTTAGGGTTTTTCACACTTCTGTTTTCAAAGCTAGTTCTGGGGGCTTTGAAGTTTTCAGTGCTTCCAAGATAGTGTGGTCTTCCAAGAAAAGTGTGGTCACTACTCTCCTAGTCTACACTCTTGTCCTCTGATCCCTTGAGATTGCAATCAACATTGCTTCTTGGGAGCCCTGCTCCTTCTTGGCCAAAAGTGCTCCACTCCATCCTTAAACTATGACTTAGAAGTGGGTATAGGCAAGGGAGTTGCCAAATACCATCTGTTCCTCCATCCAGTGCTACCACAGGGGTCACTTATAATGTCTTTCTGACTGGTTACCATGTCCCCTCATCATCTCTGGCTTGAGAACTCCTGAAGGTGCGGCTGCTTCTTTCACCACCACCTAGTCTCATTACTGGTCTTTTATCCACGTGGGCTCTGGGCCAGCCTCCACTCCTGTGTCCCAGATTTCTCTGACATCCTAACTTGCCTTGGGCTTTAGGAATGTCTCATTTGTTGGCTCTGCCACTCCAGAATTTGATTTTAAAGTTGTTTCTGGGGAATGGTGTGAGAGCTTGGCTGAGTGCTTTCTCTACTGCACTAGTTTGGCTCTCTGACCCCCAGAAGTGGGGAACACTCATTTTTAAATTCATGTTACATACATGTCATGGTCAATGCAAATGGAAGGACTTGTCATGATGAACTGTATATTTCTATTTACCAGTCTTGTCCCCAAACTTACTGTTCATTGAAAGATACTGCCTTATTCTTGCCTTTAGTGTTGATTAGTAAATTAAGTTTGCATTTCCACACTATAATTTGGAATTTCCCAATTTTGTACTTTGCTGCAGGGACTAAGGCACAAGTAAAACTTTCATGTGCTGATGCTTCTAATTAAGCCTTAAGGGCCCACTTCAACTAACAAATAATTAGCCTTCAGGACATAAGCATAATTCTTGAAATTGCTAAGTGTGGATAAGAGTCCACACTTGGTCTTTAGCTCTAAATATTCACTCTTGGAGATGCCAAAGCTATAGGTCATTTCCAAAAATATGCAAGATTCCATTTCAAGGCTTTCCTAATGGTGGGAATGGAGAGGTCAAACTATGAGCTATAATCATGTCATTCTGCCAGTGTCTGTCCCAATTAAACCATCTAGTCAGCCATGTTATATTCTATAAAGAGATACTGATGAGAACTATCACAAAAAATATGTTCTGACTCTGCCATTTTACCTGAAAATATGACACTAAGGCTTCATACCCTGAGGCATCTCCACCCAAAAGACTATTTGCTCATCTCACAGAATTAATTACTTGAGATGTTGCTACAAAGTATACATAGCACCAATATTCTCTAATTTTCTGTCCACTGGTATCTTATTTTAAATGAGTAAATATTAATGCCACCATTTGCCAGATACTTCTAAGGTTCTTTTCTGGCTCCATAGGCCTGAATCAAAGAGTTGGTATAGAAAATCTGAAACAACTACATTGATGTGTGATTTTTTTCACCTGCAAAAAACCATTTTCCTTAGTATCTTATAGATCAGTGTTGAGAAAAAGAAACAATTTTATTTTCAAAGATCTCTGTAATCAAAATCTAATCTCTGTTAGATATAATAATGATAGTTGGCATTTACATAACACTTTAAGGTTTGCAAAGTGCTTTAAAGAAGTAATCTCATTTGATCCTTACCACATCTAGGTTACATAGGTGCTATTATAACCTCAATTTTACAGATAAGGAAAATGAGTGTGAAAGGCTAAGGGAATTACCCTGAGTTACAAAGTTTATTAAATATCTGAGGGAAGATTTGAACTCAGGTCTTCCTTCTCTACTCAAGTCACTGTACCACCTAGCTACAGCTCAATGGATACATAGATAGATAGATGGACAGATAGACAGATACCCATTTTTTAATAAACTGAACTTATAAGGAGAACATGGTCATTGTGGCAGTAACTAGGAAAATCACACTATTCTTGGGGTGAAAACTTTAGCTCATTTTGAGGCAGGGTTGGAGGAGGGATCGAAATGGAATATGAAAGGGTGAGATTAATCAAAAGAAGCAGAAGGCTTTCAATATTTAGGATATTGTTTTTTCTTTTTTTTTTTTTAAGCAATTTGGGTTAAGTGACTTGCTCAAGGTTACATGGCCAGTTATTTCTGGGTGTGGTGCTAAGTATCTGAGCCCGGATTTGATCCCCAGGTTATCCCAACACTGGAGCTGGTGCTCTTACTTGCTGTGCTACCTGGCCGCCCCAATATTGTTTTTTCTATGCCATAAAGCCACACTCTCGAGCCTAATTAGCCTATTCTGGGTCCAGTTGTCATCAGTGACTCTACCAGACTTTAACAGTCTGAGCAGCTCAGGTCATTTTCCCCATTTCTTATTACCCACATATAGACACAGGCTGGCATCCTTCCCACTTCCCCACCATCCCCAGATTTTCCTACTAACTCAGGAATATAGACACAAATTTTCCTTAAATCTTAGAAAACACCCAGATCCACACCAAGGTTCAGCTAAGAAAGGAATCCCCAAAACCAAATTCCTAGAATTCCTGTGCTTTATAAGTGTTCTGGCTATGATTGCCCAGGGTTACTGCACTGCAAGAACTTTTTCCATCCATGAGATCACCAGCATCAGTAGAATCTTTGACATTGGCAAATATAGCCACAGGCTAACTTACTTTCAACAGACACAGCAGCTCATGAAGGATCATCTCCAGTTACACTGAATATATGACTACTATTTCCTTGCCGCATGTTTGCATCCTCCCTCCCCCTCAGCCCTCTGCTATAACGCAATCTCTGCTGACCATAATTGCAAGGTAGGCATGACTTTAGCAGAGTACGTGTGAGTTTGTTTACTTCAGCTGGGTATCTGTGCTCTGCAGCCTCAGGGTATTTTCCCACTGTCAGTTATAGCAAATTCAGGTTGCTGACAGTAGGCACAAGCCAACACTATTTTGAGTTGTTCCAAATTCATTGCTGTCTCTTCTCCCATTACCTAATTCCTACTAATTCTTCCAGGCAAAGATCTTCTCACCTTCCCATGGCCAGCCCAGCCCACGATCATCCTCTATCTCTTCCTTATAAAGTACTTTGATGTTTGCCATTCATTTAGCACTTATTTTATTCTGCTTTGTCTTGCCACCTAGTACCAAAATAACTTTGTCCATCATTTCCTTTCTCTGGTCCTCGATACCCTCATCTGTAACATGAGGGGGTCTGAGCTTCTAAATTTGATGAATTTGTGTTTTGTGATTAGGTTCGTGTGTTTACATTATTTCAGTTCAACAAGTACTAAGTGTCTACAATGGGCAAAGACCTCTTTAAGGACCAAGGTTTAGATCTTGTTTTTGAGGATCACTACCTTGGTTAAGTCAAGGATCACAGACTGGGAGTTGGAAGGGACCTTAGAAACAATCTAGTCCAACTCCTTTGTTTTACAGATGAGAACACTAAAGAAAGCCTGGAAAATTGAAATAACTTCCCTAAGGTTACACAGGAATGAGCTAGGATTTGATCCCAGGTATTGAGGTACCACAGGGCAATTAGGTAGTGCAGTGAATGGAATACTGGGGCTGGAGTCAGGAAGACACTGACTGTGTGACTTTGGGCAAGTCACTTTATGCTGATTGCCTCAGTTTCCTCATCTGTAAAAAAAAGCTGGAGAAGGAAATGGCAAACCACTCAAGTATCATTACCAAGAAAACCCCAAATGGGGTCACAAAAAGTAAGACATGGCTGAAAAGACAGAACAAAAACAACTAGAAGAAATCTATGAATAGACTTTTTGGTTTGGAGAGTCACTCATGACAAAGATGGCTGCATGGCTTGTCTGTTCTTTTTTTCCTGTGTAGCAATCATCTGCACAGTAATACGTTTCCCTTACCAACTGACAAGACCGACACAAATAAATGAAGCTTGGTGGCATGGCACAGTGGACAGAGTGGTAGTCTTGGAGTCAGGGAGCCCCAAGTTCAAATCTCATCTCAAATACTCATTAACTAGCAAGGAACTTGACCTTCTGAGCCTTAGTTTCTTCATCTATAACATGAGAAAACAATAGTGCCTGCCTTATAGGGTTGTTGTCAGGGTGAAATGAGATAACACTTGCAAAGTGCTTTGAAAACCTTAAAACAAACAAGTTACAAATACTAGCTGTTATCATCATCATCATCATCACCGCCATCATCACATGCCCAATGCAAGCCAAGCAAAGTAGCATGTGATGGCAGGAAGTGCCAATGAGGAAAACCGGCTTTGACTCTGACTCTGCCATTCATTCCTCATGTTACCTTCGGTACTAGCTTCACTTTTCTGGACCGTTTCCTCCAGAGGGGGAGGGGAAGCCGAGTCATCCTTGTTTCAGCGACTGCTCCTTATCTATCATGCCATGCTGCTTCTCATACTCCTTTCTTCAAAGGTCAAGTGGTTTGTGCTGTATTTTTTTATGGCAATTTGTTGGTCCTATCCTTACCAGTATCTCTTGAAATGATGCAACTAGTGAAATATTCCCATGTAATAATACATCCAACTTGAACAAGTCATGTGAAAATACTTCCTATAAAGGGATTTGAAATGTGGTTTTTTCACCTATTCGGAATAGTTTGACTTTATTATTTAAAGCTACTATCCAATGACCTTCTATCTTGAATTCATTTCCACAGTCAATGCAGAGGCTGCATGTTTGTTAAGTTTGTAGAAATACCCTTCACCCAGCGTGCAGTACAAAGAGAATTACTTTCCTTTAAGGCATCAATTATCACTGCTACTTGACTTTTCTGTTCTTTACATTATCTGGTGTTTTATCTGTTTTTCTTTGATGGGGAGCAAGTGCCCTATGAACAGTTGACTTTGGGGTGGGGAGAGTCTCCAGCAACAAAACTGGCTGTCATGAACTATATTTGATTTAAAAAACTTAATTGCCAACTCAGTCACCGTCTGATGATTGGCTTCAAAATTGCTATTACTCTAAGCTACTTGTCATTTTTATTCAAAATTTAATTCAGCTAAGAAACAAGGGGCAGAGAGACAGTGGTCAGAATTTAGATAAAGCTGCTGTTGTCTGAGTGGAAGCACTGGTCATCTTTCTCAAGTAAAAATGGTGGTTCAGTAACCTTTGGACTACATAATCATGTATGCTGATTGCATTGGCCTTGTGTATGGAAAATCCATTTGTGTTCTGAGTTTCCACATTTGCTCTTTTGATCAGAAGCCATGTATTCCATCAAATGGCCCTTGGTCCTCTTTTTGTTTTAATTTCTTTAAGGGAAAAAATTGACTGTGAATCTTTTTAAGCAAATGCTATGGCTTTCCCAATGGATCATGGGATTACAGGGACCACAGATTGGGAGCTAGAAGGCACTTAGAGTTTAGTCTCCTCATCCTTTTGTTCTAACTGACCATTGATATTCCATGACCATACACTTCAGGTAGCTTTCATTACCAAGATACCAAAACTAAATGATGTGGAGAAGGTAATTATATGTAACTAGTTCAGTGGAGATGGACTCTCCTGGTCTTTAAAGAATGAGTTTTAATTTTCTTCATTACATTCCCAACCACCGATCATGTAAGGATCCAATAATCCAATAAATTATTGTTTGATGCAACATTTTCTATCCCTGAGAGTAAGTATCCTGAAAAACAACCACAGAAAAATTGTCTACTGATTTCTTCATTCTAGGTCACTCTGCCTACCTGCCATTCCCCATACATGACATTCCATCTCCCTTCTCCACATCTTCTCCACTTTCCATGCCAAGGAATGTGTCCATCTCATCTCTGCCTCTGGGAAGTTATTGCTTCCATCAAGGCCCAACTATTAGGGCACCTGCTCAAGTGCCCTTTCTAGATTTCTCCAGTTTTTGGTGCCCCTCCCCCAAATCCCTTTGTATTTACAAAGTCTACGTGCAAGATGTCATCCCAGTAGAAGTTAAGCTACTTGAGAGCAAGAATTATTTCATTGTTATCTTTGTATCTCTGGTGTCTATCAAGTCCCTGACATAATGCAAGTGCTATCTGAAATGAAATGTCACCAGAAAAAAATCATCAAGGATATGCAATTTCAATGTGGCAGAAATGGCCTTCACCAATAGAGACCACAACTTGTCTGTAATAGTTATCACACACACACGTACACACACCATCTATTAAGAAAGAAGTATCATATCAGGAAGATCTTTTCTAGAACTAAAAAATGATAGAGAAGGAACACGGTAAACTATGGATCAGCAGGTTCAAAAATTATTAAGTCAAGCTTTCTTGCTTAGTCTTTCATGGTTGATAAGAGCCTCCTCAATGCTTTACCCTAAAAATCTAATTGGTAGTCTTGTTGTGTCTCTGCTCTCAAGAATGATTGGGGAGCATTGGTGAACCACTTCAAATGTGGCAATGAAAAGAGTCAAGCCCCTAGTCATAAAGACGACTAAGTAACACTATGTCCCTGTAACCTATTTTAATCATGGCTGCTATTATACCTGTTAATCTTTGATAGTAAAGTTGACTATGTTGATTCCATTTCCTACTTTGTTGATCCTCATTACCCTGAGTTTTAGGTTAGACTTCAAAAGGGAAAGTCATTTGGCTTTTTAGCAGTTTCTGATTTATCCCGACTTAGGAGGAGAATGGAGGAAAAACTACCAAACAGCTGTCCAAAGTTCATGATAATGTGCACAGATGGATGGGATACAAAAGCCATCAAGTTTTTCAGAGCATTTTCAGTTGCTGATTTAGAGACACCATTGTTTCCTTAAGGAAATAGACAGACAGACTATTGAATTCCAAACACAACTGAGGAAAATAAGTAATCTTCTTCTGTTATTTTTTCTTTGTAAGGGTAACAACAGAATTCCCAAATAATAAATTAAAGCTGCTGGAAGGAGGGCACAGGGGAGGGAATGGATGAAAAGTTGACCCAGACACCAAAACTATGCTTGTAGTTTTGACTAGTTGAACTTTTCTCCCTCCAACTACACAATATGATCAGAAAGTACCTAGATGGACAAAGTTATCTGATAGCAACAAGAGAAGGAATTCCGTGACACAATTCTTACTCATTTTGAGGTCTTTTCGTTGGAGCTTCTAAGCTGAAGGTTGACAAGATACAATTAGAATTGGAAGGGACCTCCAAGGTCATCTAGTACAATTCCCTCATTTTACAGATAGGTCATACCATATCCCCTCACCAAGTACTCTGGGCTCACATGGATTAGATAGATATTATCTTGATGGCCCAGCCCCAAGGGTCCAGTTTTCCCTTTTTAGTCTGTTCCCCTACTTGAATTTGACCAAGAAAAATCTCTAAAATAAATCTTAAATATAGCTTGTATCTACATCTCCCCAAATCTAAGTAAGAAGGTTCCCTGTCATGAAGGTACTTAATGGAAAATATGAGCATCAGACATCACATAGTTTTTTATTCATCTACCACAGAAAATAATGAAAAAGATCAAAAGGACCCAGGTTAGCATTTATAAATAGAAGAACCATAAAGAATAAATAGAAAAAACACAAAATACTCATGAAAGCTAGCAAAATGAAGACATTTTATAGAAATACTCAAAAATATTCATTTACCTGACCTCTGTACCACAGGAGCAACTTCTGGCAAAACTGTGAAAGGCTGACCTCTTGACCTCTCATGACATGGCATGCAGTCCTTCAGTTCCAAGGTGATCTTGTCAGCAATCTTTTTCTTCCAAAATTCACACCATCAAGAAAAATCTCTCTCAGAATGCACTTGTTTTACTCTCAAATTTGGGAGTTCTCAATTGCTTAGGGTATCTGGAATTTAGGATTATTCATGAGATAACCCACAAAGCTAGGATTATCCATGCTGATTGATAATCACTAGTCTGATCTGTGCTCAGAGAGGAAAGCAAAAGCCAGGGACTTGCATTCCAGAAATTTCCCTCTCAATTCACCTGGAAAGCACAGGCCACTTATCACAGGCTTCTTCTGCATGTTGTCATTCTGTTCCTTGAATAAAGGAAGGCATCTTCCTCTTCCTTTTCCCCTTCCCCCTATTTCCCTATTGTCTAAATCCAAAACATGGAAAAAGAAAAGAAAAAAAGAGTAAGCTTCTGAGAAGAGTTAGACAAGACTTGTCCATCCTCATGAACATCCATCACCCAATTATAAGGAGGCACCTCCAGTCTCTGAGGCCCAAACAGGAGGCTGCTGGAGTATATGTCTCCCTCCACAGGAGATAGCTTTAAATAAAGGTCCACCCCTGGAACTCTAATCAAGTTAACTGGAAAAAAAATGAAAGAACTCACCAAATTGATCTAGGGTTCTTTTGGTCGGTCTTGATGAGGAAAGTGAGATCTAAGGATGTGAAGGGACTTTTCTCAAGGTCATACAGGTTGGAATAATGAGAAGCACAGCTCTTCTGACTTGAGTGCCAGACGTGGAGTAAAAAAGATTGAGTCTGAGTCCTGCTTATGTACTTGCTAGCTCTTTGACCCTGGGTGAAGAATTCAGTATGCAAAATCAGACATGCCTTCTTGGACATGGTCAATGTGGGAATTTGGCATTTTGGATTGTACTTATTTGTTATGCATTTTAGGGTTTTTTTTTTCCAGTGAAGAAAGGGAGATGAAAGGGAGAGAAAATAAATGCTTCCCCATTTAAAAAAATGAAATTTAATTTCCCAAAAAGAGTTAGCCATTTGACTGTTGCTCTTGTCTTTGTCTTGAAGCTGGTACAGATCCATTGTTTTCCCAAAATGGGCAAACAGCACCTAGAAGGCAAATGACAAATGCATGACCTGGGTGTTTTCCCAGACTGGATTTGGAGATTCTCCCATCCCCTCCCTTTCTGCTCTGCTGCATCTTTACACTTCATGAGAGCCTGAGTATCATTTATCAGTGAGCAGGGAGCACTTTATCAACCTCAAACACTCCTACCCTCTTCAGTCCTAATCTAATCTGAAGGGGGAATGGTCTGAAGCCTCATAAAATTACCCCATATATTCACTATCCTGCTCCTAGAGACCTCACCAATGCTAAAATGTTCCTGTTTTTTTTATTTCTGGGCTCAGGTGTTACCTGGAGGATTGGTCTGGGATCGCAAATTACAATCAAAATGTGATTTCACCAAATGAATCAAACTGTGTCCAAAAAATACTCAGCTCAAATGAATCAGCTGTGACTTTGCTTCAGATCAAGACTTCAGGGCCCCCCCAAGATAACTCTACCTGAACTCACCAGATGCTAGAAGGAGAGGCCTGAAGGGTAAAGGGCAGCAATTCAATTCAATTCAAACTGTGTTTATGAAGTGTCTATCAAACACAAGG
The DNA here is from genome assembly GCF_028583685.1 of Petaurus breviceps papuanus. Lineage (NCBI taxonomy): Eukaryota > Metazoa > Chordata > Mammalia > Diprotodontia > Petauridae > Petaurus > Petaurus breviceps. The sequence goes on along the minus strand of NW_027185761.1, from coordinate 32,079,778 downwards.
CCCTGTGATAGGCACTAGGTCTACAAAGTTAACAACACAAAGTTAACAACACTGAGAGAGTGTTCATTCTTCTGGAGAGGTGAGGGAGATATATTATTTTCACAGATAAATACAATTTAATTTGAAAAAATAGAAACTACTGGCAACTATAGTGGATCCAGAAAGGTTTCTCTTAGGAAGTGCCAGTTAAGCACAGAAAGAAGCTCAGGGTTCCAAGAGTTTTCAGAGAGATGAAAACTCTCCAGAAACATTTCAAAGTAAGAACATTGTGGCAATCTAGGGAAGAAAGATGGTGAAGAGAATGGATACGGTAGGACTGAACTATGTTCCTGTGGATCCAATCAAGCCATCTTCATGGTCAGTGCCTCTTCCTCCTAGATTGATTCTTTTGTGAAGGCAAACTAGGCCATTTTTTGCCTCAATTCTTACCTAGCTTTAATCATTGAATGGGTGTTGCTTCAAACTGAGACATGGGAAAGACCTTAGTTTAAAAACACCAAGGTAATCCACTGCATCTGAGGCCGTTGCCAGATGTCTTCTTCTATGTCTTGCCACTGTACTCCAATGACTCTAGAGGATATAGTGAGGCTGATAATTCTGTGTAGCTCTGCCTCACTTAAATCCAACTCACTTGCAAGTCAAGATATCATTGATCCTCTTCAAGAATAAGGGACAAACAACAACATCAATCTGTGAACAGTTTATTTCTAAGACAGGATTATTGGATCACAGATTTAGAGCTGAAAGGTTCCTCAGAGAACCTCTAGTAAAACTTCCGCATTATGATGAGGTACAGGCTCTGGGAACACCCTTGAGCTCTCCTTGAATCTTCCCACATGAGGCATTTGAGCTAAAACATAAACCCGATACTTCAACAATTATACAGATGAGGCAACTGAGGCTCAGTGAGCTTGTGACTTTTATTAGGGTCATACAGAAAGTAACCGGATAGTCTATTAACTAGGATACTTTACTAGCTGTTTTGGGATCTCATTCTCCTACTGCACTGACCCATCCCTCTTCTGGTCCTCAGATTTCCCAGAGAAAACAGAGAAAAGATTCATTCCATCTCTCACCCATGTTTCAGGCAGTGTCAGGCCTTGGGAAAGTCTCTACAACTCTTGGTGAAGTCTCCATCCCCCCACAACCAGACCAAACAAGATTCAAGGCTGGATTTTTTTTTCCCTCTAAGCCACAAAAGCTAATAACACACAAAGAAACATTAGAAGGTCCCTCAGCCTCAGTGGTAGAGTGCCAAGCACCAGATTTCATACAGAGGATTATTCCCTTCTGGTCCCACTGACTCAGCTGGTTCCAGAGCTTGAGGCATTTGACATTTCAGCAAGTTGATCAGTGCCCAGAACTTGCCTCCCCTCCATAGTGAGCACAGCTGGCAAGCAGCAGGGACCTATGGAGCTCTACCAAGAAGTATTCCCCCACTCCAAGCTGAACCAGGGTGGGCTGCCATTGGACAGCCTCAGCAGCACAAGTCGGGCCACTTCCTCAGGAGTAGGAGCTGGGGAAGTGTTTCTTTTGGCTCCTTGCTTTCATCCTCTCTCCCTGATTCCTCCAACTGCCCCCACCAACTTAATCAGCTCCAGAAATCACCTCGGTGAAGGCTTAGTGTGGGCTCTGCAGCCTTATTATAATTTGCAAAAAAAAAAAAAAACAAACATAAACAAACAAAGCCCCCTTGCCCAATGGTTTATATGCCTTTGGCTTAGGGTCATGTGATCACATAACTCCGAGCAGAACTGAACTCAGCTATCATCTACTCTGGCCCTCCCCCTTCAGAGATGAAGAAGCTGGAGCTCAAAGAGTTGGGCACAGGGCTATCCTGGCACCATGATCTTCACCCATTTACCAACATTTGTCCCAACCAGAAACACTAAGAGACTTGCTGAAGGTCATCCAGCAGTGCCAGAATTTGAACCCAGGCTCTCTGTCTCCAAGCAGAGCTCTCTTCTCTTCACTGAGATGCCCTACAGTGCCTGCCCTTTTCCAGACCAGAAGAGCAGCTGAGCTCCCCTTCTAACAGGATGACTCCAATACCGTGCTCCTCTCCTGGGAGTTTCATCCATGAAGATTTTTCATGCTATGGAGTAGATGGAGATTTTTGCAGACTCGTTTGCTTAGCTTGGCCCAAGCTTTCTACACAGGGAACCCAGAAATTAAGCCCTTGCTACTTTAAATCTCTGCAATTGTTTTAGAATCAGAGGATTTCAAGCTAGAAAGGTTCACCCCTCTCCCATCCCCTGAATTTTACAGGTGAGGAAACTGAGGCCTGCAGGAGAGGTGCCTTGCCCAAGGTTACATGGGGTGAGCAGGGCCAGGATTATGAACGTAGGTCTGCTGCTTTCAATTAGATTGTCTTGTTTTTCAACTATGCCATGGAGGGAAGAGAATGAATAAAAGGGAGAGGGATGGGAAGAAAAAGAGAACTGACTTTAAAATAAAAAGGAATGACAAGATGATTTCAAGAGGGAAAGAGCACAAAACAATGGTAAGCTGGGGATGGGTTCAAGTACAGCATGGTCCCTGGGCTGTTTTTTGTTTTTGTTTTTGTTTTTTGCCTTTTGGAGGGCAATTGGGGTTAAGTAACTGGCCCGAGGTTACACAGCTAGTTTTTTTGTGTGGGTATTAAGTGTCTGAGGCCGAAACTGAACTTGGGTCCTCCTGACTCCAGGGCGGGTGCTTTACTCACTGCGCCACCTAGCCACCTCCCTGGGTTGTTCTTATGGCGCTGGTGCATCTCCCTGTTCTTCAGACAAATGACCTAAGGATTCAATTCTGCCTTGATCAAGCAGAGCTTAAGGGGCTGGGGAAGGAAGGGATGTCTGTTTTGTGCTTTACCTCCCCATACAGAATTTGGTGAATCAATCCAAAAGTAACTAAGCCCCTATTATGTGATAGGCACTGTGCTAAGCACATTTCTGCAGTTTCCATACCCATGCTATAATGATTTCTGTAACTGCTCTGTAAGAAAAAATCATGTTTATTTAATTTTTCATTATTCTTGTGGAGAAAAATCTTGGTATAGAGGATGACCTGGGGCTTTGAAGTTAGGAAACTCTAGGTATCAACCCCACCTCTGACACTCACCTTGGGCAAGTGACTTAGAGTAATATCCAAGTGATTCAGACAACTCCTTAGAATGTGGCTAATAAGCCATCTATCCTGCCTGATTCTTACTAACATATGTATCCTTCTAGTCCTCGGTTTGCCCATCTGTCAAGATGGAGGGGTGGGGGAAACTAGATGGCCTCTGAGCTCCCTTACAGCTCCAAGTCTTTCCTCTCTGGACTCCACTCCAGACTTTCTCCACCAAACCACAGAAGTACCCTCACCTGAAAGTACACTGTGCCCCCATCTTCCTCCTTCTTTCCATGGCCAACTTTTTCAATGTCCTGCTTTTCATTTTTATTGTCTGTGCTGTCTTTCTCTGTTAGAATGTAAGCTCCTTGAGGTCAGTGACCATCTTTGTTTCTGCTTGTATCTGTATTCCCAGCACTCGGCACCATTCCTGGCACATGGTAAGAGAGGAAAGGAAGGGAATAAACATTTATTAGCAGACTGTTATGTGTTAGACACTGTGCTAAGCACCTTGCAAACATTATCTCATTTGGTAATATTTAGAAAGCACCTAGTAAAAGCTTAGGAAATGCTTGCTTACTTGATTTGGCGAAATCTTTGATCCATTGATGGGTTGGTTTATGGAAGAACCTTCCTGCTGAGGAGCTAAGAAAGTCTTATGTAACCAGCCACTACAGCGTTTGTTCAAGAAGGGAGAAGATGGTTGAGGGCGTTATGAAGAAGTCCGTTTCAAACCCACACTCATGTCACACAATGAGAAATATGAATCCAGTGAGCATTAAGGGCATTTGCTAATGAGCCCCGTATACTTCTAAAACGTCCTCTGCCCAGCTCTAACATACAGGACTCCTCACGCCCCGCCTCTCCAATACTGAAGGGAAAGTCACACATCAATCCACATTTAGGAAACCTGGACTTAAATCTGAGTGTAGAGATTAAATATCATTATGTAAGGCACCAGTACCATGTCGGGTCCTTGCAAGGTTTAAGAGGCAAATTAGCAATAAATTCCGACAGCACCATCTATCAGTTGTATTCAGTCAACCCAAGTGAAACAGTGTTTCCTTCCAGTCCCAGGGAATACATACTTACAAGAGAGAGGGGGAAATGCATTTGATTAAATGTGGTTTTGAATAATTTGTTCGTTGAAATTCTCGGGCTGAAGACAAATGGCATTACTAATTTATAGGAATTGCTGTTTAAAATATAGTTATGGCTGTTCAGAGAACCCCTAGAACTAAATAAATTTAAATCAGTGTGATTGGGGAAATCATTGTAAGATACCTGATGACTTCCTCTCTAATTACCACATAGATGGACCAAAGGCAGTAAGCTCCAGCTCCATCCTCCACAGGCCAAAGAAATAAAACAAGTGTTTCCTGTTCATGGGGTTTCAGAGTTCTTCAGTAAATATTTATCAAGTGCCTACTGTGTGCTAAGCACTGGGGATAAAAGTATAAGTCAGTGTCCAGGCTCACTAGGAAGGTTATGTGAGCAATATTTCAGGCCAATTAACTAGTGATTGCTCATGGATGGCCCATCAATTCCAATGGCGGGCTTTTTTTTTTTCATTCCATGTCCTCTCCCTTCCCTTACCCCCAACCTGAGAATTCATTGGCTCCTGGAAAAAAAATAAAATCAATAACCCCTCTGACCCAATCCCACTGTTAAGAGTAAAAAGAATGGCTTACATCCTTCATGGCACTTTGGCCCATTTATCAAATTACCTCTTTAGGGACAGTAAATGAGACCCTGGTTTGAAGGAAATGAAGCCAGACCAAAAAGAAACCAAACTGTGGACATTTTAGCAAAAAACAAAATATAAATGACAATGAATGTCATTGGGTCCCCTGATGCTCAGCTCATTGTCTGGTATGACCTCACTAATCGTATCAGCTAAGAAACATCAGACCATCATTAATAAACAGGGGAAGTTATAGCAGAGAAGGATCTACCCCCTCATAAACACTCAGCCACCTCCCAGGGGTTCTTAAACTGAGGGCCATGAATTTGTTTTCCCTTTTAAAAATATTTTGATAACTACATTTCAATATAAGTAGTTTCACTGGTGATCCTGTGCGGTTTATGAATTTCAATATGTTATTTGGAGAAGGGGCCATAGGCTTTGACAGGCAGAGGAGTCCAAGGTACACAACGAAGGTTAAGGGCCCCAGGCCTGGGCCTGGCATCACCGGCTCAGAGGTCCAGCACTTCTTCTGGGGCAGACCACCTTGTTTGTACTCCATCCTCCATCAAGACATCGGTTGCTCATTTGATCCTCATCCCACAAAGAAATTTACCTGATCCAAATACAATCTCATAAAGTAGTAGAAGGGACCTTAGAGGCCACCAAGTCCAATCTCTCATTTTTATGCATAAGGAAACTGATGTAAACAAGTTAAGTGACTTGCCCAGGGTCACACAGCTAATAAATGTCTGAGGTGGGTTTGGAACACAGGTCTTCCTGACCTAAGCCCAGAACCATAGTCACTGTCACCTAACTGCTATGTCTTAACAAACAAACTATTAAATGAATCTATGATAATGTTATTGGGCAGCACTAGAAGATACATCCAGGGCAGCTAAGTGAAGTCAGGAAGATTTATCATCATGAGTTCAAATCCAGCCTCAGACACTTGCTAACTGTGTGACTCTGGGCAAATCACGTAACCCTCATTGCCTCAGTTGAAAAATATGTCTATGATAACAAAATCAGATAACTCCAAGGGCAGTCTCTGGACTCCAAAAATATTTTTGTGAAATTAACAGGGACCTCCTGGAGGTAGCACCACTTTCCCAACGATGAAATAACTTGGATATGGGCACTGGAAGATAAGTAAGAGGGCAGAACTATGACAGGATGGTAGGAGGCTTATTCAGGGCAGTGGTTTACTAAGGTCTCCCCTGAAGTCTTACTCCACTGCACTAATGCTATGTGGATGTGACCTCAGGTTTTCAAAGGTCCGGTCAGAAGAATTCAAAGTCCATTGAGTTCCCCAGAGCTACTAAGACCTTGGGTAATAGTGAGACATGGGACTGCTGCTTCTTGTCCTAGTTCTGGCCTAACTAATGGAAGGAGTCTTTGCAGCATGCCCAGGTCACCTAACATGGAGGTATTCTTCATTCCCTACCATGAGGGTGAAGGTAGTCTCCTTTGATTGCCCTATCCAATCCTTGTCCTCAAAGAGCTTACAGTCTAATGTGGGGAGAAAGCAAGTATGGACACACATACAAGCACATATGTACACACATACACATATACACAAACACACACACACACACACACACAGACCATGATAAAAGAGGGAAAGAGTCAGAAAAAATTCTATTAGAAATTTAAGGAGGAAGAGGTCATTTTCACCTGGGGGATCAGGAAAAGCTTTATGGTGAAGGTAGCATCTGAGTTAGACTATGAAGAAAAGGAAAGAATTCCACAAACCAAGCAGGGGGTAACTTATGACAAGTAGTAGCTAGAGGACACTTTCTGCTCTTATATGTGTGTTTGTATGTATGTGCATGTACATACATATATATATGCATGTGTGTAATATAAATGTATATATTTTCCAGAGAAGGAAAATACACAAAAATCATTCTACAGAAAGCTGATCTCTACTGTAAAGAACCTTGTCTTAAGTGGGTGGATTCATACTGACTTCCTGTTACTACTCTGTTAAATTCTCAGACCTCATTCACAAGAACTATAGTAGAGAAGGATCTACCCTTTGCCAATCTACCCCCTCATAAATACTCAACTATCTCCTACGGGTTCTTAAACTGAGGTCCATGAATATGTTTTCCCTTTTAAAAATATTTTGATAACTATATCTCAGTATAAGTAGTTTTGTTGGTAAACCTGTGCAGTTTATGAATTTCAATACATTATTTGGAGAAGGGGTACATAGGCTTTGACAGACAGAGGAGTCCATGGCACACAACGAAGGTTAAAGACCCCAGAGTCAAGCCTATATTGTTTAAATGGGCACATTCCACTCCTCCCCCAATCCCTCTACCCCTACAGAATGGAAGTTCCTATGGAGCAGGGATTTTTTTCAGGTGTTTGCCTTTGTAAAACCAGTTCCTAGCCCAGAGTCTGGCACATAGTAGGTGTTTAAGAAATGCTTTTGATTGATTGGCTGATTATATCTTTATTTCCCCAGAACACAACACAGTGCCTTGCACATGCAATTAATTGGCATTTGTGGAGTGATTGAATGAATGAATAGAGCAATAAAAACACAATATGGAATGATTTTCCTGCCAAATATCCCTTGTGTGAATGATTGGGGATGGCAGCAAAAGGGGAACAGCTGTGTCCCCGAGGCGGCTCCTTGGGCACACAGCTGCTCCCGGTTTCCTCTGAGGCTCTGGGCTGATTTAAGAAACATCAGAAGTTAACCTTGTCCCTGGGATCCAGAGTTTGGAGGGAGAAAGTAAGACCAAAGAAGGAGTAGCGTCTAAGAGCTAATGTTTGGGGTCAAAATGAGTCTGTGGGGGAGGGGGGGCAGTGATGTGACTGAGAGTCAGCTCAATGGGAGGGATGGAGTCCTGGAGGGTTAGAAGCCCAGGCAGATTGTGAGTGAGAGCTAGGAGCAAGGATAAAGGCACATAGAAGCATTATAGTGGGCTATGGAGCCCCAGCCCTTGGAGCTATGATGAGAAAGCCCCAAATCTGTTTCATACACATTTAGGAAAGCCAAATTTCTGTCTGTAAACTCTGCAGAGGAAGACAGATTTCCCATGGGGAGAAGCTGTGGTCTGAGAGCCCAGAGAATAAGTGACAGCAGTGTGCCTGAGGGTGATAAGTTACAAACACTTGAACTCTAAAAAAAGAATATATGAATACAGAAAAGATGTGTGATTTTATCAGTATTTGGGAACTCCCACTACCTACATGGATCAAGAGCTTTCTACAGCTTAGTGTATACATCTTAGGGAATTGCCCAAGACCCAAAGAGGTCCAGGGACTTGGACAAGATCACAATGCTAAAAAGTGTCAGAAGTGGGATATGAACCCAGGTCTGCCTGATTCCAAGGCTAGCATGCTAACATTCTGCACACTGCTTCTATTACAAAGAGAAAATAAAGGGGAGAAAGCAAAAGAAAATGGAGTCAGAGGTACTACAGACTCTGTACTTTGCATAGCTGACCAGCTACCCACAAAGCCTTGCATGTGTCATGAAATTCCAGGTAACCTCCTTGACCATTAGGGTCACTTGGCATTAGTACCTTCAAATGACATCCAGATCAGAAAGGGAGACATGAAGATCTCTCTCTCTCTCTCCCTCTCTCTCTCTCTCTCTCTCTCTCTCTCTCTCTCTCTCTCTCTCTCTGTCTCTCTCTCTGTGCACATACATATGCACACACATATATGCATACACATGTGTGCATATATACATATGTGTGATCATATATAGTCATATATGATGTGTATATGCTTGTATGTTCGAACCTACTAAATATTCACTTGATCTGAGAAAATCAAGAGATCAAAAGAAATTACCTAGCAGAAAACAATAACATGGTGTACTATGCATAAGATATATGACCTCCTCCCTTTTGTCCCCATCTTCTATGGCTCTATTGAAAGCACATGCACAAGCACACACACACACACACACACACACACACACACACAAAGTGATACCTACCTCCCAAAAGCTTGTGCTGCTCTGAATCCTCCAGGAACCTCTGTCCTATATGTATTAGAAGGGCTAAGATCATTAGCTGCTCGAAGAGAGGCCACAGTGTATGCCAAAGGCAGTCTAGTGTCTCCAGGGGATGAAGCCATTTCCCTGTTATTATCAGCAGTGATCGGTTTCCAGAATAGAGTCTAACTCAATTCTGAAGGCCATGGCACTGGGGACAATTGCTATGATTATGGATAATCTTCCACCCCCAACCACTAATCTCAGCAACCTCCACTCTTCTCTGTCCCCTCCCCTATCATGCTCCACAGATCAGGCCAACAGGCTCCCCTGAAATTAATGCATCCTCCTTCTGTCTTTACATATGTCCTTTCTCTTACCTTTACTGTCAGCCCCATTTGTTCCTCACAATACTTTCCCTTTTTCAAAACCATGAATTCAATTTACAAGAGAGAGCTGGCTGGGACCTTTGAGGTCACTGAATGCTCTCGTCTTTCTCTTTTTGCAGAGAGGAGTATGAGAGCTGGAGAGAAGTGACTTATTGAAATTTACAGATACTCGGCAGAACTGGGATTTGAACCCAAGTCCTTAGACTCCCAATGCAGAGCTCTTTGTACTATGCCATGATGGAACTTATAAACCCTTGATTATGAGTGTAGTCTCAAGAACTTTCATAAAATGTTGAATGAAACTGGCTTTAGCACCAATCCAAGGGGAAAAGACCACTGTGAACCCTTGTATGCAATAAGATGCCCTTTTATCCCTATCTTTTTCACCAACAAGCATTTATTAAGTGCTTACTGTGTGCCATGTGCCATGCTAAGCACTGGGGATACAAGAAATGGACACGGTACCTATCCTCAAGGAGTTTACATTCTGTTTATAACAATTCACCATCCTTATGAGGATGTTCCCCTAAGCACCTTAATCTAGTTTTCCTAATTGTCTGTTTAGTATGGGAACCTGTTATTGGCTTATCAAAAATTTAAATGAATCTTGCACTTCCTGATATGCCAAGCTACTACTGTACTCAGCACCAATAGCATTTAACGTTCAAATCTTTTAGAATCCAATATTTAGCCCATTCTGGGATTTCCTGTAGAGTAGTTTCTTCCAAGAATATTCTCCTGAGAGCTACTCATCTGCAGAGCACAACGTGCTGCTTCTGGAATATCCATAGCTTCGTGTGCAGTCTGCCTTAGCAAAACGATCACAGAAAGGGATGCATTTCCCAACACATATGACCCAGGATGGTTGCTTCTTCTGCAAGTTTCTTCTTTACTTCTCTATGGAATTAGTGAATTGTGTATTAGTCACATGGCTTTGGGCATGTAGGAGCAATGGGTATGTTTCTATTCAATTCAATCAACACATTTCTTTTTAAGGTTTTACTCTTTGCCAGATACTATACGAGAAGCTGGGGATACAGGGACAAAAATGAGATAATCTCTGACCTTTGTGAGTCTACTGGGCTAAATTCACCTCAAAGAAATGTGATTGACCCAGGGCTTGATGCCTTTCTTATCCTGCATCCTCCAAACACTCACATTCTGTTTGTACCATCTCCATTTTTAGTATTCTTGAAGTAATTTTTATGTGTGTGTTAGTAGCTTTGCCCAGGCAGAGTTCAAACTGCTTCTTTTCATTCCTTTGTATCCCTCCCTCTCCCCTAGGAGCTGGGTACCTGTTATGTTCTTCAGACACAGCAGGCTCTCAATAAATATTGGTAACTGAATGGCTAAAAAAGTCTATTCAGGTCAAAAGCTAACTCTAAATCCAACTAAAAATAGGCAGACACATGCATGCCTTCCTACAAAGATGACTTGGCTATGTAATGTGGTCAGATTTCAAACTGCTCTCCCAGCTGTAAGGTCATCAAAAGTTCCGAGAGGGATGCCTATTAAAAATCTAATAACCACCCATGCACAAAGAGTGTCATTAGCTGAGCTGATGTGGCCAGATTCCAGCAAGGGCTATTATAACATCCGGTATCCTGTTATTTCAATTCAAAGCTTTTTTTTTTTTTAATGCTTCTGTGGTCTCATCAGCCTGTACAGAAGGACTCCCATATATAATCTATAGGGGAGGGAATAAGCATTTATTAAGGGCCTACTATGTGCCAAACATTATGCCAAGCACTTTACAAATACTTCATTTGATCCTCACAATATCCTACCAGTAAGGTAGGTGTTGTTATCTCCAACCAAAAATTGGGGAAACTGAGGCAGACTTCATTTTGGAAGTGGAGGAAGGAAGAGCCCTTCTCTACCCTAGCATAGTGGCAGCACAAGGTCTTTTGGTTCAAATCACCTCATTAAGTATAGACTCAGCTGTCCAGGCTTGTCCTCGTGGCTCCTGGCTGGCTTCTCTTTTTGCATTTTCTTTCCCCTAGCATTGACCCTGAGAACATGGAAAGGTTCTAGAAGGTCTGTAAGGGCTGGAGATAAGGGCAACATCTACCAGACTGGTTGTGGTTACAGCAGCCACAGCAAGATTGGCTTTTTGTCAAGACCCCCAGAAAAGATAATTATGCTTTGTTCTGACTTGTTTGTTTCATTCCAAAATGTCTGACAGAGGTGAAATACAAAGTATCTCCTTAGCAGTTTTGCAAACACAGTGCTACAATGAGGCTTAGCCTTCCAACTAAATACACCAGTAGTGATAAATTACTAAATTCTGTTCCAATCATTCTATGATTTTTTTTATTGCTGAGCACTCCCTTTTCTGTCTAGAAATAAACTACATATTCCATCCCCGATTAATGCTTGCATACTGGGGTACCTTAAAAATAAAAAGAAAAAACTCCCTATCCCCCCCTTTGCTAGAGAAAACCCTCCCTTCAAAGGAGATTTAAAGATCTTTACAACCTGGCCCCTTCCTCTCTTCATGCACAGTGCTCCATTTCCTGTCTGCTTGACTTCACACTGACTTTCTCCCATGCTTGGAATGCTCTACCTCCTCACCTTCACCTCCTGACTTCCCTGGCTTCATTCAAGATTCATCGCAAACCCCATCTTCTGATCCCCCAGCCCCTAGTGACCCCTCCAAACTTACCTTCCAGGTAATCTATAACATCCAGGGCCATCTCCAGTCATCCGGATCTATATCTGGCCACTGGGCCCAGATGGCTCCAGAAGAAAAAGTGAGGCTGGTGACCCTGCACCACCCTCCCTCACTTAAAGCAAATTCACTAGTATGGCATGGCATCACCCCCTGATGTTATGATCCTCTTTGAGAATGAAGGGTAAACAATGGCAGCCGCTTATATATACTTACCTACCCAGGTCATGTCCCCCATTATAATGTTGGCTTTTTGTGGGGCAGGGACTCTACATACTTAATAAATGCTTGTTGATTGATTGATATTATGAGGTATATTTAAGTACTCCAAGTATCTCCATTTTATAGAAATTCAAGGAAGTTAAATGATATGCCAAGGTGACAGCTAGCAAGCATTAAAAGACAAGATTCAAATCCAGGTCTTCTGACTCAAAGACCAGGTGTCTAGTCTAGAATTTCCCTCCTGTAACACTCCTTCTTGGCTACTTTCCCAAGTTTGTACACACTCACACTGGCTGCTCAGGTCCCCAGGCAATAGAGAAAGTCAAGGGGGGGGGGAGGTGCCTCAGAGAAGTCTGTATTGACTCTACACTAGGACGGAAATAAGAGTGTTGGAAGAGTTGGAACTGTGTATTCTCTTGTTCTCTATCTTCTTGCTGCATCTTTCTCTTCCCCCAACTACCAACCCCACATTCTGTGGGGGCTGAAATCCCTGAATAACGATGAAATTGGCTCTCAGAGCATGACATGACCATTACTGAGAAGGGTTAGTGTGTTCCCCATCACTACCACTTCCCACGCTCTGTGATTCCTGGGAGTCTGACCCTCAAAGCAGCTGGTTAGGAAAGACACAAGCAATAAAAGCTGCAGAAAATGGAGTGGGCCACTGCCGGGTTTCCCACCATGTCCGCAGTTTGTACAGCTGAAGAATTTGAAAAGGATCACGTTGGAAACAATCCTAAGAAATCTGCTGTGAGATCTAAACAAATGATGGAATCATTCACTATTGCTGACACTCGACACGAGGGGAGGCAGCTCAGGATATTGGTTTTACTGGGAGATCAAACAGCAACAACAACAAAATATCAACGGCCTGGATGCAGTCATTGCAAAGCTCTTCACCAATAGAGAAATGAGAAAAGATACAGGAGAGAAAATGGGAAAAGATGAGCACCTGATTGCTGAAAATCCATAATCTATGAAGCCAAGAGTTTAAGGGTTTAAAAATGGAGCAGACCTTCCTTTTAACTAATTGTCACATTCTCTCGCTTGCCAACAGTATCCCAGGGTTCCTTAGTAATGACAGGCAAGCCTGGCTGGAGGCCACCGCACCTGAGGCTCTCAGTAACCATGATGAGTGGCTTGTAGCATGGCTCTCTCATATAATCAAGCTTGCAACTTACTAATATTCTGCAGTTATCAGAACGATAGGTGACAATTTTTCACCAATGTTAACATATTTCACCAAACTCATTTTTTCTTACCCTGCCCCCACCCCCACACTCTATTTTAAGTGGCTATATTAATAAAATCAGGGAAGGGGGAAGGAATGAGTATACATCTGTGATTTCATCAGGGTTTGGGAAGTCTGAAGATGTAGATAAACAACTCCTCAGTAACTTAGACTCTTAGAGAGTTGCTTCAGGACACTGAAAAGTCCAATGACTTGACTAGAGTCATACAGCTATTAAGTGTCAGAGTCAGAATTCAAACCAAGGTCTTGACTCCTGGGCAGAAGGCAGACATTTATTAAGTGATTACCATGTGCCAGACACTGTTTGAGGCTGGCCCTCCATCTACCTGCCTCTTAATAAGTACTTATTTCTCAAAATCATTAGACAACTTAAAATAGAGAAATAAGCAAGCACAACATTCCCTTTCTCATTTTTCTTTTCTTCTGTATCTCTAACAAGAACTGGGGAGAGGGATGTCATTTGTCCTTAGGTGATATAAGCAGCAATGGACTGAATCAATGTTCATTATTCAGGACATCTCTTAAATAACAAAAGGCAATGGTTACTGAAACTATTTTTCTCACACTGCTCCTTTACTCCTTCCTTCTCCTCCTCTGGCCATCCATTGTCACGCTATGCTGAGGATACTTTGATGAGCTTTATGTGAATCTCCCTCTAAATGGAATGGTGGACTCTGATCCTATGAAGCCTGGCTATATACATGTATAGAAATAGAGATAGAGACAGGTAGATAGCTAGAAAGATAGCTAGCTAGATAGACAGACAGACAGACAGACAGACGGACGGACGGACGGACAGACAGATGGACGGACAGACAGACAGACAGATGGACGGACGGACAGACAGACAGACAGACAGAGAAAGATAGATGATCTTTCACCTTACCTTGGCAGAAAACCAGGTGTTCCAGCTACTTCCCAGGCATCTATACATGCTGCTATGCACAGTGACTGCCATATAGCAAGAGCTTAATAAATGCTTATCATTTATCTGTATGTTTATCTAGTTCCTTTTCTTTTTTCTTTCTTTCTTTTCCCCTCCCATTTCTCCTCCTCTTTTCTCCCCCTTTTAATCCTTTATCTCCTCTTCCTCCTATTCTTCTCCTCATATTTTTCTCCTTTCCCTACTGCTTCACTTTTTCTTCCTTCTGCTTCTTCTCCTTTTTATTATTATTACTATCATTACTAGTATTTTAATATCATTTTAAAATTGTTTCTCAATCCCTCAGAAGGAAAAAAATGAAAGAAAGAAGGAAAAGAGGAATGAAGGAAAGGGGAGGAAGGAGGGAAAGAAAGAAAGAAAGAAAGAAAGAAAGAAAGAAAGAAAGAAAGAAAGAAAAGAGGAAGTAAAAGAAAAAGAAAGGAGATAGAAAGGAAGGAAGTAAAACACATATAATATAAGCATAATCAAGCAAAAACAAATTCTAACATTGGTCAAGTCCAACAATGCATTTTTTATTTATATGTTAATCCACGATCTCTCTGCTATGAGGTGGGTAGCATTCTTCTTTATCAGTTCTCTGGAATCATGGTTAATTATTTAGTTGATCAGAAATTACGTCTTTTAAAATTGTTCATTTTTATAATACTGTTACAGTACAAATTATTCTTCTAGTCGACAACCCTATTTCAGTTCTTGATTTCTTTAAGCCAAGTCTGGGCAGCCATATAACAGATCCATTATAAGGTGAATCATTTTTCAAGTGTCAGTTGGATTTCTGATATCTTCTTAGATCCCTTACAGCCCTGAAATTTTATGATTCTGTAATACTATAGGATTTGTTACTTCATTAGTGTGATTTCATTCATGCATAAGGCTTTCTACCTAACTATGATTCCTCTATAGATCAATCTCCATGCATTGCTCTGGTGGGGGGAAAAAAGCCATCACTTGGAGACTTCACTTCTAGCTATCTCTCCAGACTTAGCCAGGTTGGTTCATGGACATCAGTGGTTGGGAACAGCATCCAATGTTTCGTCCACTTTTGTTTCACAGCCTTGGCTTTCAATGATTCAGGATCATCTTCACGCTATGAAGCAGGACTTTCTAAGACATTCCTGTTATATTATTATTAGCAACAATAACACAAATTGACATGAATAGACCATTTCAGTTTACAAAGCATCCTTCTTTTCCTCTGAGTTAACAACCTGCAATATTCACAGAAAGGGCTGTTACGTGCATCTCTCTGAGATGGTTGTATGTTACTTATTCAGAATTTTTCTATATTATCTCCTTTGAACCAAGAAAACTTATGGCCATTAAAAATGCACCATTTCAATGTGTTGTCCTTTTGATCTACTTGTGTTCATAGAACATAAAATATATCATTTTCCTATACTGAGCTTGTAAAAAGTATATTTTTTTCAGTTTTTATTAAAGTAAGCTGAGGATGGTATATTCAGGGATGAGAGGGACCTTAGATGCTATTAGGTCCAACTCCTTTGTTTTAAAGATGAGGAAACTGAGGTCCAGAGATCCAGAGTAGGACAGTGGACTAAGAAAACTAGACGAGGAAACTGAGACTCAGAGCAGCATTATCAGGAGGGTGGTGGAACTGCAGCCAGAATTTTACTTCACACAGATCCTTCCTCACAGTATGATCCCAGGCAAGTCATTTAACCTGAGTCTCAGTTTCCTCATCTGTAAAATGAGAAGGTTAGACTGATAGGCTTCTAAGGTCCCTTCCAGCTCTGAATCTATAATCCTAAGTGTTTTGCAGGTTATAAGTGATAGGGGTGGGATTTAAATTCAGGTTCTCTGACCCCAGATACAGCTTTCTTCCCACTGTACTATACTGCCTTCTTCTAAGTTTTATTTGGTCCTTAATTAGCAAAACTATCTGGAGGCAGTGTGGTGCAGAGGATAGAGTAACAAACTTGGATTTATGGAATCTGAGTTCAAATCCTGACTCCATCACTTCCTAGCTATGTGACCTCAGACACGTCATTTCTCCATCTAGGCCTCAGTTTCTTTCTCTGTAAAATGAAGAAGCATTTTCTGGTTGTAGTTCAGTCATTTCAGTCATATCTGACTCTGAGACCCCATTTGGCATTTATTTTGACAAAGATACTGGAGTGGTTTGCCATTTCCTTCTCCAGCTCATTTTACAGATGAGAAAACTGACATAAACATGATTAATTGACTTGTCCAGGATCTTACAGCTAGTAAGTGTCTGAGGCTAGATTTGAACTTAGGAAGATGAGTCTTCCTGACTACAGGCCTGGCACTCTATCCGCTGTACCACCCAGCTGCCTCTGAGGTGCCTTTTCAACTATAGATCTTGGATTCCTAAAATTATCAGCTATTAGCCCAATCAGAATTAAAAAAAAAACTGTACAAATTGCACAGTTAATGCAGAAAAATATAGTTTTGATAACAATCCTCTTGAAGTTAGAAGATATGTGTTTGAATCCCAGCACACCATTTAAGATCTGAAAGGCCATGGGCAAGTCCCTTCATCTCTCTCTGGTTTCCTTATCTCTATGATGTAGATAAGGTTACTTGTATTATCTCCCTTACAGGTTTGTTGTGAAGATCAAAGGATAAAGCCTTTTTAAAGCTTTTTATAACCATGAGGCACTTCAAGGATTATTAATATTAGAAAGTCTTATGGGCAAGAGAATTGGTACTACTACATAGAATTATTTTTCTGGCACTATATGACAGTTAATTTCAGACTGAACTAGAAAGGCAATTGCATCTATGGATATTGGCATTTCCCATTATCACAGTGAATGTGCATATGTGTATTTCTATGGAGTTTCCAGTTAATCCAGTTACCAGTGTATATGTGTATTTCTATGGAGTTTCTATTTATCACAGTGAGTGTGTATATGTGCATTTCTACTGATAATAAAACATGCATGCATACAACTAGGCATGTCACTAACTAATTTAAGTTTATTTTTATTTCATTTCAAAATAAAATAGATTCCAATCCATGAGCATATGATAATATGTTTATAGAGCTAAGAAGTAGTTTCAATATTACTCTTAGGAACATTGGACAGAATTATGTCTGTGGTTGCTGTTATCAAGGATTCTTGGACTACCTTCACATGAGAAATTTCTCATTGGAGGAGGGACATTTTAAGTCTAAATCAATTGCCTTTTTTTCAATCAACAAAATATAAACCCAGTGGGAGTTTGTATTCTCTTCACCTGTTAGTCTATTGTGTGACCATAAGGATACAGTTTGCTGCAGAAAATCATTTTCAAAAGCCTGTCTATCCCCTTCTTGGGTTTTTATCAGAGATACCCTTGATGGATGTTGTCTTTTACCTCCATTGAAGTAGTATTATATTCCTCCATTTTTTCCAGGGGTTTTTGTTGTCTTTTTCTCCCTGTAATATCTTGTAAAATGATTCTTTATTCAGGGATTCTCATCCTAGGGCAAACAGACCTCCCAAGTGATCTATGGATAGATTTCAAGGGGTCTGTAAACTTGAATGGAAAAAATTATATATCTTTATTTTCACTAAGCTTTAATTGAAATTTGGCATTTTCTTCAATGATTTAAAAACATTATAATGAAAAGAGAGTCCATAGGCTTCACCAGGTTGCCAAAGGAGTCCATGAGACAACAAAGATTAAGAAACTCCCTACCTTAATTCTTTCAAGATACAACTTGTATTTACTGTGTGCATATGCGATCAGGTCCAGCAACTCCTTCTGATCCCATTTCCTAAGCAGCAGTTTTATCTTCCCATGTAGAATATTAGGGAAGAAAGTGCTCTAGACAGCTATAGGTGACAAAGTGGATAGTGCATAGGATTTGAAGTCAAGAAAATCTGAACCTGAATCCTGCCTACATGGGTAACACGGGGCAAGGCTCTATGCCTTGGTTCCTTCCTCTGGTAAAAAGGGATAATAATAATAATAATAATACCTACCTCACAAGGTTGTTGTGAGGATCGATGAGTTAGCATAGGTAAAGCATTTTGCAAATCCTTTTTGGGGGATACCAATGTGGTGGTTCTGCCATTATTCATGATGAAAATAAATTGTTGGAATATGACTGTGCTGCAAGAAATTATGAATGTGATCAGTAGCATGGAAAGATCTATATGAACTGATGCAGAGTGAATTAAGCCAGGACAGGAGGAAAAACATACACAATGATTACAAAAATGGAAATGGAAAGAATGGCCACACACATAACAACATGAAAAATGAATGTTGTAAAATGACAAATTTTCCATGACTCAAAAGAAGGATGTGAGAAATACTGCCACCCGTTTCCTTGCAGAGGTGGGAAGTTTGTAAGTGTAGCACTTTATAAATATTTTCAGATTTTTGATATATTGATCAATTAGTCTAATTTTTCATCTTTCTCATTTTTTTGTCTTTAAAAAATGCTATTTATCAGATAGGACAGTCCTCTATAAAGGGGAGAAGAAAGGATACTAGGGAAAAACTACAGTGATATAAGAATATAAAAAATATTGATAAAAATGTTTTTAAAAAATAAAATAAATTATTATGTAAACATTGAGAAATCTATCTTCTTTTCATTCTATTTGATGTCCTTCTTCCAGCTGCACCTATGAAGATGATTGGAAAATTGGGCCATTTAAATGCCCTGAAAGCATACACCCACCAAAGGTCACATTATAACGGATATCCTATTCATGGTTCAAATTTTGGAGAAATTCCCAAGAGATGATTAAGTATGCCAGATGTTCTGATTTGCAGTTAGGTTTTGTATCAAACCTTAGCTCACTGGATCAGTTATCAGAGGAAGGGGACTCAAATCCCACCTCCAATATTCATTAACTATATGATCTCTGCTTAGTTACTTAACTTCTTTGGGTCTCAGTTTCCTCATCAATAAAATGAGGAATTGGGAGTAGATAAGAGGTGCCTTGTGAGGTTCCTTGCAGCTCAATATTTACAACCCTATGAAATTATTCAGAAAAGAGTGAGTGACCTGATAATTCACACAAGAAAAACTACTTGAATCCTCAAATAAATGAAGGAATCCATGATCTCATAAGTCATAGGTCTCAAAGGTGCTTTTTTGATGATACACATCATAACCTATCCATACCTGCCCATTTGGTGTCACTCTTCTTCATGTACTCCCATAAATTCACCACAGGGAGTTCATTCAATGTGTTGGAGACTTCCCTGGAGTTCTCTTGACATTACAACCTTACTAGTGGAGCATGTGGGCTATTCATCAGTTATTTCTACCTCTCATCACATGAATGGTCCACCATCTTTTTCAGTAATAAATTTCTTTTTTGACCTCCTTTATCATGCTTTGCCTTCATCATTTCTTGTTCATAATGTTCAATTCAATTAAACTCAATAAGCATTTACTAAGTTCTTATTATGTACCAGGAACTATACTAAGCATTAGGGATACAAATTGTAAAGAGAAAGACATCCACTGCCCTTGAGGAGCTTACAATCTAATAGAAAAAGACAATATACAAAAGGATGTTGGAAAGGTGGGGGAAACCTCCAGAGTGTATCCATCTGGAGATGGGGATGAAGGACACAATGTTCTCTAGAGTTCAAACCAAGCAGAGCTACTAATGGAAAATGGAGAATTAGTTGGAAAGGTCAGATACCAGCCCTCCATAAAAGAAAGTTTTCATGATCCTAAGTGCCTTAAAACAAAGGACCATCTTTTTAAATATGAAATGCTTCTCATATGATTGCATGGTAGTACATGAGGAAACAATGTAGTCTCTGAAGAGCTGACATTTAGCAGAAAGCAATGGAAAGGCTTGTGGTAGGCCTGAGCAGAGTGTTGACTGTCTCTCATATATTTGATCAATAAATACTTGTTGATGTCATCTTGCACCATTGGAAAATTGTGTTGGAAAAATCAGAATGAAAAAAAATCAACATGATAAATTTTTACTTATAAATATATATATACTAATTATACAATAAGTAGTATATAATGTAACCTAAATTTTGTTAAATACTAGACAAAATAATCTTTAAAAACAATTTCTAGTTTCATTTTCAAGATATCCTAAACTTTTCAAAAGTCTCAAACATTTTTTCTCCATTACCATGAGATGTCACCTCTGTAACACAAGTAAAGAAGTACTTAGCACCTTGTTTCAGCTACTTAAGTATTTAGCACATTGTTTGAGTTCAAGTGTCTTTGAGTCTGCCCTGATTATATCAAGTCTTTGTTAAGAAACAGAACTTGTGAATCCCACAGTGGGAGGAGCTTGCTAATGCAACAGGAAGGAGTGGAACAGGGAGGAGTTAATAACCATATATAAAGAGAAACCCAAGCTAGGAAAGAGCAGAATGGAGGAGAACTTTGTGGTCGCCAGGCACTGTTTGTCTGCTCTGTCTGTGTTGATTTTTGTTTGTGATACTTTGTACAGAAGCCCTGGGACCTCACTGGAAGCCCTGAAAGAGGACTTTCTGGTTGTCTGTTTACAGGAAGTCCTGGAGGAAGGTTTCAGAGGTCCTGGGACCATACTGATGATGTGTGTTGAGTTCTCAGACCTTGTTGGTAGGTCTGTGTTGATTTCACAGGCAGATAGTTAATTGATGATGGTGCCAGCAATGTGAATGAATATTGTTTTGACTCTGTTAAGCTTTGTCTTCCCAGAAACAGAAACTGAAGGACTTGAGATGGACTGGACACTGTGAGCTTCAATATGGAATGAGAACTGGACGAGGAACTAAACAAGGAACTGGACAAGGAGGTAGATGAGGAGCTGAGAGCTGCCTACCTTTGAATCCAGGTAACAGTTGGGTAGATTCAGGCAGAAGCTGGGACCATGGAAGAAGAACCATGAAATCTGAGAGCCAGCCTTGAGTCACAATGAAAAGACCTCTCCTTGGGTAGTTAATGCTGACTGAGGAAATCATGATTTACTGTGGCCAAGGGGTGGGAGAACTTTGACCTTTGTACTTTGTGTCCCTTAAGGAGGCTTGCTCCTTAAGGATGACTGAGTTAAGGACTTACTGAATGATATCTTTTGCTTAAAACTATGTGGACACTTTGATGAAACTATGTGGCCACTTTAGTGATAAGTTGTTATATTATAACATTGTGAATGCTGTATTTTGGTTTCTGTGGATGTTTTGTCTTAGTTGATTACTGAATAAATAGAGAGTTCACTATACTATGTGATCAGAACCTTAAAGCTGTTCACAGCAGCAGTCTGGAAAGCTGCTTGTGCTTGCCTTTACAACCTCCCATTTTAATTAGATATAATAAGAGACCTCCTTCTCTTGCTAATAATCCTCAGATAATAAAGATCTACTATTTAAAAAGTAATCATAAGAGCAACTAGTTATTGATATTTGTTAATTATCTTTGGGGGGGAGAAGGCTATCATAAAGGCCAATACTTTTCCATGCCTTTAGAATTTTTTCCTGTCAGATATTTTAAGAATTAATCCCTCAAAACCTTTGATACTGGCATTTATAGTGCATACCTCTCCATGTTCAGATGCTTTTTGTAAAAAAAAAAAACTTTTATTCATTTTAGTGTTAATTCCATCTCTTCTATAAGTATGTTTGGGACTATGATGTTAGATTCTAAATATTATGATTATACAATCCTTGAGATTTCAAAGTGTTCATTTATATATATGTATATATATATATATGTGTGTGTGTGTGTGTGTATTATACAAATACTCGATGATATACTATATAAAATTATTTTACTACATAAAATGTAAATATATATATATATATACATATTTACAAATCTTTTCTATCTTTTCTCTGTTTTTCTTTTTCTAGTTTCTTCCTTAGGTCTCTTCTAACCTTTCTTTAAGCTGTATTTCTTCCTCTACTCCTTCTAACAGGTTTATGAGGTCATACTGCAATTAATCTTCCACCAACCTTTTTCAAAGCATTTTACATAGTTTATATTCTGTGATGTTGCCATTAGCTACCATATTGTTCTAGTGAGCAAGAAATTCAAGTACTTATTGACTGAGGCCATTTTTAGACTCTTTCAGACTCCTTGTTATGGCAATTAATTTACATTAATTAAACTTCTGCCCAAAAATATTATCAGCATCAGTGCCCTTTCTTTTGTCCATTTTCCATTTTGTAACATCAAAAATTGTTTAAATAAATCACTGTGGAGTTAATTCTATCATATATTTCAATTATTTTTATTATTTCTTTCATCTTTGTACTAATTTTGATCTGTGCTCTAACAATTAGTGATGTTTATACAGAGAGCTAATTTCTGCATAGTCCTAAATCAATAAAGAATGAATTCCTATCCATTAAAATAATTAGTTTCATTTTTGTGATCCTATGTAATATTTGTTATGTCCAATGCTATTTTATTCTTTTTGTAAAGAGTTTCTGATATATTAGTATGAGACTTCTGTCTAGCCTAAAAGCCTTTGATTTCCCTTACTAGTTATTCCTGAAGCATTTTCCTAAAATATCTCTCACCATTCTCATCTATTCCCTTCTTTTCACTGAATTCATTAAGAGTCAAATTATAAGTTAACTTAATTTTTAGCACATTATCAAGATTTCCATAGAATTTCTTTATCCACTACAATAAATGTCGATACATAAAATGCAACTATTTTCATGGGGATCTTTTTGCAAATAGTTATGAGCACTGCAGTATGAAATGGCCAAATACACCATGAAATGAGGTTTTTCGTTGCCTTTGGAAGCACAATTAAACTAACTCCACCAATTCCTTTATTTGCCTTAAGGGGAAAAAAAAAACATGAGCCATGTTTCCTTTTAGTTTCAACTTCCTTCTGGCTTCTGGTTTCATTATAACAAGAACTGCAAATTGAAAACAATTCAGTTCTTCCAGAATAGCATGTCCACTTGTTGCCCATCTGACACAGATTTCACAGAGTACCAACAGCTATTTAATGTTCATCGGTCTGAAAACTGTGATTCTTAGCACCCTCTGCTGTCTTTATCACCATTCTGCTACTGGTGTTTAGGAAATAAACGAGTGCCACATGGGACTAAGAGACACCTTGTGTTTGTCTTTGATTCATGGGTTGTTATGGCCAAGGAATTCATTACCAGGTCACCAGACTATGGGTGATGAGCATCTCTTACTTAGCTAGTCTGGCCCTAACAAAGCAGAAGTATTTGCCAAGATCATACCTGAACCTTTGCCAGAATAGTGCAATGTACCATAGCTTGATCTTTGCAGATATAGCCTTTAAGACTCAGGTTCACCTCCATAACCACAGTGAGATAACAGAGTAGGACGTGAAAAATGCCTATTGTTCGGGCTACACACATGTAGTTAGAAGGCCAATTTACAAAATTTCTATCAAAGTGTGTGTTGGTGTGTGGAGAGAGGGAGAGAAAGAGAGACGGAGAAAGAAAGAGAGAGAGAGAGGGAGGGAGGGAGAGAGTGAAAGAAGAGACAATAGATGACAGAGAGAGAGACAATAGATGGACAAGGAGTTCAGTCCAGAATTTAAAGGGAAGAATTCAACAGATTCACTTTCACTGGGGAAACTGCATTGTGTTTTGGGAAACTACAATTTTTAACGATCCCAAGTTGACTTTGACTTTTTAATATGAATGTTCTCCCCATGATGTTTTATGGTTATGAATCGTCTAACACCATAATCTCTAAGGAATCAAAAAGGCAGGTGACTGACAGGGCAGTGGACCAATGAGTTTTGGACAGAAGCAGGCTGCACCATATTTCCAACAATGTACAAGAACTGTCCCTCTGTAGCGGAACTGTAGTGGCATGGACAAGAATCACCCAGGATCATAAGATATGGAAATTTTTCTATCTGTACCAGTGGAGGGAATCCCATTAATGACATCAAAGATCCATTGAACATAGTGAAAGAAAAATTATGATGAAGATTCCAAGTTTGAAAATACTGCTTTAAAACAGTATTTGAGTAAAAGAACATAATAACAAACAAAATGCTTGGATGAAGCAAAGAGGATTACATTTCCTAAAATATCTGGTCTCAGAATGTGAATGGTCATTGATGGAGGTCAAGGACTGACTTCTGGGAGGATAAATGAGGAATAGAAATCTCTTAGAGTTTTGCAACCATAAAGAATAATGTTTTTTACAGCAGGACTTTTTGCAGTTGGATTCTACGTTGAGAGCCTGAACAATACGAAGGCAATGAGAAAACCTGGCTGTAGAAAAGTAGCAAATGGCAGTCCCTGACAGGAGAAGCGGATAGGGTCTGAGAGAAGTCATGAAAGAAGCTGTGTAGAAATCATGGTAGTCAATTGGTTCCCTGTAGATTCAGCCTTTCATTGAGGTTAAAGGCAGCTAGTAACAACACAGGAACATCATCACATCGCTGAGATTTTGCCCATGCCTTAACTATCAAAGCTTTGAGTGCTAGAGGAATTAATTTCCAAAATTACTAGGGGTAGTGGGAGATAGCAAGAGGAGAAGGAATTAAATTGTACTTACTTAGAAAAAATGCAGGCTGATGTTCTTTTCCTTGATTTACTAGTCATCTCTGTGCTGATACTTTACTCTTTCAATGTTGTTCTGTGGCCTTGGTTATTTAGCATGACGGATAACTGAATCCCCAGGCTTGAATTAACTTCAGAAGTTCCCAGTTTGTTTGTTTTAACTGAATAAAGACAACAATGAACCAAGGAGATAAGATAACACTGAAAATCTCCCATGATTTCAACTTGTACCCAAGAGGTTACAGAGCTGATTGTTATATGAGCTTAAAGAGGAGGGGAGAGGGGAAGGTTTTTTTTTTTAATCAGAAACAGTTGGGAAAATTTATTAATTTAAAATAGTTCAGTTTTCTAAGCCTCAATTTCCTCATCCGTAAAATCAAGAAATGCAACTCAGCCCTCTAAGATCCTTTCTATTCTAAATCGATAATTCTATGAAATTATACTATTAAATTATGTCACTATAAGCATTTCACATAAAGCATATTATAATCCATGATTCTATGAAATAATACTAAAGTGATGTCTGTATACATCAATGAATAGGGAAGTTACTATTTACTAAGGGTTAATTCAGTCAATCACCTGGTTAGTTACTAACCAGTCAGTTGAGTCTAAAGGGTCAGGATGTTTGAGTTTGTAGACAAATGAAATCTAAAGCTATAATAGTGATTTTTCCTGAGAATATGAGCTGGAACTAGAAGTGCCTTCCTATAGAACAAATCATAACATCAAAGATATAGTGGAGAATGTCTGGGGTTGCTAATGGATTCTCTCCTCTCGGTTTTTGAGATAAGAAAGCTGTACAGCAGCCACAAGTGATAGAAAATTTCACAGGGAGCCCATCTTCTAGCTACTTGCTAAAAAGGACTCATTTCATGAGCAGCACCAAAGGCAACAATCCAGAAAGGGACAAGCAGTTAAGTGTAAGGCTACCTGCTAAGTGGAGAACAGCATCTGAAGCTCTTTGTAGAAGAGTGACTAACAGTCAAATTCATGCACCAACCAAGTAGCATTGTGTTCCTTGAGCTTATATGACGTTCTGCCTAATATTAATGTACCACTTTGGGCAAGTGTTGTCTCTGCATTTTGATTTACTAATGGCATAAAAGACATCATCAGAAAGTTGTATTGACTGGTACCCATGTAATGCCAAGAGACGTAGCAAGGCTCTCAGTATGCTGCATAGTCCCATGGGGAGGATTTCTAAGAAGGCATTGGCAATCAAAGAGGAAGAAAAGGCTGCACCATGGGATAAGATGATGGATTAACCAAAGAATCTAAATAAATTGATCAAAGATCAGATTCACTGAAGAGGTTAAACATGGCCATGACCATGAGCAAAGTGGAGGCTAAATTGCAGGAAAAGGTGAATTTGGAGAATTGGGCTGCCTCCTACTTAGCTTTCTTTTCTCTTTACCCTAGGCATCTATGTATTCATGTTGCCTCCTTCACAGTTTAGCCCAAGTCATGCATTAGGAAGACATGATATAGGCAGTCACTCATATAATGAGTTTTGAGTAGAGCACCACTTAGGTATGTCCCAAATATTAACCCCATACCACTACCACCTTTGATTCTTGGAAGGTCAGGACCTGAGTCCTCAGAGGCATTATGGTATAGTAGATAGAGGACCAGCCTTGGAATTAAAATGACCTGCGTATACGTCTCCACACACCCCACCCACCAAATGAAGCTTCGTCTGAGTATTAAAAACGTTCAGCGAAGGCCAGGTAAATGAAAATTTTGCCAATAGCCCTTGGAGGAAATAAGGAAGAGGAGGGAGCTTGCAGTAGCTGCTAGGATATAGGGACTTGGGAATCAGTACTTTAATAGTTCAGAAATCTGTGATGGCTCCAAGATCCAGCCTCCTCCTCTGCAATACAGAGATAATAACTATGGTACCTACTTTATAGGTTTGATGTGAGGCTCCTGTGAAATAATGAATGTAAAGTGCTTGGCAGGCTTTAAACGTCATTACATTCTGTTCTAATATGGGGCGCCAACACATTGTCAGGCATGTTATGGTGTGGACGGATTGAAATAGATAACCAGTGAGGTGCCTTTCGATGCTCAGATTCTGTGATTCCTTGTGACATTCAGAAGAGTAGGAGGTCAAGGAAGAGAACGTTGGTCCAGGCCGTCCAGGAATTATGGGCGGAGTCATGGGGCAGTCAATTACAATGGCCCTGCCAGGAGCAAAGGTAAATGGTACTAGGTTACCATGACTCCAGTGCCTCCTGACTCTGCTCCTTCCCACCACTCCCATTTCTAGGAAGTGCCCCAGACCAGCTAGCCTTCGTTTTCTGTCCTGTACCACTTGCCCCATTAGAGCACCTTCTTCTCTGCCCCATTTCTGGGCTCCTCAATTAGGTATTTTCTTCCCTCACTAGAATGTAGGTTCCTTAAGAGCAAGGACTGTCTTTTTTTGTTTATATTTGTATTTTCAGTGCTTAGCATGGTGCCTGGAACATAGTAAGCATTTAATGAATGTTTGTTGACTAACTAGTATTGATTTGATTACTGTTTTCAAAGGAAAAGGAAGTGGAGGGTGAGGGGAAGTATGTACATGGCAACAGGGAAGATAGCAATATGCCCAGGTAGGCTGAGGTTTCCTAGTGGATGACTAGATGGGATATGAAGCACAATGTGGGACTATACAAAAATAATGGGTTAGGGATGTTGGTACTCACTCACCAATCAAGTCAGTCCAGCCCGAGGGCAGAGTTCTAAACCTGAGTAGGGGGCCAACTGCTCCAGGGGAAGAGAGTATATAAATTCTGGAGATTTAGTTCTGAGGATGTTTCTTCAGGTAAAGAGAAAGGGCACAAGAGTGGGGTCACTAGCATAATGGTTTCTTGGTGGGTGAACTCATTAGTGTGAAGACTCCTTCCAAAAATGATGATCATCTATTACTTCTAGTCCTAGAGAGAGTTGATTGGTGCACTAAAAGATTAAGTGGCCAGACCAGGACCACATAGGCAGCATGAATTTTCCTGTCTCCAAAGTCTGCCACCATGATATATCTAGATTATATGCTAATGCAGACGAATCTCTAATGCTAGAGAACTAGCCTCAGCATCAGGAAAACCTGTGTTGAAGTCCAACTTCTGACTCTACCTACCTGTGTCACCTAAATTCCCTGGGCCTCAATTTCCTCATCTGCAAAATGAGAGGTTAGATTAGATGGCATTTGAGGTCCCTTTGATATCCTGGTTGTGTGACCCTAGACAAGTCATTAAACCTCTCAGCCTTGTGAACAGCCTTCTAAGATTATCATTGGCAGAGGATATTCTGACTTGTATTGGTAGAGGTTGAAAGAGTTTCCTCTTTGGGACATCCTTCTATCAATGAAAGAAGAGATCTGCACCCCACCTTCAAAGTATCGTCATCACCATCATCATTAATCAACATCAGCATCATAATTATTATAAGGTGATGTGTTTTTTCCAAAGTCAGCAAGCATTTATTAAGCATTTATTGTGTGCCAGGCACTATCTCTCTACTATTTGCAAACTCTTTTCCTTGGGAAAGTAGTTTAATCTTTTGGGGACTCAGTTTCCTGGTCTTTAAGTTGAAGAACATGGCCTCTAAGGACCCTTCAAGTTTTCAATCTATCACCCTTTGATCAGCCACTGAAAACATGCTTAACAAGTTCTACTGAAGCCTAAGGTGTAACACCCTCCCTCTACCCACCTCCTTTCCAATCCCAGAGTCCTCAGGACACTTAATGGTTGTCCTCCATCTAAAATGTTAATTACTTGGAAATACCCCTTTACCATTCTTTCTGAGAGAAAAAGAGGAAAGAAAGAGACTAATTTCTTAACTCTCAGCTGGTGAAAACTTCACATTTGCTCATTGAGTAGAAGTTATTAGTCTCCTTTTGGTATAGTCAGGAGATAGATGTCTCTGATTTGTACATCCTTGAGAAAGAAATATCAGTTCTCTCCCTGAAAGTCTTAACAGTTTCCCAATGGAAAAAGACTTGTAACTTTTTTTTCTCCCTATGTGCTATATGGGCTTAGGAAAAGAAGAAATATTAAGGAGTGCAAATAAGTATTATCAATTGTGCCAGGCCTATTTCCATTTAAAAGGACATCAGTGCTCAAAAAGCATACGCTCAGAAGATATCTCTTCCCTTTCTTATCATGTATTAACCAAAGGGATTGGATCCCGGTCTCCTGGAGCTGCAAGAAATGTTAAGATGGAAAGCACTAAAATCCTTTGAAGAGGTGGCTGGCAATGAGGACTGGCAGAATGGTTTTTAAGGCAAGCCTATGTATAATCCAGGGGGAGATTTTCACAGCAGGGGATCCAAGGCTTCTAGATGCCATCATCTATGTAAATCTTGAAGGAGAGAAACAATGCTGATGGAGAGTTGTCATGATGCCACCATTTCTGTCAGGGGAGACAGAAAACACTGTGCAAAGTTGGGCCCAGTGAGAACCAGAGATGCCCAAACAAGTTAGAAATGCCTTCTCCACTGCCCCGATTAAATGTGGCTTTTAAGATTTTCACTTAGGGTAGCAGAAAAAGACATTGAGTTACAACCTCAGCTTCATTTAATTCTGTGCTTTATATTGTGAATCATAGGATGAGAGGACCATACATTTGGAGCTGAAAAGAGACTTGGAAGCTGTCTCACTCAATCATCTCATTTTACAGATGAGGGAAGTGAGACCCAGGGAGATAAAGTGATTGCCCAAGGTTAGTCAACTAGTAAGTCAGGATTAGAATCTGGGTCCTCTCATACTAAATCACTGTATCACACCCATCAATCAAACAACAAGCAATGATTAAATGACTTTTATGTGCCAAGCACTATGTGAGGTACCAGGGCTAAAAAGATCAAGGAAACAAGCAAACAACTCTTATTTTCAAAACCCTTTATCATTTTAAAGTGCCTACTAGGAGCCAGCCCCAGTGCTATTAATTCTCATGAACAATATTTGGCAAATTTTCATTAAGTCAAATTCATCTACACTACTTTATAATTTTAGTTGAGTTAGCCTAAGATTTGTCTTTATGCTATATGTGAAGAAAGGCTTTTTCCCAACACAAATTAACAGTATAAACATGGTCGCCCAGAGAATGTTTAACTTAATTACTATAGGTATGGATTTCACTCATTATTTATGTTCAAATGGCTCTACAAATTGAAACTACTTTCATTTATTCATGAAAGAAGACCCAACAAATAAATCATCTAACTTGGGAGGAAAAAAATAAATATGGGTAGAACTTTAGATGGAGATGAGTCTAGTCAAAATCCCTAATTATACAAATGAGGAAAATGATGCCTAACAAAACAAAGGAGTTCCAGCTAAGTAGTGACAAAACAGGAATGAGAACCAAGGCATCTTCTCCCTCTCAAGCCTTCAGTCTTTTTGCTGTCCATGTCAGTCCTAAAGTGTCATAGGTCAATGCTTCTTATCTAAGCAGATCTCGAGTGTCCAAAGACATTCAGATGTACCTTCAGTAAAGATGTTGGAGCAGGAGAGGAGGATGGGCAAGGTGGAGTGAGGATATAAGAGCCTTCCATGTCCACAAACATCTTTCTGAATGCAAAAATAAAGCTAAGTCTAAATGAAACCATCTTTTTCAGGCATCATTGACTATGAGACCATCGTTGAGTGTTTGCTGGACACCCAGAAAATACTTCCTCTACAAGTTTATATTCTAGGAGAAAAAAGGAAGGATAATGATTAATGTTTTTTAATACCATCTCATAGATACAGCAGATCTGTCACCAGCAATTCTAGTGCCTGGGACAACTGTGAGAATGAATAGAAACTTTGAAGAGAAATATTCTTGGGATTTTGTGTAGGACACTCCAGGATATCCCCACAGGGCTTGTAAGCAGAGAAAGACTCTTTCATTGTTGAGGTACAGGTGTCTGTACTCTCCAGTTGGGTGCATTTGTGCTGGGAGATGGGTACTTTCCTGAAAATATGTCATAGCTCCACACCCCTAAAATCCCAAAGTAGGAAGAAAATAAGCAGTAGGAGGAGGGCATGGTGGTCTGCAACTTCAACCCTAGAGTGAAAGAACATTCCTGTGGAAAATCTAATGGCCACTAAGTCCTAAAAGAAAGGCATGATGGTGATTGAACCCCCAGAAATTGGAGGCCCAAGGTTGGGTGGAGTGGAGGTGGGGAGGTCAGGATACATGGTCCCATCCTGGAAGAACCACCAAGCATAGCAGAACCACCAGGGAGATAAAGTATACACCACCCTGCATCAAATACCCTGAGGCAAAGCCTCAATTACTTAACCCCTGGTTATAGTTCTGACTCATAGAATGCCAGAGCCGAAAGGACCCACAGAGATCAATTTTATGTACATGATCTAATTTGATTCTCACAGTAATTGATCATGCAAATTAGATGCCATTATTGTCTCCACTTTACCAATGAGGAAACTGAGGCCCAGAGGGACTACAGGATTGTAGATTTAGAGCTAAAATGAAATGAACATTTCATGTAGTACAATTTGGCAGATGAGGCAAATAAGCTCCAGAAAGATGCCGTGAGGCATCCAAGTTTATACAATGAGGTACTGACTTTCTAGTAATACAATAACAAAAGTGTACAAACTTTTACAAAAAGATTTTCCTTCAGGGCATCTAGGTGGCAAACTGAATAGAGCACTGGCCCAGGAGTCAGGAGGACCTGAGTTCAAATCCAACTTCAGACACTTAACACCTACTAGTTGTGTGACCTTGGGCAAGTCACAACCCCAATTGCCTTGCCTTCCTCCCTCAAAAAAAAAAAAAGATTTTCCCTCACCACAAAAAAGGTAACTGCATACCTTCACTTGGTAAGATAACAATTAAAAAGAAGGAATTTCATATGAATTCGGAGTGATTGTCACCTATTTCTGCTTTCCCGATAAACTTCACTCCAGATAAAAGGCTGAGAGCAGCCTCCACTCACATCCATACACAAAAAAGGAAATCAGTTTAAAAAAAATAAAAAGCAAATTATTTTGCTCTGGTATCTCAAAGCACTCTCAATTGTTATTTCATTAAAATCCAGTTCTGGGAGAAAGGAAACAGTTTTCTTCCTCCGGCGCTACATCATTTTAGACAAATATGTTCACCTTTAACCCAAAGCAGATTACAAAAATATCTAACTGGTGAGATTTCGTTGAACCTCCTAACATGTTTGTAAAAAAACAGGGGGAAAATCATATCTGATTCTTCAGATGTAACTCCTTGAGCTTAGCAAGGTTAAATAACTTGTTGGAGATCCAACAGATGTCCTGTGGAAGGCTCAAAACCATAATCCAGCTCCCCGGATGTTCGGAGGATGACAATAGCATGATGTGGGGGCTTCTTTTTGACAGAATATAAAGGATTCTGACACATAAAAAGATGGAAGTTGTTTCTGGACACTGAGTCTTTTCTTCCATCTCCTCCCCATGCTGTTTCTTCCTCCCTCACAGTCTTGTCTTTGAACTTACGCCAACGATACAGACATGTGAAAGGTTATATAGCAACTGTTACATTTGTGAAAATTCTCACTGCCATTTTTTTTCTTCTATTCAAAGGTGCTGCCTATTGACTATGTTTCAAAGCTTTTCCTTTTCAGGAAACAGACCCGCTCCCTCCCAGAGACCACATTCATTTACATGACTGTCGTTCCTTAGGAAAGAAATGCTCCCAAGTAATTAAACTCATGTTTGGTAATTTTCCACTTTGGGTAAAGATCTCCGCCCACCACTTCCTGTGTGGACAACTCAGTGAAATGACTGTGTTTAGATCTTTATGTCATTCTTATCAATAATACTCAGCCTAAGTTTATATCTTCCCACCTTTCTTATAGCTGACATTATACAACACTCTAAGGCTTTCAGAGCACTTTATATACACGGTCTTATTTGATTCTCACAATGACAATTTGAGATAGATGCTATTATTATCTCCAATTCACAGATGAGGAAACAAGCCTGGAGGGATCATAGGATCATTGGTATAGAGATGGAAGGGAACAGAGGTAATTTAGTGCAACCCTCATGTTTTATTTAAGGAAAACAAGACCCAAATAGATGAAATAAAGTAAAATCATCAAACATTTACTAAAAACTGCTATTTGACAGGCATTGTACTAAATGCTGGGAAAAAAAAAACAGAAACAAAATGAAAGACAGCCCCTGTCCTCAAGGAGCTTATATTCTAATGGCAGAAAATAACACATCAAAAGAAGTTTTAAAAGTTTGGGGGAAGAAGTGGGAAAAGGTAACCTTATGTGTGGGGACAGATGGAGAAGGAGGTACAAGGAGCAAAAGACTATAGGAATTGGAAAAGAAGAGATGGCTGGGCTGGGAACCCTGCTTAAATGGAGGCTGGAGGAGGTCTCAGGTGAAAAGGGTACTGACCAAAGGTTCAGAATCCAATCCAGAATTCTGCCCACTGCACCATGCCCACTGCACAATAGAAATCAATTTTCTCCACAAATTAAAGAAGACAGCTTGTCAGCAGGTCATTATTTTTGTGATGGAACAAAAGGAACCAGTTTAGGGTCATATAGATAGTAAGTGTCTGAGGTGGGATTTCTAACTTCTGGGGGGGGAAATTCACTTCTTCTGCCCATGCCTTCTAACTATCATCCCATATTTCTCCTCCCATTTGTGACTAAATTCCTTGAGAACACCTACAACTGGATGCTTCCATTTCCTTACCTCTCACTTTCTTCTTAACTCTCTGCAGTATGGCTTCTGACTTCATCATCACCCAAAACTATTCACTCCAAAGTCACTAATGATCCCTTAAACATCAAATCTAATGACTATTTCTCAATCCTCTTCCTTCTTGACCTCCCTGAAGCCTTTGATTCTGTCAATCACTCTCTTCTCCTTGATACTCTCTTCACTCTGTTTTCCTGACACTTTCCTCTGTTCTGGATGACCACTCTTCATCTAGGTCATGCCTGCTAACCGTGGTATCCTCCAAAGCTCTGTACTGTGCCCTCCTTTTGGTCTCCCTCGGTTCTATTTCACTTGGTTATTTTATCACTTTCCATTGAGTCAATTTATTCAATAAACCTCTGTGGCTTCCTGTTACCTCCAGGGTCAAATGCAAAATCTTCTATTTGTTTTTTAAAACCTTCCATGACCTGACCCCTTCCTACCTTTCCAGTTTTCTTATTCTCTTCCACATATTATTCTACCATAGAGTGAATCTGGCCTCCTTACTGTTCCTCACACAAGATACTTCAAATCTCAGCTACAAGCCCATCTTCTGCAACAAATTTTTCCTAACCCCCCTCAAAGTTACTGCCTTCCCACTGTGATTTTCTCCAACTTATCAAATAATGTGCATCATCATACATAACTGTTTGCAGGTTTTCTCTATGGGCAGGAACTATTTTGACTTCTCTTTATACCTCCAGCACTTAGCACAATGCCTGGCATACACCTGGCATCTAATAAATGTTTATTGATTTGTTGACTTGACTGTGTCCATGTTCCATCTGCTGAGACATTCTGTTTTCTCCTAGAGTACAAAATATCCTAATAATATTGACAGTAATAGTATATTTATATTAGACTTCATGGTTTGCAAAGAACTTTACATATCTTATCTCATTTAAGCCTGGCCACACACAATACTATGGAGAAAATTATTAACTCTCATTTTGCTGATGAGGAAACAGAGGCCCAGCTAGGTCATATATGGATCATGGAGTTAGAGCTGAAAGAGATCTTAAATACTATTTCATCCAACTTCCTCATGTTGTGTATGAAGTAATTAAGGACTCAAGAGGTTAAGCAACCTACCCAGTATACGAGGCAAGACTGAAACCCAGATTTTCTAATGCTCACTCGTGAGCACTCACTCTCTCCACTCATGCTGATAAACCACCATTACACTCAAGACTTGTCCTCCCATTATGGATACATTCTTTTGGATTCTAACCTAATGGAGTCTCTTTCACCGTGGCCTCATAATACTAGACCCCCTATAATGTTCAAGAAGAGACTTGCCTATTGTGTTCTCTTGTCTTCTTTTCCATCCTGAAGCACAGAGCAACTAACCTGATCT
Source organism: Petaurus breviceps papuanus (assembly GCF_028583685.1). NCBI lineage: Eukaryota > Metazoa > Chordata > Mammalia > Diprotodontia > Petauridae > Petaurus > Petaurus breviceps. Next base: position 32,045,058 of record NW_027185761.1, on the reverse strand, counting down.
CATTGTACTTATGGCCATGATTTTAGCAGAAAAAGTGAATATACTGTGAATGGGTCAAAAGAACAGAAAAGATTGCTGGGAACTTGCCCATCTCCTTGTGCCCTCTTGTCACAACAAGACCATGTAATCTGCATCTCAATTTCTTGTCTGACAGAAACCACAGGGAATTTGAATATTCTTCCTACTGTGCAGGAACCCAAGTAGGAATAAATTCTGTGGATTCTGTAATAGCTAGAACTAAAAAGTTACAGCATTTTAAATTTAAATGGCCCATACATTAAATTAAGCCCAAACCACTGCAGAAATTCTCAAGATTTGGAAACTCATTTTCCTTGGAGCTAAGACAACTTGGTCAAATAGTTTGGGATTTGAGCTTATTATTGTCACAGGCCATTAAGAAGAATGGGGCCTCATGGCTATACAGAAATATGAAAGAGGTTTTTAAATAAGACATTATGGTAGGGGGAGGAGACTTCACAATGCTTCACATTTGGAGATGTATACATTTTTGTTTATAGTAAACACTAGATTCTAAACTAGGAGGAGAGATAACCAATCCTTCAAAGAGTCTGGCTGTCAGCCTTGTGGCCATTGGGGAATAAGACAGACCTTGGCCAAAGCAATAGAACTATTTGAGGGGAGAAGGAGGTCACCTCCTGGCATCAGGACACAGTGGAATTTCTTTACAATGACACTGTGGGAAGAAAGTACTCCCTCCCATTGAGAAAGCACTAGACCCTGAATCCTACGTCATTTCCCTGAGTCTCAGTGCCTACATGTGCATAATGAGTAGATTGACTAGATGGCTTCTGAGATCCTTTCCAGCTCCAACCCTGTCATCCTAGCTATGGTTATAAGGGGGAAAAAAATAAGTGCTTCTGGGCTAGTCCAGTTGGTCAAAGGTTTGTGCATTATCTGGAAGTACAGGAAATGACTCTGTGACATCTGGGGTTATAGTTTTAAGTGAAGTTAAAGCCAAGAATGACAGGATTGAGGGACAACTACACCAACCACAGTCACCTTAGCATCCCTGACCCTAAGATATACAGATGTGCTATGTCAACCAAGACATGCTGAGCATCCATCAGTACAATAGCCCAGAACTGAATGTCTCACTGGTCTCTGTTCTGCACTCCAGAGGATGCATGAGAATGTTCTAGATTATAGAGCAGGTATTAGAAGTGGACAGGGGGATTGATCATAGAATCAAACCCATGATCTTGCCCCAGCTTAAAATAAAGGGTATTCATGGCCCAGCAACTCCTGACTAGTCCTTTAGTCACCATAACTGGAGTTGGAGGTGACAGGTGTCATCATCAGGAGGAAGGTGAGTGATAGAAAGGTTCTGTCCTCTTTAGAACCTATTGATTTCTGTCCACATGCGCTTTAAGTTCATTAGAAAACTTCCTTAGAGTTCGAACCTCCTTATGGCAGTCCCTTCGAGGAGATTTCTTGAAAAGGAATGGAAATTTGTAGTGTGTGCCACGTGTCTGCCATGGTGGTAACCATGGATTGAGTCAGCACATACTGTAGTCCTCCATAACTTCAGTTCACCAAAATAGAGAAAAGAAAGATTCAGTTCAGCAAATGCCTTCCCTGCCTCTGTATTGGCCATGCTGGCCCCACTGGTCAAGAGCCCAAAGGAGGAGCTTTTGATATTTCATGTACTAAACACCAGGAAGCCCCATCACTATTTCAAGGCTTAATCCCCTTGACCATTTAAGTCTCAAAAACACTATCAAGAACTTTTTTTTTTGCTTTTGGGAGGGCAATTGGGGTTAAGTGACTTGCCCAAGGTCACATGGCTAGTAAGTGTTAAGTGTCTGAGGCCGCATTTGAACTCAGGTCCTCCTGACTCCAGGGCCATGATCTATTCACTGTACCACCTAGCTTCCCCTATCAAAAACTTTTTAAAGAAAAACTAGGCTAAGGCACATGGCAGATATTGCCCCACCATAGCTCCCATGTAGTTTTGACACATTTTACAGGGGAAAGAGCACAGAATTTAGAGACAGATGACATGAGCTCAAATATTAACTCTACCACTTACTACATGTATGACCTAAGTCACTTGGCTTTTATGAAACTCAGTTTCTTTTTTTGTAAAAGGGTGGATTTTTACCAGATGGCCCCTCAGGTCCTGTCTAGCTCCAAACCCATAATCCTATGATGACAACCTCTCTCTGATTAGATCGATTCCAGAAGCCCTAAGAGAGCTCCTAGGCCAGTCATATTTCATTCCTCTCACTCCAGACTTGCTCTACCATGCCCCAGATCTGCATTCTGAAGCTCACTCCAGCCATGGAATTCAGGTTGGAAGTACTCTCCACCCCTTCACCTTTTCCTTCTGATTAAATAAATGGCTCCTCCCAGAACCTCATTTTAAGGAAAGTTCCCAAGACATGGATGCCTCATTCTTCCCATCAAGTCGCTGAGCTGGATACCTTTTCCTCTCCCCCTCTCCTTTCTGCTTTCTTTTATTTGTTGTTTTCTCCCATGAGAATGTAAACTGTTTGAGGGCAGGGATTATTTTTCTATTTGTATTTGTATTCTCGATCCTTAGCCAATCAACTGGCACATGGTAAGCACTTCAGAAATGCTTGATAAATGCCTGATTTTCAGCTTTTTTTTTACCTGTATAATGGGTATAATATTATGCTGCCTACTTCAGGGGGTCATTGTGAGACCCAAATGAGCTCTAATATTGTTGTGCCACGAAAACAGGACATAGTTTTATCAATTACATACAATTACATAATTCATCAAAGCCACCCATTGTTTTAAGAACAGTTTATTATTATTGATGAGCTAAATTTAGCCAAGTTTAAACCTTTTGGAGCCTGCCCTCTGTTTTGAGGAGACAGCCTAGATTAGCTACACAACAATATGCTACATAAAGCCTGAGCTTTCACTTTCTGCCCTGTCTAGGTGAAGATAATGTCACAAAATGGTATCCATGATCACCCCCCAATGTATCATTAGCTTGAGGAGTGATGCAAGAGCCTGAGATAGCATCACCTGATTCTATCTTTGAAATGACCCAGCAGCAAGCAATGATAATGTAGCTTAACTTTTGGCTTAATTGGCAGAACATTAGCATTCTTGCTATCTCTCAGCTGAATACAATGCAGATCATCTAATAACATAGTGGGAGTCCCCAAAGCAGAGAGGGAATGAGTAGGAGTGCAGTAAGCCTGGATAGAGAAGGCAGGAGCCCTAGGCTGTGGTCCCAGCCCTTCTACTAACTAGTTATAGGATCCAAAAGTCACATTGCCTTCGTGGACTTCTGTTTCTTCACCTGTAAAATTACACTACAGGACTCAATGATCTCTAGGTCCCTTCTACTGCTAAAATTCTTTGTTTTTATTTTTTCATTTTTTGCTTTTGGGGGGGGGGGTGAGGTAGGGCAATTGGGCTTAAGTGACTTGCCCATGGTCACACAGCTAGTTTTTGTGTTAAGTATCTGAGGCCAGATTTGAACTCAGGTCCTCCTGACTCCAGGGCCAGTGCTCTATTCACTGCACCACCTAGTCACCCATAAATTCTTTGTTTTTAAATGTGATACTAGAAGATATAGTAATCAAAGTTTGGAGCAGGGGAAGGATAAAATGCCTGGAACAACTGCCTTGATTATTTGTTCCCATTGGATATAGAATACTTTTAATGGAAATTGTTTCTTGGAAGATAGTGTGGACTGACATTTGGGAAACTGCTTCTGTTCCTCACCCCACTGATGAGGGATGGCTCCCTCTAGGTTCAGCAGGAACTCTGATCTTATACAAAACCAGAAAACCTGCAATAGCATCTGGAAAGAATTCAAGGTCTTGGGCTTAAATGGAGTGAGAGTTGTAGAAGTTTATTGTTACACTTCTGTAAGAAGCGGGCAAGAGTCCTTTAGGGGACCTGCGAGTGAGAGGGGTACGTACCTGCTTTTACTTTTAAAGGGTAGGGCGGCCATTGTCAGGGCTGACCGGATGGAAGGGAAGGGACCTCAGTGCATAGATAAAGGTTAGAGCTGACTGAGAGGAACTTGGGATTTTAGTGCATAGGTAGTTTAGATGAGATTTGGGCCAGACTGGAGGAGACATGAAGAGATTAAGTAAGAACAAAAGAGTCACAACTTGTTGCCTAGGCCAAGTGCAATGGGGGAAGGGGCAGAGTTTGAGGCTGGGAAAGGGATTTTACAGATAAATTGCTATTACAATTTTACAATACAAATTGCAGTTACAATTGTACAAACTGGTTTTACAAATTGGTTTTACAAAATTGATTTAGACCCCAGGTACCCCATCACCACCACCTCGGGCAAATGACTAAACCTTTCTGGGTCTCAGTTTCTTTGTCTGTAAAAGGAAGAGGTTGGATTGGGTGATTGCAAAGGTCCCTTCAATTCAATTCAACAAAATTATTAAACACATAAATTGTTAAAAAAAAAATTTACATTATTTGCAAAGCTACAAGCAAGAAAATTAGCCTTGGGATTAAGATCTTGGGGGGGACAAATCCTGCCCCTGATATACATTATGTGACCCTGACCCTGGGCAAGCCACTATTTGGTCCTACACCAGACAATTCTCTAAAATGATAAATTGTAGAATAGTTTGTGATCTGGATTGGAAGAAGGACTGGAAATTCTCTAGATTAACTAATCCACAGATCCAAGACCCATCTCACCCACCCCCCAAAAGAACAACTACATAAATCGTGCTAGATGCTGGAGATGGACATGGCACAAAAGCTATTCTCATGGAGTTTATAATCTACTGGTGGGCATTTGATGTGTATCCAGATCATAAATTTAATTCAAGGAAGTAAGATGCTCACAAAGGAGAGACAAAATTCTCCAGGAAAATCTAAAGAGAAAGAGCACTTTTTGCTAAAGGCAATAAGGGTGGGGTGGTTGGGAAAATTTCATGGAGGAAGTACACCCCATCTATGCTTTGAAGGAAGAGAATTCTGAAAGATAAAAGGAAGGAGGAATTTTCAGGTCTATACAAAGCTCAAAAACAGGAGATGGAGACAAAGCTGCAGGCCAAACCCTCAAAATTCACAGCATTTCTATATAATAGTAACAACATCCAAGAGGTAAAAACAGAAAAGGAAACCCAAATCACAAACCAAGAAAAAAAAAAGGGGGGGGGTGAATGTTGTGAAATGACAAAGAACAAGCATGGCTGGAAAGAAGAGATGAGAAGACACTCCCATCTCACTTCTTCACAGAAGAGGAAGGCCCATGAGTGAAATATATTGTACACATTTTCAGATTTTGTTGATGCAAGGATTACTTATGCTCAACTTCCTCTTCTTTTTTTTGTCTTTAAAAATACTACTTCTTATAGAGGATGGCTCTCTGGGGGAGGAGAGAAAGAGATACTGGGGGAAGTTATGGTTATGTAAAAAAAATATTAGTATAAACTTATTAAAAAAATGAAAAAAAAAAAAAAACAAATGAACAACTTCCAAACTTTCATCAATCATGCTCTTCAAACACTGACAAGAACTCAGGCCCTCTAATCCCCATAGAACATGCCTGAAAAAACAGAATAAGAAACAAGCAGAGGATTGTAGCAAGGGAACAAGAGGGCACCAAAACCCATCTAACGAGACTGGCATTTAACTATACCTACTCACAGATTTCCAAGGCTAAAGATACTTTTCTTCCAAAGCCACAGGCTTTCCTAGTAATTTGATTTACAAGAAAAGAGACACACATAGAGTGCTATTTCTGTGAAGGAATGCTGACATTCAAGTCAGACAAGTTAATCCCAGGGAGCTCATTCTCACTGTTAGCAGAAGGATTCCTTTAAATCAGAAAATGAAATTGTTCTATGCCATAGATACTCTCTCTCTCTCACTCTCTCTGTCTCTCTCACACACACACACACTCACACTCACATACATACATACGTATATGTGAGCGTACGCCCAGGCCAGATAACTAGATACATATATGCTTACACAGAAAACTAATTTTTCCCAGTTAATCGCTGGGTTCACAGTATAGAAATAAAACACTTGTTAAAACATTAGGAATCACATTAAAAATTCTTTTCAACAAATCTTGCATGCCCTTATGGAAGGCCATTGGAGGAGCTACCCATCTTCCTTATTTAATTGTATATTAAAGGATTGAAATGGGTTTCAGGTTTCATAGATTTCAAAAATTTGACCAGGTTTACAACTTAAAAACATGACAAGTAAGGAGAGCTGACCATTTACATTTAAACATGTGGTGACGGGGGGGGGGGGGGGGAGGAAGGTGAGAGTATAGGCAGTTGAAGATTCTTAACCTAGCACAGAAATGGTACAAGCTGATCTTTTGTTATTCACTTGTAGATATGGTGGAATCATGTAACATGATATAATTGTAATTCATGCCACTGGTTTTAGCCCATAAACTCAGCTTTTTAATGTCAAAAGAATCAGCTTTCTAACTTGTTCTACCTTAATAGTATTAGAGTCCAGGAGCCTGTCAGCACATTAAATATAGATGTAATATGTAATATCATAAATCTGTGTGCTATGCGTAAAGTGCAAACTCTCTAGACAGTGCTAACATTGGCCAGACATATATAATGTTAAATCTTACCCTGAAATCAAAAATTAACTGGCCTTAAATATATGTCACCTGTATACTTATGGTGCTGATAAATAATAGTCCATTCTTAATTACTATGCAAGGTTAATGGCCCTTGATTTGGTGTAAATGATACAGCAATAGCCTTGGAGTAGAACTGTGCCTAAGACCCTGCCTCATCCGTTTGCTAGCTGTGTGACCATGTCACTCATTTTCTCAATCTTACTTTTGTCCCCTGTAAAATAAGCAGGATTATATTTGCACTATCCAACTCATGGGGATGTTATGAGAAACACTTTACACTAAGCAAACTTCAAAACATCTCATTCACATAATGAATTGTTAAAAACATTGCTTTAGTTTCTCTTTGTTCATTTTTAATATTTAACATTCGCCAAACAATATTGGTTAAGAATGTGATAAGCAAAACAAAATTGAATTACGGTTAGAATACTAGGCTTGAACTTTTTTTGGTCCACAGCAGTGTCCTGCCACATCAGTATAATACAGGATGTAGCTTTGAACAGTGGAAAAAAACATTAGTTTTAGAGTCAGGAAACGTGGATTTAGAACACAGGCAGCTCTGCCATTTACCAGGTGTGTGGCCCTAGATAAGTCATTAACCTGCTTGGGCCTTCATTTTCTCACATGTGATATGAGAAAGAGTTGTGGGATTTTTGAAAATCCTAAAGCTTTATACAAATGAGTTAACACTACTGTTAGTAGTAGGTGAGGAGGAATTATGCTAAACTATAAGACCTTTCCACTTCTGATTCCAAAAGAGATTAAACAAGCTTTTGTGGGATAATGGAAAAGGAATTAGATCTTAGAGGACCTGGGTTCAAATCTTACCCATGATGCTTACCTGTGACCTTGAGCACATGAAAACTTCCCCATGTCTCAGTATCCTCTCGTGTAAAATGAGAGGTTTGGACTAAATTGCTGAGATCCATTGCAGCTTTAAATTGATGATACCATGAGCACCCTTATTCTCACAGTTATCCTTATACACCCCCATGACACAAAATTGACTACTGGTTTCCTCATCTGGAAGAAACAAGGGGGTAGAAAGAAATTGATACCTTCAGAAGTCGACACTTTTCAAAATCACACTGCCATACTTATGAGTGTCTATGGTCTGTAAAAATGATGGCCTTGGCCTTCTCTATCTCAGTCACAAATGGCAAAGCAAAAGGGAACTTAGTTGAATGAACATAGCCATGTTATCCCGCAAATACTGAGTCCTGAGCTCAGAGTTATAAAGAGAGGCCCTGATTAAAAGGGGCAAGTGTCCATATCAAGTACCAAGCCTTCCAATAATAAACAAGAACTCACTGGGGAGTACACCCATGCTGTTTGATAAAAGCAGAGTATTTAAATCCATTACCTAGATGCTTCTTTCTAATGGGAATTATTATGTAAATGTGACTGGCTTTGCTCCCCAAGGTGTGGCAGTTGTAAAAAAGATAAAATGCTAAAGGAATTGAAATGATGTGATTAACTGGGGATTTCAGCCTCCATATGCTTTTGCTGGCAAAAAAAAAAAAAAAAACAACTTGTAAATTTCTCTTTATTCTTTAAACATTAAATGTAAGTCAGGTTTGAAACATTCTATTTTTATGTCATCATCAAGCCAGGCCTGCAGAACATGTCACTTTTGTCCCACCATAGGATTTCGGGTGGAGGATGAAAAGCATAGGGTTGCCACTATGCACTCTCCTGTTTGTCACATGACCGAAGCAACCAACCAATGTCAGTCTGTCTCTAGTCTAACCTATCTGTGGCCTGAAGAAGTTTAGCCTCTTAATTTTAGCCCCTACCTACTGCCAAGTTGTACAAGTCTGTATTAAGCACTTAATAGGGTACTCTCCTAAGCACTGGGGATATAAAGACAGGCTAAAACAATCCCTACCTCCAAGATGCTCAAATTTTAGTGGGAAAATCAAAAAGTCTGGATAACAAAGTTTTTAAAAAGTCTTAAAGGCTCATACAGTTAGAACTGGTAAAGATCTTAGAAGTCCTCTAATTCAACACCTTTACTTGGGAACTGAAGAAAAGGTCCAGAGAAGGAAGATGATTTGCCCAAGTTTTCATAGACATAGAAGAGTCTGTATCAGCTTTTGGTAGTCTGATGCTAAATTCAGTTCTTTGCACCTTACTGCATCTAGGAATTACACACATTGAGTTGAGAATATTTTTCCCCTTGGATTACCCAGATGATTGACTCAATTACGCACTTTGGCATTATCTTTTGTATGGCCAGAAGACCACAATCTAACACGATCTGTTTCACCTGACAACAATGTGGATAATTCATCTTAAACCCCACCCAATGGGGCTTGTGACACAGCAACCTCATAAGGACACCAAGTTCCACCCTTCATATATTCTCCCAAAGTGTGCCCAAAAGCAGCAATATTGTTACCATGCAAGTGGTTTGTATCTCATAGATCCTGTTAGACAAAGGCAGCATCTCCAAGAAAAGAGGATCAGGATTAATATGGAAATTATAAATTTACTCCACATTCGACCCAAGAATTAGAGAATTGTAAGAACTCTTTATATATTCATTTTAATAAAGTTTTTTTTTTTACTAAAAGAATGCTTCATACTCAAAGTTATCACACGTAAGCCACAATTTTTTAAATGAACCAGTTCAGGTGGTTTCAGTATTACATTTAAATAATATCCACAGTGTTTTCATAGCTATTTACTAAGATTCTGGACTTCTTGTAAAACCTGCTGCCATAGTAATCTCTGCAAATAATTGGTTCCTTGGGGAAATTTTGCTTGTTTGTAAATTCTACTTGAAACAGAAAACAGACATTAACTATTCCTCCTAAATTATAGTACATTTATTACATATGCATTGTTGTCCACCTTGTTTTGTAATAGAACATGTAATTTTTTAATTAAGTCAGATTGTCCTCCTACCATCTAAACTAGCTGGATATGAAAAATATTTCATTTTACATTGGTTCATTATAATATGGAAAAATAACTTATCATGGAGTATTTTTGTCGTTTAGTTGTATCCACTTTTCATGACCCCATTTGGGATTGTCTTGGCAAAGATACTAAAGCAGTTGACCATTCCCTGATTCAGATTATTTTACAGATAAGAAAACTGAGCTAAACAGGGTTAGCAACTTGTGCAGTGTCACCCAACTAATAAGTATCTGAGGCCAGATTTGAACTTAGGTCTTCCTGACTCCAAGCCCAATACTCTATCCACTGTACCCTAGCTGTCCAGATTACAACCATTACATAGAAACCTGGATTACATTCATTAAAAAAAAAAAATTAGATCTCACAAACCTAAGACTCGGGGGGAGGGGAAAATATAGCATAAAGCACTCAACTCTACTGCTAATTTATTCACTATAGTTTAAGACCCTTTGAAATGGCCATCTTGCTATGAAAAGACTAATATCTTCTAACAAAGCAGAACTGTAAAATGTAGCTTTTAATGATGAAGGACTGATTTGTATCTTCTAGTGTTAGAAGGGTGTGAATATATATTACTTGAAAATGTACTCATGATAAGGTCCCCTAAATTAATTTTATGAGTCTTAGAATACATGGATAAAAATATAATAGGCACAAATGTGTTATAAAATAATGAAAGAGAAGGGAAGGGGAGGGGAGGGGGAAAGGGGAAAGGGGGAAGGGGAAGGGGAAGGGGAAGGGTTTGGTGTAACTGAGATAGAGCTAAACTTGAAATCAACAGAATGGAGTTCAATCCTACATCTGACATTTCTCAGTTGTGCGACCTTGGTCAACTCATGTATATTCTCAAAGTCTCAAATTGTGAATTGGTGATAATAAAACCTCTATAGCCCACATTACTGGGCTGCCATAAGGAAAGTGCTTTGCAAGTTTTACACAATATACAAATGTGAGTTGTTACCAATGTGGCTACAATTCACACAATTTCATCCCAACCCTTTGCATCAGAAGCCCTAATGCCAACACCGTGCTCTGTAAGACTGAGTGATACGAACACATAACATTTTGAGACAGATAACACTGATGTGTATAGTAGGCTGTTACAAGAGTTTCTCTGACCTATGAACTCCATAGAAGCCATTCAAGTGGGCTTCATTGCCAAGAATGTCAAAATGACCTTATTATCACACTTTCTCACTCTTGTTCTGAAACATGGGCTCCAAAAGCAATGATAATGCTCACAGCTTCACTACACATTAAGATGAGGAATCTTATTCACTTGCCCAAGTACAGAGAACTATTGAAGTTCATTCAAAAGCACTGAAGCCTTAAGTTGTTATTTGAACAAAGCAAAATAAACCATAAAAGGTGTCAGCAAAATTCTCAAAACCTTTATATCTTACTTATATGTTCCTTCTGGTGATTATATGATTGTGTTGACTACTAGCCTCAAGTCAGGAGTCATTTGGCATTTCCTTTAGTATATGTGCTATTTAAAAGTGTGTTAAGGCCATCTATTTTTTCCAGTGACTCTGAAGAGTGACTCAGTTGACCTTCTACCTTTCAGCTAAGAAACACAAGTGATAAAATGTGGTATAAGGACACCTGAGTTCAAATCCCACCACTTCTACTTATTCCCTTCATAACCTTGGACAAGTCATTTGCTTTTGACAATCTTAGTGAAATGGATGAATATTTACAAAAATATAAGTTGCTCTCTCTCATCTATAAATTGAAGGATGTGGAATGAGTTGTTTCTAAGGTGCTTTTGAGGGTCTACATCCTATGATCCTATGATCAGCATTATGAATGGCACAGGAGGATAGAGACATATATATGTAAGAGCTCAAATGAAAGTCCAAATCTGGGAAAATAAATTGGGAATACACGTGAGGGAAGACCCGACAGGCCTTGGTTAGGAACTCTCCAGGAGATCTTTGTCAGTCAAGGGTAATTAGGTTCTGCCTGGTAGTACTAGGCTGATTCTCGAGTAGCCCTTGGATGCTCTAATTAAACCATAATATGCCTGGAATGGTCACAGTTCTGTTCTATTCCTTCCCCTTAAAGGTTTTATATCAGTATTTTGAAGCAACACAGAGTCCATGTGGTGATAATAACTAAAATCTCCTGAACTTTGACCATTTCATCAGTTTTTCTCATCAGGATTTCTGAAGAAGTTATGGTTATCCTCATTCCCCCTTCAGAAGGCACATGGGCTACAGCAGGAACATTTCAGCCTTTACTCCTCTAAAGAGATTTAACTTAATTTTGTCAATAGAGTAGCAAAGGGATTGAGTAGATTCAAAAGATCCATGCAATTTAAAACTCAAAGGTACTATTATTTTTTTAAACAATTACCTCTCATTTTGCTTTCCCATTCTGATAAAGATAAAAATATTGAAGATCTGAAATGCGTAGAAAGTCAGACCATGGTAGAGCTCAGCCCCATCTTAAAATTCATTGGCAGTTATTGTAATGACAAGACTTTAACAATGAGACAAATATTGCCACGTGCTCCTGAAAGTCCCCCAAATTGGATATGCAAGTACCATTTCAAATACTCAGAAGTATTATTTGTGAATCATGAAACACAATTTCAAAAATCAAGAAGAAAATACAGATCAGCTAGTTTTCTTCCAAAATCATTAGTTCAATAAGTTTATTTGAAAATCTTTCTCATCTCTTACTTACAAAATCTTACTCACAAGGAATGATTTTTGAGAACCAAAAATCCCTTGGCATTTCTTATTTACTATTAAGTGTCAAAAGCATTTTCTCCTTCCAAACAAATCTGGCAAATCTTGGACTTAAGAAAGTTTTCTTGCTTTATGTTATTCTTATGTTTCCAAGTCTATTTATCATTAATGAAAAAGTTATTTGTTTGAGGTTTATGTAAGCAGTAAACATTTGTTAATGTAATGGAAATCTGCCTTGATTAGAGTGAGCACTAATAGGAAATATTAACTGAATCCAGATCCCTATCAAAAAAAGACAGAATATCTGAAATGCAAACACATTTGAGGAAGTAGAAAATGTTTTTATTTACTTCTGAACACTAATGACCTTAATGTCAGAAAAGCATCTTGAAACATATGCATAACTTTGAGAAATCCATCATTAAGCAATTATGTTCGGTGCTGGTGATACAAAGCCAAAAGTAAAACCTACTATGCCCTTTAAGAGCTTATAAAAAGGACCCTAATTAATGAAGGTGATCCCTGTTTTTCCATGCTATCTGTACACATCAGCCAATATTCAAGATTCATCCACAAAATAGTAAAATATATTTCCACAAACACTATGAATACAAACTTTCCTTTCTAAGCCAACATCAATCTTGACAGGGATGGGGAACCTGTGGCCTCGAGGTCACATGTGACCCTCTAGGTCCTTGAATGTGGTCCTTTGACTAGCTCCAAACTGCACAGAACAAATCCCATTAATAAAAAGATTTGTTCTTTAAAACTTGGACTCAATCAAAAGGCCACACCAAAGAACCTAGAAGGCCTCAAGGTCCCAAGTTCCCCACCCCTAGTCTAGAGTTTCATGCTCACTAAAAAGATATTTTTACTTATATGTATATTTGTTTCAGAGTAAGCACAGTTTATCCTTCACTTCATTTACTGTCCCCTCAGAAAAAGTATAAATTATATATAATTGGCTACTAAGTCTTCCAAATTCAAGGCAATCCATGAAGCCAGAGTAATTATGGCTTTTTCCTCTATTGAAAGAAGACTTGAAAGAACACAGCTCAGAGTTCCAGAGAAAATAAATTGCAAGATATTACATCTCTAAAGAAAAAAAAAAGACCTTGGGAACCACTAGGTAAGATTGGATTTGTTGCATTTCTCTATGAGTTCCTTGCTTTCTTTTCTTTTCTTTTAAAAAATAAAATGCAATCTACCGAAGGTTTGGGAGATGCTAATAAAAAGTGTATTGTGGATATGGGCAAAAAAGACTAATTCCCATTCTCCCTCTCCCTTCTTTCATTAATCCAATGACATTTCTTAAGTATCTAGTAAAGTGTAATCTATATCAGTAATCTATAGTAGTAATCTAGTAATCTATATCAGCTAGTCAGTACAGTGGATAGAGCACTGATCTTGTAATCAGGAAGACTCATCTTCATGAGTTCAAATTAAGCTTCAAATATTTACTAAGCTATGTGACCCTGCACAAGCCTCTTAACCCTGTTTAACTAGGTTTTCTCATCTGTGAAATAAGCTGGAGAAGAACGTGACAAACCACTCTTATCTTTGCAAAGAAAACCCCGTGAAGAATCAGATGTGGTTGAAACAACTGAGCAACCAGAAACATCCTAATGGTGCACCAAATCTATTCCATTTATCCACCACTCTATTTCTTTTTTTTTAAAGCAATTGGGGTTAAGTAACTTGCTCAAGGTTACACGGCCAGTTATATTTTGTGTGGGTACCAAGTATCTGAGGCCGGAACCGATCCCGGGTCTCCTGACTCCGGGGCTGGTGCTCTTACTTACTGCTCCACCTGGCCGCCCCCACCACTCTATTTCTTAACCAGTGCTTTCTCTACTCCACCACCTTGGCTGTACTCTCAGAAATCCTACTGATACTTATTATTTATTTGATCTTAAGTAGCTGTTTCATCTCTATGAACTTGAGTTTCCTCACCTATAAAATGGGGCTAATGATATTGCATGAATTACCTGACAGGATTATTTGGAAAATTTTTGCAAATTACATAGTTAAAGAAATGTGATTTTTAACCACTACTATTATCTGTCCTGCACCCCTAAAACCTCAACAAATTGAGATCAATGCTGAACTTTCTCTAAATAAAGTTACTATTGATATTCTCTTGATGAGAGGGACCATAGCTTAAAACATGACTAACGATGGATTTAAAGGCAGGAGGATCTGGGTCAGAATTCCAGTTTTGACACTCAATAGTTAATATTGGATGAAACACTGCTTTCACTCTGTTTTCTCATTTGCAAAATTAGGTCAATAATACTTACATTGTCTACCCCCCCCCCAAGGTTGTAAGGAAATTGCTTTGTAAATCTTAAAACTCTATGGAATCCCTGTTAATATTTTCTATTATCTGTAGGATTTAATATGCTATCTTGTCCTTTGCTCCTGTTGTCATTTCAGTCATGTCCAACTCTTTGTGACCCCATTTGGGGTTTTCTTGGCCAAGATACTTTAGTGGTTTGTCATTTTCTTCTCTGGCTTATTTTACAGATGAGGAAACTAGGGAAAACAGTTAAGCATCTGAGTATTAAATTGTCTAAGGCTGAATTTGAACTCAGGTCCTCCTGACTCCAGGGCCAAATAACCTTAAGACATAGGTTCAACAACATCACTTGGATGCCCAAAAAGTTTTCAGTGATTCCCAACTGCTTCTGGGATAAAAAAAAAAAAACTCTTCAATTGGTATTTAAAGTCTTTCATAATTAGGTCCCAGGCAGACTTTCCAGATATACTGCACATTACTTCCTATCACACATTTTATATTCCAACCAAACTGGCTTGTTTGCTTTTCCATTTAGCATGCTATCCCATGCTTGGCATATGAATTCCTATCTCAGTGTCTGCATAGGCTGTTTTCCATCCATGTATACATTTCCTTCTCACTTATTCCTCTTAGAACCCCTACCTTCCTTCAGGTTCAGCTTGTGTGTCAATTCCATCAATCAACCAGCAAATATTTATTAACTGCTTACTATCTGGCAAGCACTTTTTGAAGCACTGAGGAAACAGACTGCACCAGTGCCTAGAATTCTCTCCCTCTACATTTTTATCCCCTGGCTCCCTTCTTTTCTTTCAAGTCCCTGCTAAAGTACATCTTTCTGTAAGAAGCCCTTTGCAATCATCTTTAATCTTAGTGCCTTCCCTCTGTTGATTATCTCCAGTTAAATCTGTATATATTTTGTTTTGCATACTTGTTTTCATGCTGTCCCCCCATTAAACTATTAGCTCCTTGAGGGTAAGGGCTGGTGTGTCAATTTTGTTATTTTTTGCCTTTCCTTGTATCCCCACAGCTTTGCACAGTATTTGGCATATAGTATTTGATAAATGTTTGCCGACTTTACTTGACTTGTTAACTTGAAACAGTACCTGCCCTCAAGAATCTTACAATCTAACCTAGGAAACAAGATGTACATTCAGTAAATGTTTATTGACTACTGATTTCATGTAAGTAAACAATACATACAAAACAAATACCAAAAAGTACACTAGGAGTTGGAGGAAGGTTTTCTTGTATGTAGAATTCGAGTTGAGTCTTGGAGAAAGCCAATGATAGCAAGAGGGGAAGATGAGGAGGAAGTGATTTCCAGGCACAGGAGACAGAACGAAATCGAGGATAAGGGAAATGGAGTCACAACAATAGCTAGGCCAGTGTGGCCAGATTGCAGAGTGGAAGGGTGCTATGTGTAACATCAAGAAAAGAAGGAAGGGGCAAGACTGTGAAGAGCTTTGTTGTTGTTTATCGTTCATTTCTGAAGAGGACTAATGATATCATGGGTAATGTCTTGACTTGTGGGTGAACCAAATTGAAGCAAGTCAGAGTAGCACAAAGCCTTCAGTCTACTGTCTTTTCCAAAGTCACTGAAGTCCTACAGCAGGACAAAAGTCAGAACTGGCAATGGTCAAGGATGCAGTGGATGGCCTTGGTATCTTCAATGTTGGTTCAAGCTCTAAGCACCCCACAGCACCTGCTTCAGCCACCTTCGTGGCAGTTGGAACAAGTTGTTTTCATCACCCATTCCCCCAGGGGAAGTCCTCACATGATTGGGGCATACACCCTCAATTCATCCAAGGTTTTGAGGACTTTCAGTTAGTTACCCTCAGCCTGGTTTAGCCAGTCTGCTGAGATGCTTTACTGGGGTCTGGCTACTGCACGTACTACAGCATCTTGGAGCCAAAGGTAAGAGTTGGGTGAAAGGTGGACATCGAAGATGGTTAGCAGGCCTGAATAGGGCTTGGCAAGCCCTCACACCAGAGCTGCTAGTCTTCCTGGAACATTCCATACACCCAATGAAGAGATTTAAATGTTAAACAGAAGAATCTATATTTTATCCTAGAAGAAAAAGGGAGTTTCTGGAGTATATAGAGTAGCAGAGTTGTAATGAGATCAGACCTGTGCTTTAGACAGGGGTGTGGTGAAACTCCATTGAGATTACAGATATGAAGCACTTTCCAAACCTTAAAGTGCTATATAAATTCCAGTTTGTGGTGGGGTATTGTCACCAGGTGTCCCAGCTGCTGATGCCTTCATTCTCTGATCCTTCTACTGCACTGCTGCTGAGGTGACACAGTATTTATTGAGTAATACAAGGCTAGGCTGGTAAATGTTTAACAACTGTACTCCTATGAAAAAAAAAGGCATACACACATTTTTTAGGTTTAATCTACATTATTAACACCTTCTTAAATCTGGAAAAATCAACAAAAGAAACAAATCAAGACCCGATTGCTAACACTTGCTGATTTGAGGTGGAAATGCTGACATTGAAAGTCTAACAATGAAGCTGGTCAGAGCTGGCTCCCGTACAGCATTGGTTTTAGGAAAATCCCTTTGGCAGCTGGTTAGAGAGACTGGCATGGGGAGAGGCCTGAGAGAGGCCAAAGAGTAGGCAACAGATAATGAGGGTGTGAACTAGGCTCACAACTCTGAATAGGGAAGAAGGGATGTATTACAAAATGTTGTGGAATTAGGAAAACACAAGATTTGGCAACAGACTGGCTATGTGGCATCAGTAAAAGTAAGAAGACAAGGATGATTCTGAGGTTGTAAAGCTGGAGGATAGAGAGGAAGATGGGGCCCTCAACAGCAATGTGGAAGTTTAGATGTGGGTTTTCAGGAAAAGAAAATGAATTTTACTTTGAAAATAGAATCATAGGATCATTGATTTGGAGTTGAAAGGGACATAGATGTCACGAAGTCCAATACCTTCATTTTACAGATAGGGAAATTGAGAACCTCAGATTTTAAGTAATTTGTTTAAGGTGATCCAGTAAATGATAGAGACAGGATTTGAACCCATTCATTCTGAATACAAATATAGCATTCTTTCCACTGTCTCATGCTGCTCCTTCATGGAGGGCTTCAGATGTATTTAGGACAGTCAGTTCAAAATATCCAAAAGATAGATGGTGGTATCAGATATGAGTATAGAAAAGAAACTAAGGGGATAGCTAGGTGGTGTAGTGAATAGAGCACCAGCCCTGGAGTCAGCAGGGCCTGAGTTTAAATTCAGCCTGAGACACTTAACATAAAACTAGCCGTATGACTTTGGATAAGTCACTTAACCCCAATGGCCCTGCCTTCCTCTCTCCAAAAAGCAAAAAATAAAAAATAAGAAACTAGGGCTAGATATATAGTCTGAGGAATCATTTGCACAGAGATGGTAATTGCACACATGTGAGCTGATGAGGCCACCAAGTGAGAGAGAAGAGGACCCAGTAAAGAACCTTGAGAGACAGCCCCAGTTAGTTGGGGCACAAAAAGAATGGTAAGTCAGCCAAGGACACTGAAAAGCAGCAGAGATCGGTGTCATGAAAAACCAGAGGAGAGTGTCCAGGAGGAGAGAGTGGTCAACAATGAGGAGCCCAAGGCGTGTTGGGAAAAGTTTCTAGATTCCACTAATTGCTAGCCCTCTCTATTGTCACATAATCATGTACATGTCGCACACCCCCTGGAAGAATATAAACAATTTTTAGACAAGACTGTTTGAGTCTCATGACTCCCTCTAACATGGTTATCTTGCAATACTTATTGGATTGGATTGGGTTGGATTGGATTGGATTGAATAAAGCTTATCTAAGAATCATAACTACACTCTCCAACCCTCAGATAAATTCCTATAAACCAGAGATATTAAACTTGCAGCATGGCCCAAGGGTCCACCATAACTCCTGAGTGTGGCAGAACCAGATTAAAATATAATTGGAAAACGTTTAACAAGTTAAGTAAAAATACAAGACAACATGAATGTGTTAATTTGTGGTTTTCTAAGTCAATATTCAGCCGCAAGAATCTATTTCTATTTGCATGTGATACCACAAATATAAACCACCACTTCTGACCGAAAAGAATCAATCAACAAGCATTTATTAAGCACCTACTATTTACTAGTACAAATTAGGCTTTGGGGATTGAAAGACATGAAAAAGACTCCTACCTCAAGGAACTTGCATTCCATTGAGGGAGACTATATGGATGAATAGAAAGAGATAAATTGGAAGGGAGAATTGGAGATATATCTATTCATCTATATGTATGTGTGTGTGTGTGTGTGTGTGTGTGTGTGTATATATATATATATATATACATATAATATGGAGAGATCTATATCTATAAACAAAGATCCATAGACAGATCTATCTATAATGCACATCTACTATATGTTTTATACATATGTGTGTATAATATATAATAGAGATTATATGTGTATAAATTAAACATACTTAATGTCTATTATATAACATAATAGATGGGTTTGTATGTGCCTATAGGTTAAGTCTTGGTAATGATCCTTCTGCAGGATCCCCTATGGAAACCTTGTTATGACTTTTTGCTTCACAGACTCAGAGAATCCACCCCAAATGTTCACATGGACCATTTGTGCCCGACCTGTAATAGGACATTCGGAGATTGTACTGGTCTGATCAGGCACAGTCAGACACACTAAACCTTGACGTTAGCATATGTAATGGGAATGTAAATTTAAAGATCTTCCCTGCCCCTAGGCCAAAGTGCACCTGGAGCCTGGAGTGGGAGGCTTGTTTTTCAGTAGATACCGTGTTTCCCCGATAATAAGACACTGTCTTATTAATTGTTTTGGAAAGAAAAACACCAGAGGGCTTATTTTCAGGGGAGGGCTTATTGTAATGAACATTGACAGCAATTTTAATAAACAGATAAATGTGGACAAAAAAATGTACCTTTATTCAATAATGAATTCAATAAAGAACAGGATGACGCGCTCACTGCTGCAGCTCTGATTGGATGCAGCTCAGAGCGCGGAGTGCATTTCACCCGGTGTAGCGCAGGGGATCACCTTCACTACAGTAGCGATCTCAATAGGGCTTATTTTTGGGGAAGGGCTTATTTTAGAGGAATCTTACACAGTAAGGGGAGGGCTTATTTTCGGGATAGGTCTTATTATCGGGGAAACACGGTACTTTTTGATTGGCCAGTGGGTCAATAAGGTTGTTACATTCTCTGACCCAGGAGAAGGCTATATAAGCCCTGATGTGAGGCTTTGTTTTGGGGCTCACTTTGAGAAGTGTTCTGTGATTTGCTCTGGATTCTGGGAAGCCGTTGTCCAGAGCCCCCCCCCCCCACAACCCCCCCACCCCTCCCCGGCTTTGAAAAACCCAGATGTTGAAACCCAGATGTTGACTGGGTATGGATGTAATGGCTGAACAGTTTGGAAATCTGTCTACTTGATCTGTTTCTGTCTTGATAATTCTGTCTGTATATTCTGAAGTTCGGGGTGCTGACCTCTTTCCCCTGAACTAGGTAAACAATACATATTTGACTGATTAAAGTAAGCTTGTTAACCCATTTTGAGTTGCTTTCCTTTATCAAAGCAGATTCAAGAACCTGTGTTGGCAGAGACCCTGAGGACGCTGGGGTGCTTGCTGCTACAGAATAGTGATGTCATTTTGGTCCTCTTTGAGAAGGACAACCACCAGCACATGTTAAGTGTGCATAGGTGTATATACGCACATATTCAAAATAAATGCAAAGTGACTTTTATGAATTTTTAAAGGAGAAGAAGGCATTATTAGGTGGTGAGATCAGGAGACTTTCCATGCAGAAGCTCCAAAGCTCTTACTGCTGTCATTGGAGGGATCTCTCAACCCTTACTTTCAACTATTCAAAATTTGGCCATCATGCCTTAGGCAGCCCTCACCTTCCTGCATTCTCCAACACCAGCAGAGCTTGCCTTCCAAAGGAGCTCTTGCCAACAAAGGCAGCTCTGGGCTTCACAGGCCCAGTAGGAAGCAGACCAGGAAATGGGTCCTCTCAGAAGAGCAGACAGTCCTTTCAAAAAAGAATCTGCAAAGGATACCAAGTTAGTACATGTTAAATTCAAATTGGGTTCCCGCTGTCACTAGAGAAAAACACCCCCTGAAGAAAATAGCGGGATCCCACTTCCCAGTGGCAATTTTGCCTTTGTTTAGCTCCGGAACTGCCTTGAGCTGGAACTGATGTGGTCTCTTAATAGAACACAGTTCGCATCTTTTAAGAGAAGAACTTTGTTGCCCCACTGTCAGGGATCAAAGATTACAGGCCTCGATCATTGCAAGAGACAAAAATCAAAAACCCAACAGATTGCCGGTTCCCTTTAAAAGACAGAAAGCCAGATTTCCCTGAAAAGCCTCTTCTCAGATGTAGAAACCCTTTCAAGAAGAGAACACCATGTTCTGTTTATCATAGTCACAGAAAAGCTTTGAGCAGGGCTCCCTAGACTTTTCTAAAGCAGTTACTTTTTATTTCCCTGAGGATCCCTGGAGAAAGGCAAGAGTGGTTCAAGTTCCTCTACCAAAGCCCGGCTCCTGCTTCCCTCCTGGAGAGGAATTCTGGCCAACCATGGAAGGGGGGACAAGGCAGAGAAAGGGGTGTGACAACAATGATCAGCTCAGATATCTACTAATAAATTCCCATCTACTCATGTAACCTGACCCTAGAACCATGCAGCTACAAGTAAATATCTTAGGAAAAAATGGATGGGGGAGGGAAGGAGGTGGGAACAGGAAGGAAAAAAGAGGAGTGCTCCAAAGTAGAAATTAGGGCATCCTACTGTCTTGTAAGTTTTCAAATGTTTTAAACATTAATTTGAAATTAGGTTTTTCTAGGCCAAATAGCCTGTCAATATGAAGGATGTTTTAGGTGATGAAAATGTAACCCATAGCCTAGGGCATTCTAAAGTTCTGTACTCACACAAATGGAGTCAAATCTTAGGGGCTGACCCCAAAAGATATGCTTCTCTTTTTGGCTCATTGCTTGTACTCAGAGTTTCTTTTTTTTTTTTCTGAGAAAATTTCCAAATATAGCTTATGTATAACTCATGTCTAGCTTCTCACAAATGTGAAATAGCTTTTATTTCAACCCCTGGAAAATGCCAAAGATGCAAAGGACTCACAGGAGTCTATAAACAGACACCTAAATTACATAAAACATTCAAAGCAGTTCCCCTTGGATTGAACTAGGGGTTGCCAGCAGGATAAAACTGATAAATCAGTGAGTCCCTAGCTCTCCTAGCACATCCTACAGTCCTTCCCAGACTTATTATTCCCTGAATATTTTGGACTTGCCCCACTTCCCAAGGAAGCAAAGGTATTTGGGAACCGTTGGACAGACAACAACCTTCCCATTGGACACGCATTAGCTGTGATGTTGGGCACTTATGTCACATTTCATACCTATCCTATTACTGTGATATTGGAGCAGCTATCAAAATCAAAATTTCTTGCTCCTCAAGATCCAACTTTGACCCTTGCTGTTCTTCTGACTACAGGGCCTACGTCATCAGTCTCCTTTCTTTGGAAGGCACATCGCTCAGGAGATTCTCTTACCTCTTTCTGAAGGATCCCCAAACTCTTACACTTGGAACTATCCTCACAACAACACCCAAGGTTGGTGTTATCCAAGACACTCTCTTGTCTGTTAAGACTAGAATCTGGAGTCACACTGCCTAGGAAATAAAAAATCTCCCGTACATGAGATATGGGGACTCAGGGAAACGGTCCATGAATAGAATCCTTTCTGCTCTGTTATAGGCTAGGAGGAGGCCACATTGTGAGGACTTCGAATGCCAAACAGAGGATTATATGTTTGATCTTGGAGGCGATAGAAAACCACCGGAATGTCATGAGTAGAGGAGTGACGTGGTCAGATCTTTGCTTAGGAAGACTAAAGAGATGGACTGAAGCAGGGACACCAGATGGAGAAAGGAGAGCAAGGAGAACATGCAGCAGGCCATTACAATAAACCAGGTGAGGGGGGATGAGAACCTCAGAACCTCCACTTTGAGGAAGGGCCAGATCAGTCATCTTTCATCCTCCACACAGATACTTTCTGATGGCTGGTAATTTATAGGTAGAGTACCTCAAGTATGCTTCATCCATCTATAACTAGCCAGGTCCAAAAACTACAGCAACCCCTGATGGTTGCACCTCCCCCACCAGGCAGGACCAGGAATTATCAGTCCTGCTGCCCATCCTCCTTCAAACCAAATATCAGTACAAGCTCAAACACTCTCTTAAGGCCCATCTTCTGTCTTCCCACCCCTATTCCCCAAACATAATTAGATAATCTGCTCCACAGGCAAGTGAGAGAGTGCCAAGCTATTCTGGCTGGTGCCTGGAGGCAGAATGCTTCTAACCAGGCAGGTCTCAGCAATCCACCAATCCCTATTCTGATCAGCAGGCAAAATGAGGTATCATCATCCACCTTGCCAGATCACATATTCTTCGTTCCCCACCCCTACCCCCTTTCTATCCCTTGTGCAGGAACTGATAAAAAAAAAAATCAACAAGCAAATTGGTTCTGTGGAGGAACTGATAATCTAGTATCCCATGGAAGGAAGGAAAGAAGGAAGGAAGGAAGGAAGGAAGGAAGGAAGGAAGGAAGGAAGGAA
>NW_027185761.1:31954299-32021886 GCF_028583685.1 Petaurus breviceps papuanus | reverse complement strand
GAAGGAAGGAAGGAAGGAAGGAAGGAAGGAAGGAAGGAAGGAAGGAAGGAAGGAAGGAAGGAGGAAATGAGAGGAAGAAGGGAGGAAGGAAAGGGAGTGAGGGAAAAAGAAAAGGAGGAATGGAGAGAAGGAGGAAATAAGGGGAGGGAGGAAGGGAGGAAAGAAGGAAGGATTTATGAAGATCTCACTATGTGCCACACACTACACTAAGTGCTTTACAAATACAATCTCATTTAATCCTTACAATAACCCAGAGAGATATATGCTATTATCCCCATATTATGGTTGAGGAAACTGATGCAGAGAGAGTTTAAGTGTCTCAGGCCACACTTGAACGCAGGTGTTCCAGATTCCACACCCAGCATTCTATTCACTGAACCACCTAGCTGCCCACAAGGATGAATATTAGATCTATTATTTCACTGGTATAAGGAACTCACTGTTGAGGAAATTCCCTCTACCAAAGCAGGTCAGCTTTCCTGCCCCTTTATATTCAAGAGCTGCCAAAAGCACTTAGAGATTAACTGACAGTGTCCAACAGCCTGTATATTTCATAGAGAACACTGAAATCCAAGCCTTCCTTGTTTGGAGGCCAAATCTCATGCACTATACCAGGCCGTCTCTAAGCCTGGAACATAGTGGGTGCCCCAAAATGCTTGTCGAATTGAATGGACTCCAGAGAGAAACTCATACCAAAAAGCTCACCATTCCCACTCAAAATAGAAGACAACACAATTGAAGCAAATTAACCCCAAACTGGTTAAACAAGTAATTGATGAGCAAAAATAAAGGCTGATAGCCATGACATCAACAGCAACCAATTTTGTTTTAAAAATTAATCACTGTAAATTACTTGCCACAATAAGGAGACCAAAGAGTCCAGAAATCCAGAACTATCTAACTTGTTTGCCAAATAGAGAAGACTATCAAAGGCATTACTAGGTTAGACTGCGAATTCTCTTGCAAAATTTTACAAAGGAGAATGATAGATGACTATGAATATTATAACCTCACAGAAAGAGAATCAGGAAGGGGTAAAACCAGTTTAAAGAGATCCTGGGAAGATATTCAACAAAGCAAAGTTATCCCAAGGGCATGTAAAGATGAAAATGACAGGACAACAAGCAGAAGAAAAATGTGCTGGATCATAACAAAATGTTTTCTCCATCTAGTATAAAAAGAAAAGTGGTTGAATGGGGAAAAAATCTTTCAATCTTCTCTTATATGGGTTTGTTACCTAAAATATATAAACAATTAATAAATATATACATAAGACAAATAACCCTTCCTCAAAAAGTAAGTGGTCAAAGGATATGATTAAATATTTCTAAAAAGAAGAATGGCAAAATAGTCACAACTTCATGAAAGAACGTTCCAGATCACTAATAATAAGATAAATGCACATAAAAATCACTATTAGGTTTCACCTTACACCTACAATTTGGCAAAGATAACAAAAAAAAAGGTAGCACCCAATGTTGGAAGGGTTGTGGAAGGACAAGCACACTAATACATGGCTGGTGGAGCTGTAAATTGATATAACTATTTTAGAATGCAATTTGGAATTACATGAATAAAGTGACTAAAATGTTACTTTTTGAATCAGAGACTCCATTATTGGATAATGTCCCCAAGAAGAAAATTCCCATATATACCAAAATATTTATATAAGTTCTTTTTGTGATAGCAAAGAATCGAAAACAAAGTAGATACTCAATGCTCCAGGAAAACCTAATAAATTTTGGTTTATGAATGTAATAGAATATTGCTGTGCTATAAGAAATGATGTGTGTGATGACTACAGAGAAGCATGGAAGATCTATATGAACTGACATAGAGTGAAGTGAGAAGATTCAAGAAAACAGTACCCACAATAAATACAACAATGTAAATGGAAAGAGCCACACACCAAAAAACTCAAAAATGAATAAAATTATAAAGATCAAACAGGACTCAAATGAAGAGATATTGAGAGGACAGGACACCCCTAAATCAACCCTTTTGTGGAGGTGGGGAGTCCACAGATGTTATACATTGCACATGATTTCAGATTTTTTTATCACTTGTCCTGATTATTTTTCCTCTTTAAAAAATACTTTTTGTTGTATGGGATGGCTCTCTGGGAGAGGGAAGGGGAGAGATATTTAAGATAGCTATGATTATGTAAGAAATAGAAGATAAATATTAAAACTTAAAAAAAAAAAAACAGGTGAGTCAAGACACCAAGTCCTCTGACCCTTGACCTAGTACTTTTCCACAAGGTCTTTCACTCATTGATTAATGACTGATAAAATATGAATCAATCGTTCATGAATTTTTTTAGGGGACAGGTGGGGCTCAGACCTGTGATTTCACCAGTGACAGGATCCCTCAGTGTAGGAGTTTTCTTGACCATTGAAGACTGGCAACTTATCTGTAACTTACGTTCTTCAAGAGTTGCCTTTGGACTTGAAAGATTAGGGGTCTTACCCGAGGTAACCCAGCCAGTATGTATCAGAAGCAAAACTTGAATCCAGGTCTTTCTGAACTAGAACACCAGACTACTGTTCATCATCCACACATTAGAGTTGTATAGTTTAGTCTGAACAACCTTAAAGTCTGTTCATTTTTGCTACAGCATTTCTGGGAGGGCATGATAGTGTGCCCTTGTATAGCTCACTGGTCACTAGTAAAACTCACCTCAAGGAGAAGAGACAATGGAAAGATCCCCAGATTTGGAGTCTGGTTTCAAATCTAGGCTCTAATAATTAATACCTATATAACCTTGGTTCAGTCACTTAGCTTCTTGAGGTCTCAGTTTCCTCACATATAAAATGAGGGAAGAAGAGGATTAAATAAGCTAGCATAAATCTATTTTTAATCTATCATTGTTGTTTAGTTGTTCAGTTATGTCTAACTCTTTGTGATCCCATGAACCACAGGTCCTTGTATCCTCCACTATCTCCTGAAGTATGCCCAAGCTCATGTTCATTGCTTCCACCACACTATACACCCATCTCATCATCTGCCATCCCCTTTTCCTTTTGCCTTCAGTCTTTCCCAGGATCTTTTCTAATGAGTCCTGTCTTCTCATTATGTGGCCAAAGAATTTAAGCTTCAGCTTCAGTATTTGACCTTCCAGTGAAAAGTCTGAATTAATTTCTTTCAATATTGACTGATTGGATTTCCTTGATGTTCTAGGAACTCTGAAAAACTTCACCAGCACCACAATTCCAAAGTGTAAGTTCTTCAGCACTCAGCCCAACTCTCACAGTCATACATTGCTACTGGGAAAACCACAGCTTTGACTACACAGACCTTTGTTAGAAAGGTGATGTCTCCATTAAGTACCCACAACATCCAATGCTGATATAAGCGGCTGTGATAGCATAGTAGAAAAAGTCATTCCTAATTCAGGATGACCTAGGTTCAAATCTCACCTCAAAGAGATACTGGTTATGTGGCTCTGGGTAAGTCAGTCTAAATGCCCCCAGGCAACGCTTTAAGTCTAAAACCATAAGTTCAGTGTGAATAAGCATTTATTAAAAGCTAACTGAATTCCTAGCACATCCCTAGGCAAGGGAAATAGTATGGTCCTTTACTTAATGGAGTTTACTTTTAATTAGGGGAAAAGAATGGAGAAATATATAAGGAAACAGAAAATGAAGACTAAGTAATTTCCAAGGGTAGGATTCAAGATCTAATATGCAAGACAGTTAACAACAGAAATGGCATTACAGAAGACATGGGATGGTATGTTCTGTGTGTGGTAGTATTGCTACAGAAGCAAAGAGATACAGTGGAAATATCTACAATTAGAGGAACTGGGTTCACATCTCCCCTCCCCCCCACACACACACACACTCACTAACCTATACAACCCTAGGCAAGTCATTTCCTTTCTCTGGGCCTCAATGAAATGAGGATAAACTAGATGGCCATTGAGGTCTCTTCAATTTCTAGACCTTTGATGCTATGATCTGCATGCTAGAAGTTGTTTCTTTACCGGGATTACACACAATTAGAATTACATATTTAGACTAAATTGTGTGTGTGTGTGCGCGTGTGTGTGTGTAAAGAGAGAGGAGAGAGAGTTGTTGATTCAGCATCCCATTGTTCCCAGTCCTACTCATCAATCAGTGAGGGACAGCAGGGGCTTAGAGGGGGGGTGGGAAACCAAGTCTATAGATTTTTGTATCACCTTGTCTTTGTCAGGTACCCCTACCTGCAAATTTTCACATTTTTGCCACCTTGGGGAGGAACTGATATTTAAGGATTCAGCCTCTTTTGCACAGGTGGACCTAGCTAGATTGCTTTAAAATTATCTATAGAAGTTGTCCCTAGGGGAAGCCAGGTGGCTCAGTGCATAAAGCACCAATCCTGAAGTCAGGAGGACCTGAGTTCAAATCCAGCCTCAGACACTTAACACTTATTAGCCGCGTGACTTTGGGCAAGTCACTTAACCCCAACGGCCCTGCCTTCCCACCCCCCCAAAATCAAAAACAAACAAACAAAAGAAGTTGTCCCTACCTTGAAACCATTGCTGACCTTCAGTGATCAGTCCATCAGCATCTTGCTACCTTGACATACTTATAATAAACTCCTTTTAATTCTCTGTCCTGATATCTGCCTCATTAATCAGGGTGAAAGCCCAAATGAAGAATTTTCCTTTAAACAAAAGGGCTGTTTTTGCTTTCTCTTTGTAACCCTACTACCTATCATAATACCCATGTTTCCCCGATAATAAGACACTGTCTTATTATTTTTTTGGACAGAAAAACACCAGAGGGCTTATTTTCAGGGGAGGGCTTATTTTAATGAACATTGACAGCAATTTTAATAAACAGGTAAATGTGAACAAAAAAAATGTACCTTTATTCAATAAGCAAATCACTGGGGAAGAACAGGATGACGCGCTCACTGCTGCAGCTCTGATTGGATACAGCTCGGAGCGCAGCGTGCGTTTCACCCGGGGGGGGGAGGTGCATACAGAGGGTACCGTAATGTAGCGTGTAGCGCAGGGGATCACCTTCACTACAGTAGCAATCTCAATAGGGCTTATTTTAGGGGTGTAATGGAAATGTAAATTTTAAAGATCTTCCCTGCCCCTACGCTAATGTGCACCTGGAGCCTGGGGTGGGAGGCTTGTTTTTCAGTAGATGCTTCTTGATTGGCCAGTGGGTCAATAAGGTTGTTACATTCTCTGAGCCAGGAGAAGGCTATATAAGCCCTGATGTGTAGCTTTGTTTTGGGACTCACTTTGAGAAGTGTTCTGTGATTTGATCTGAATTCTGGGAAGCCGTTGTTGAGAGTCCCCTGGCTTTGAAAAACCCAGAATGTGGAAACCCAGATGTTGACTGGGTATGGATGTAATGGTTGGACAGTTTGGAAATCTGTCTACTTGATGTTTCTGTCTTGATAATTCTGCCTGTATACTTTGAGGTTCAGGGTGCTGACCTTTTCTCCTGAACAAGGTAAACGATATATGTCTGACTGATTAAAGTAAGCTTGTTAACCCATTTTGAGTTGCTTTCCTTTAGCAAAGCAGATCCAAGAACCTGTGGTAGCTGCAACCCCTGAGGACGCTTGGGGTGCTTGCTGCTACAAGGGGGAGGGCTTATTTTAGGGGAATCTTACACAGTAAGGGGAGGGCTTATTTTCAGGATAGGTCTTATTATCAGGGAAACACGGTACACAATGCAAAATATATTTATAAACACACAAACATATATATGTATACATATATTCATATACACAATTACAGAGGCACCAAGACTATATATGCATGTATTTATAGACACATACATATATATGCATATGTATGTATACACACATATAGTCACTTGATGCTACAAGACTGTGTGTATATATATATGAATATATGTATACATACATATACATGTACTTATAGATTTACCTAGAATTATACATTGTGATAGGTACTAGGATTACAAAGACAAAGCAAAAATAGTCCCTGCCTTCAAGGAATTTATATCTCAGGGGACATAACATCTAATTCCAGACCCCAGACCAACCATGTTACAGGTCTGGCCTATGCCTCCTAACTATTTAACACATTTAAATCAGTATTAATTAGTCTTAGATCTCTCAAGATGCATTATAGAATGATCAGTTTCACCAAAACTAACCTCTCACTTTTCTAATAACTGTATCAGGGAGGAGGAGACATTTAATCCTGAGAACAGCAACATTTCAGAGGAAGAAATTGCTGACGAGCCCTTGCCCATGACAGGGAGAATGGCATCCCTGTATTAATTGCCTCTTTGCTAAGATGACCTGCCGCCAGTCTAAGAATCTTCAGCGGGTGAAAAGTAGAGCCTATTATTGAACATCTAATTGCTTCTTCCTCTGTCACGTCTCAGCACCCCCTGACCTTTGTTTTGTATCTTAAACTCTATTTTTTCATCTGTTTTAAACTTTCTCAGCAGGTTCAGATGGTGTGTTCAGAGGCAAAGGAGAAAGCAACAGCAAGAACCATCATGCACAGGAAATTAGTGGCAAAAGATTGTGACAGTAGAGGAAAGATGCTTTGTTAAAAAAATACAAAAACGTATACTTTTGACAGCATTAATTTATTTTTAAGGAAAAATACAGAAAAAGTCAATTCTGGGATCCTCCAGGCAGCAATCTGAGCAATCATTTGTCACTAACAAATGCCCAACAAGGCAATGGGGAGTACATTGTCCATTGCAAATTTGACACAGGCTTGGGATTCCTATGGGGTATGGAATAGGACAGCCAATTCAGTTTGTTTTATGAACTGAACCACAAACAAACAGCAAGTTAGGAGATATAGGGTAGCTACTGGTACCCTCCAAGTCCCCAAAGAGCATTTGCCATGCAATAGGAAAATTGGATGAAACAGCTCTGTCTACATCAAATTCCCACTGAGTCGTGGACCCCAAAATGAAATGGCAATGAAATAGCCACCAAGTATAATTATCTGTAAATTCATGGGGACAAAGGAAGGAGAGCAGATGCCATATTCAGTCTCTAATCTAGTCAGGTACCAGAAGAGGGTTATACCTTTTGGTTTGCTATTTTGAGGCAATCATAATAGCAAAATAGTCCTTTATGATTTGCAAAGCTCTCGTGTGTGTGTGTGTGTATGAATATAAAATCTCATTGGAGGCTAAGAGCAAATCTATGAGACAGGTACTACAGGGAGTATCAATCTTACTTAGCAGATCAGGAAAGAAGGCTTAAAAGAAGTTAAATGGTCAAACCCAAAGTCACAGAGCAGGACTGGAGCCCCATTCTTTCTGAATTGAGGTCAAGCTTTCTATCCATTGTGCCACACTGTCTCTAGATTAGAGAAGAATAATAGCTTACATTTGCATAATGCTTCAGTGTTTTCAAATATAGCATCTCATTTGATTATCACAACTCTTCGAGGTGGTTGGGAAAAGAATTATCATACCCATTTTACAGACAAGAAAACTGAACTTCA
Organism: Petaurus breviceps papuanus; assembly: GCF_028583685.1. Classification (NCBI taxonomy): domain Eukaryota; kingdom Metazoa; phylum Chordata; class Mammalia; order Diprotodontia; family Petauridae; genus Petaurus; species Petaurus breviceps. The sequence goes on along the minus strand of NW_027185761.1, from coordinate 32,014,436 downwards.
CTAAGAAGTTCAAGACCAGAGACCTGGCAAGTGGTAGAGTGAAGTCATAAGGTTCCTTCTTCCATTGCTAAATCCATAATGGCATGCTCTTTCTCACCAGAGGTACAAAGATCATGAATTATAGAAGATCAATTGAAAAGTTTTAGGAACTAGGACAAGAATCACAGAATCTTGGAGAAAGACAGAACCTTAGCAAGTATCATCATCTGGGCTTCTTTTCTGTAGAGACTCAGAGAATTGCAATGTTTTGCCAAGGTTATGTAAATAGCAATTGGCAGGACTGTGACTCAAACCCCATTTTCCTAATTTCCATCTAGCTATTCTGCCTATTGGGCAGCCAGCTGGTACAGTGGGTAGAGCACTGGGCCTGGAATCAAGAAGACTCATCTTCCTGAGTTCAAATCCAGTCCCAGACACTTACTAGTTGTCTGACCCTGGGCAAGTCACTTAACCCTGTTTGCGTCCATTTCCTCATCTGTAAATTGAACTGGAGAAGAAAATGGCAAACCAGTCCACTCTTTGCCAAGAAAACCCCAAATGGGGTCACTAAGAGTCTGATAACTGGAAAGACTTAAATGAATTAATGCTGAGTGAAGTAAGTAGAACCAGGAGAAGATTGTTCACAGTAACAAATACACTGGATCATTATCCAAGACAATTCCATAAGATTCATGATTAAAAATGCTATCCACATCCAAAGAAAGAACTGATGGAGTCTGAATGCAGATCAAAGCATACTATTTTCATGTTTGGGGAATTTTTTCATTTTTTTCTTTTGTTCTGTTTCTTCTTTCACAACATGACTAATGTTTTACATGACGACATATGTATAACCCATATCAGATTGCTTGCTGTCTTGGGGAGGGGAAACGAGAGAGGAAGGGAGATACTTGGAAGTCAAAATCTTTCAAAAACTGGATATTGAAAATTATCTTTACATGTAATTGGGAAAAAAATAAAATACTATTAAAAATTAAATAACTAAATAAAAAGTATTACCATGTTAAAAAAGAGTCTGACAAGACTGAAAAATGAGCGAAAAACAACAAACATGCTTCCCATTATAGCACATTACTTCAAGGTTGAGGGGAAATCTCTAAAAGGTCTTTGAAAATGAGGCGGACTATTAAACCAAGGCTCTCCAATTTTTTCTGGACCCCCCCCAAAAAAAATAGGTTTACATTATATATTTATAACAAGGGCTTAAATTCAGGAGGGAAATCCTTATATCAAGGATTATTAAAGCCTGGAAGTTGTAGGATTTTTTTTCTATAAATGTCTTTATAAAAAGGATAGCACGCCGTCCATCCTAAGTGATTTGAATAGAACTCTTCTCAAAGACAGGATGATGGACCAGCTGACTTGTCATGTTCATTTAGCAAACTTAACCCCTATCTTTTTTAAAAATCAAATGCTCTTTATTCAATCTTCCAACTACCTGGAAAATTCTCATGGCAAGGTAATAATAGTCCTTTGTAAATTCCTTAAAAGTAGATGAGAGAAAGACAGGGAAAAAGAGAGGGCATTTATTAAGTGCTTATTATTTGCCTGGCACTATGCGAGGGATTATTTCATTCTTCACATTTGTGTCCCCATTGCCAAACACAATTCCTGACATAAGGTAGGTGCTTAATAAATCGACAATGAAAACAGAATATTACCTACATTAATTCCCATTGACTTACAGGTTCCAATACTGAATTGAGGTCTAAGAACAGTCAATTCAATTCATTTATTAAATGAGTGATGTGTGAATGTTAACCAGAAAGTCAAGGCAAGGGAATAAGAACACAGTCAGTGACAGTATACAGGTAATGAAGCAAAGTCAATTACAGCCACATTTCACATTCCATCCCTAGATGCTTTGGAGAATGATGCCATGGAAACAAGAGTTTCACTTAAATTCTCATGCAAAAGCCTAGGAAAAATCCATTTATAATCCATGTATCCTTTAACAAATTACTTTTTTAAATTTATTTTTTATTGTGAAGTTAAAAGCCATCAACAAACATTTCAATATACCAAAAAAAAAGGAAAAATTCATGAGAAACTGAGACCTTCTGTTCTCCCTGCAACAACAGCATAGTATTTAATAAATGTTTGCTGACTGGTTGGTTAATTGGAGTTTAGTTTGTTTTTAAAGAAATATTATATGTATATATTAACTACTTTGGTTGTGTTCCTTACCGCACCTAAACAATTCTTATGCATTTTAAAATTTTCATTGATGATCTTTTATGTTTGTGCCATTACCCCACTAATCTACCACTCCCAGGCCTCCCTCTAAAAGGAAGCTCTCCTTTGGAACAAATACCTAAGATGAGGAACAAACAAGCAATATTAGCCATAACTGAAAATGCATATCTCACTCTGTATCTCTAGTTCATTGCCAAGCAGCAAGTCAAATTCATTGCCAAGAGTTGAGAGTTTTGCTGTATTATCTGTCTGATAAAATCACTGCTGTTCACAGATCTGGAATTACTGTTTATCCATGTCATCATTTTTAATAGAATGACGCCATTGAGAGTTGGAAAAAACTTCAAGAGCCACCCATGCCCAAAATTACCCAAAAGGTTATTCCCTAATGACCAACAAGTAGTCATTAAGTCACTGCTTGAAGACTCCTGTAGAGGGGGAACTGATTACCTCATGAAGCAGCCATTCCATTTTTGGACAGCTCTAATAATTAGATGGTTTTCTCTTGACATCAAGGCTACATCACCTAAAGATGAGATGGATACCCACATGCATTTACTGAAATATTTAATAATATTAAACTAAATTAGATCATGGGATCATAGAGCAAGAACTGGACAGTAACATAAAGGGCATCTGGACAATAGAAAGTAAGCCTGTAAAGGGCAGGGACTCTTGTTTTTGTCCTCTATCCTCAGAGGATAGAGCCCAGATCATAGCAGGCACTTGATAAATGTTTGTTGAAAGAATGAATGAATCTAGTCAAATCCCTTCATTTTACAGATGAAAAGATGTTTCCCACACTAAGTAGAAAAAAAATCCTCTCACGGCACACCAAGTCCAGTAAAAATATTGGGAAGTATTTTAGAAAAAGTGTCTCCCCAACTAGTAACATTGTTGATGTTTTTAAATCTCCTTTCTATCTGTATAGTTACTGAGAAAACCTTCACTATTTTCCACTAAGACGTTGCAAGAAGTGCCTAATGCCGCAATGGAAAAATGGAACAATCGCTTTTCCCCTGGAGAGCCTTCACACACTATGCTTTCCCCCACAGCACTCAAGGACATTTCCTTTCTGTCTCTATTAATGTGGAGTCTAGCAAGGTTATGCTAGCTAATAAAAGCATTCAGCTGACAAAAGATGCTTTTGAAAAGTCACTCCAAAAGGGTGCTCTTTCGATGGCTTTATTAAAATAAAAAAATGCCACATCCTTGTGAAGTTAAAAGTCTGGAGAACATAGCTTTTTAAAAAGCCAGACAGCATGGCAACTCCAGATACAATGGCATATCTGTTGAGAGTCGCACTCAGCTCTAAAGCAGACTCATCCACAGTCACTAGGTGGAATGTGAATTCCTACTCTCCTCAGTCAAACTTCTGTCTTTTCTTCCCAATCCCTGGAGCTGTCCCTAAGAGTCTCCCTAAGAGACTGTCCTAAAAAAAGACTGACTCATAGAACAAGGTTAAAAGACAAAGAAACCAATCTCTAGTTATTGAACGCAAACTACTTGGGAAATGGAACTAATGTGCCTCACCCCCAAAAAGTATCTGCATCCATAGTATTGTCCTAAGAAAAAAACTGTTTCTGCCCCCTGTGAAATTGCAAGCAAAGAGGTGTGTGTGTATACACATGCATATGCATATATGTGTGTATGTATCTATCATATACATGCAAATGCATTAGTAGCACCCTATTGTCTCTGGATAAAATAAAACCTCTTCTCTCTAGCATTTAAAACTCTCTTCCATATGGCTCCTGCCTATTTTTCGAATTTAATTAATTGTGTAATTTTCCCTATCAAAGTCTCTATCTCAGACAATTTATCTTTGCACCTGAAATTCCATCTCCCATTGCTGTGTTTTTACACAGGTCACGCCTCATACCTGGAATGTTCTCTCTCCTCATCTCTGCCTCTTGAAGCCCTGGATCCCATCAGGTTTCATTGAAAATGCTCCTCTAACAAAAGGCCTTTCCTGGTTCCCCCACTCAACCCCCAAATAACTTTATATTCATTTTCTATTTAATACTTTGCATACATGTTGCCTACCTCCTACTCCCTAGAATGTAAGCTATCTCAAGACAGGGATTGTTTCATTTCCTTGTCTTTGTATCTCCTCTGCCCCTAGCACAACTCCTGGTACAGAATTGACACTGAAATGTTCACTGGATTAAGTCACACTGAAACAGTAAATATAAATAAGCAAAGAAATTGGGTTTCAAAGTATATAGAATCATCAGGGCCTTTGTTTAGAGGACCACAGTTTTAAACCCTTTCCCCTCAAAAATCTTAGACTTCACATTTCAAAAGAAAGGCCTGCTTTCTTCTCAATCTGGTGAATCCTGCCTCTTCTAGTCAGTACATCCAAAGTAGACTGAAAAACAACAACAACAACAAAAAAAAACACCAGCAAAGAGATTTCAATCCAAGGGTGCCACTGTGGGCATTCACAAAACCCTTCTTTCTAGATGATTCTAGCCATGTGTGACAGCACTAAAGGGCCTGGTGCTTAGAGACAACATGCCTCTCCTCTTATGGATACATGAGTTGGAAAAGCTGATCACTCAGGGGAAGTTCAACAGGGAATGCCCCCCACCTTCATAACTTTCTTTCAGACAATGAATCCTGTCTGGACTGTTTCTAACCATTTCCTTGGTTCCTGTGATGGCTGGAGAAGGGGTGAGTTGTCCTGTCTCCTCCCATGACTACCACATGATGGTGCATATTTCCTGCCTAGTCTGGGAATTAGACGACTTGTTCTTTCTTAATCTCAGGGGAACAAAAGGAATATGTCTTTGCTTAGAGGGTACTGTACCAATTCAAAGGGTTCAGGAGTACTTTGTCTCTTTGGATATAGCTGACTGCTAGACAAGGGAGGAATGCCCAGCATTCTTGGAGATGACCACCAACAAGAGAATGATCCCAATTTTGCCAGAAACCAGGGACTCTGAAGAAGATAATGAAAAGCTAAGGTGAAATAATGGAATGCCACGTCAGCAGGTCTGTATGCCATCTCATTTTTGATCATTTCAAGTAGTAACCTTCTAACAAAGTATAACGTAGCTAGTACTGATACTTGTCTTTTAAGTGTTTCTGAGTTTTCTGTGCTTAGCATGTATTCTCTGTATAGAAAATAAATACCTACCTCATGCCAGTTTTGTAATATAACTTGAGAAATTGTTTGCTATACCCCCCTGACCCTGCATTTGGTACAACTCGGACATGAGCCAAAACTCTGACTTTATATACTTTGTTACAAGAGAATGGGGTAGGCATTTAATGAGATGGAGAGTGTGAGGAAAGGAAACCTAATTCCCTTCTCTTTAGACACCAGGTCCACCCAAGACTGAGCCCAGTTTAGATAATGTGCATGTGTCCAGAGCAAAGGCACCCCTTAGATTGAGAAAGATATGGGTACAGTGTCCTAGCTCATGGGGTTTCTCAATATGAAACAAGCAATTGGGCTGGTGTGGCACAGAGAACCCACCAGCATGCAGAAGACTCCAAAGAGGTTTTCCCCTCTTGTTTGCCCTCCTACATACGCATATGGTATGAATAAATCTCTCTTTCTCCTCAATTAAGGCTAAATTTTCAGTCTTCTAGGTTAAAGCCAAAGGTTCATTCAGCAAAGTAAAAAGGAGGAAGACACAGCTACCTTCTTGCACATAGCCTATAAGGCTGAGAGGAGTCCAAAGTCCTTCCAAATCAGACCTGGCCTAATAATGCAGAGAAAGCAACTCAGAGAAAGCCACAGGCTATTGGAGACCTCCCTCAATAGCGGGCAATCAGCTCAGGAAGGCCTACTAGAAAAATAGCTAGCTTCCCAGAGAAGTGGTAATTAAGACAACTGATTCCCAGGGAGATAACTGCTCAGATGGTCTTAGCAGAAGAGGGTTACCATATGCACAAGTAAGTGCACATCATGGGTCATCCCACTTTTTCATCAAGTGAGGGAGCTGCCAGTCATAGAATACAGTGAGCACTAAAAATGAACTTCCTTAAAGATTAGTGAGGTTGTGTGAATAGCTTCATTAAATCATTTAACAAGTATTTATAGAAACATTGCGATGATCCAGGAACTGTCCTTGGTACTGAATGTTCAAAGATGAATGAAAAACAATCCCAGTCATCAAGGAGCTTACAATCTATAAGAATGTATCTTGTGGAGATGCAGTCATGTTGTACCCCAAACTCACCATGCTTGTTACCAGCTTATGCCTCTGTTCATGCTCTGATCCAAGCTAGACCACCCTCCTCACTCCATCCCTCTTATTCAAATTCTATGTATTCCTTCATAAACTCTGATGCCCAGAAATGAGCACAATACTCCAGGTGAGATCAGACATACACAGCCTCAGTTTCCTTCTTGATAGACATATGTTCAGTTGTCCTAGCCCAAAGAAGACCAGGGTATTTCTGATGATGCCCTTCATCCATTGTTTCAGTTTATCAGGTCTCCAGACTGAAGTTTGTGGTCTTTTCAGTCTCTATTCATCTTTGGTGCCCATTAAGAAAATTACATTTGTTGAGTCCAAATGTTAGTATTATTAGAGGACATTTTCATGAGATAAAATAGATGTGTAGTGTGTTTCTGAGTGGGGTCATACAATATGATGAGTATCATGAGATTAATGTGAATTTCGTTCAATTCTTTCTTTGACTAGAGAGCCATCCTCATTTCTATTCAGGAGTGAGGACAATGAATTTAAGGCTAGGCCAAATCATAATAGTCTTAAATTGTCTCCCAGAAAGACATCATATTTTGTATCAGTTGTTGTTGAAATTAAGGTGTTGTAAGTGAGTTTTAAATAATAATAATAATGATGGTAATATCTAGTACTTACATAGCACATCAAGGATAGCAAGTATTTTACATGTTATTTCACTTAATCTTCACAAAAGTCAAGGGAGCTAGGTGTTACTATTATCTCCATTTTGCAGATGGAGACACAGAGGCTGAGAGGAGTTAAGTGACTTGTCCAGGGTCATATAGCTAATAAGTGCCTAAGGCAGGGTTTGAACTCAGGTCTTCCTGACTATAAATCCAGTTCTCTACCCACCATACTGCCTACACTCTTACAGGGTAATATGAGGTAGAAACATCAAGTGAAGTAATCATGAAAGTTTTCCTGTATAGGATAGTACCTGAGCATTGAAGACAGCTTCCAATTCTTAAAGTTGGAGGTGAGGAGAGCATGCCTTCAAGGGATAAGGTATCTCCTATACAAAGATATGGAGACCAAAGGTGAAATTCTAAGTTCAGGGAACTCAGACAGTAGACTAATCTGGCAGGAGTGAAGGTCAGTCACATGTAAAAAAGAGAATAGGTTAAATATTACTGCTCTATTTCCAGGAGTGATTGTGCATCATAAGTTTTCACAGATATAGCTGAAGAAGTTTATTTATGTTCTTATTGGAAAGCAGTATTTTAAAACATTTGCTTTGTTTTAAGACCTTATAGCATAATCTCTGCACTATTTCTCCAGCTCTTACCCCTGTTTTAGTCTTTTTTCTAATATTTAAAAATAAGATAAAAATTAATTACTTCCATTGGCTAATTTTTCTTTAGAGTTTCAAAGGACTCTGGTTCCAAGCAAGTATGACATGGGGGGAAAGGACACTCAATCTGGAGGCAGAAAACATGACTTCTTATCTCAGATCTATTATGGTCTATGTAAGCTCTAAGCTTCAATTATATTATCTGTAAAATGAGAGAGAGGTTGAGCTAAATAACTTTTAAGTTCACTAGTTCTATGACCCTATTATAAATTCATTTATTAATATTATTAATTCAATTCAACACATTTATTGAACCTACTATGTGCCAAGCACTGTCTTAAGCACCAGGGACACAAATAAGAAAAAGAAAGACAAGTCCCTGTCCTCATGGAGCTTACAATCTAATGGGGACAACAAACAAAAGGAAGCTGAAAGTAGAGGGAGGGACACCAGGGGTACTGACATAGGGGCATCTTTTTCTGTGGAGCTGAAACCAAGTAGAGCCATAGGTGGAAAGCAGAGTGAATTGGCAGTCCAATTCCTGCCCTCTATAAAGGAAATCTTGGGAAGAGTTAAATGCTCTATGCTCCAGTCCTCTACCAAGAGAGGAAAGAGGTTGAGGAAGGTGGGAAGGTATTAATATCCAAGGCTGAGTTAGCAGCAACATGATGAGATCAGAGTTGTGGTCATAGTTATTTTCCTAGGTTTTTGTCATCATATGCAATGTCAATGTGGCAATGTGGCACAGTGGGTAGAAAACTGGGTTCAGAGTCATAAAGATCCAGGTTCAAGACTCGGGAGAGTGACCCTGAGAAAATCACAAACTCTCAGGGCTCCAGGAAACTCCATAAAATAAAAGTTGCTTAAAAGATGCCAATATGCATTTGTAGGGGAAGTTATGTCATCTGGGAGCTCCCTACACCAATGAAATCACAAGCCCAGACTCTATCTCTATCCTCTATGTCATCAATACTTTAAGACTTCATTTCAAAATGGGTCTTCTTGGCGACTGAGAACATTTACATGCTGGTGTCTAGGACACAATATGGAATGACTTGTGCAAGGGGACCCCATTTTTAAATGCCTTTAAAATAATCTCTATAATAAGGGACATTTTAAGATCCATTCTGACCCTGTGATTATTCTAGGCACAGACCCAGGATTTTAACTTCCTTAGGCCATATGTGGAATGAAAACATAACCCCATGCATAATTGATGAGAACAGTTAAGTCAATGAATAATAAAGTTCCCAAATACGTTGAGAGTGAAGAAAAGGGAACTGAATAAATATATATTTTATAAAAAAGCAGGATGCTAGATATGTTTTAGAATCATAGATACTAGAGCTGAAAGAGAACTGCTGTTCTAGTCCTCTTCCTCCAAGTAAGTAAGGCTTTATCATTTTCCTCACTCTAAGACCCTATCAAAATGAATTTCTAAAGAGATCATAGCATACTGGACAGTGTGCTAGATTTGGAAACAGACAGAACCAGGTAATAATCTTGCGTTCAACAATTATTTTCTTTGTGATCTTGGGCAAGTCATTTAATTTCCCTGAGTCTCAGTTTCCTTATCTGTAAAGTAGATAGAATAATAGCATAAAGTCTCACAGGATTGTTATGAGGATCAAATAATATAATGTACTGTATGCAAAGGGCTTTGTAAACTTGATGCAAATTTAAACTCTTTGTATACAAACGTTATAAATTTAAAGTATTGTTAGTATTATGAAATCTCATTTTAATGAGTCAAATTAGTCCAAAAGAAGTTGTTACTTGTCCATCAAACTAATTACTACCCTAAGAAAAGAACTGGTCTCCTAGTAAAGTACTCTGCTCCTTTCACTAAAACATGTTGCATCCCTGCTAACTGTGGCCTTATTAATGGTCTTATTCCCGCTATAAAACTTTCCATCTCCTTCCTTCACACAGGCTGCTCCAATTCCATCCCACCATACTTGGACCATTCTCTCTCATCTCCACCTCTTGAAATCAGTAATTTCCTTCAAGGTTCAACACAAGTTTCCCCCCCCTCCCCGCCCCCTGACCTTTCCTGGTCTTCCCAGTTATTGGTTCTACCCACAAAATTATTTCATATTTACTTTGTATTTTCTCATCTGTGTTTCTATTGTATCCCAGAAAGAAGAATGTAAGCTTCTTGAGAACAGAAACTATTTCCTTTTATTCTTTGTAACCTCAACACCTAGCCCAGTGCCCTATACCTAGTTAGTGTTTAATAAGTGCTTACTGAATTGAATTAAGAAAAAAAAAATCATCTTACTGTTTCATTTAACTTAAAAACAACTACAAAATAGCTGCACCATGGGAACACACTTACATATTTTAGGAATCTACTTAGGGTAAATCAGGAGTACCATCTCCATGTAAGCAGAATCCACTACCGCATATTCTTGTAAAATAAATAGCTCAGACAGAGATGGATGGAGAGAGACGAAGACAGTTTCAGAGATAAAAGCAGACAGACTGGCAAAACCTTTAAGTGCTTACTATATACCAGACACTGCTAAGGTCTGGGGATACAAGTACGTGCAAACAAAAGTCCTTACTCCCAAGGAGTTTATATCCTAATGAGGGAGATGACACATAAAAGGGAATTGGAAAAGGGGTCTTAGGAGGAGATGTTTGAAAGGGCTGCTGGGGAGGATGTGAAGAAGTGCAGAGAATGAAATGAGCTGGGAGTAAGTCAGTATGGCTAGGGTCCCTCATAAAACAGTGGTCAAGGCTAGAGACTCACCAATCACAGGAGGAGGGCACCATTTTGTTATATTCTCCTTGGTCTTTATAATGGAAGTTAGAAATACATCACAAGTAGGACAATGAACTTCAGAACAGAAACACTAAAGGAACAATTCAATTTCCTCAAATCTCCCAACACAAGAAATGTTTCCCTCTGAAATCATCAACATTTTTACCTACAACAAACACCATCTTCAATAATTTAAATTTCTATTCTGACAAACTCATAAAGTCAGATCCTTTTCTGGCTACAAGCTGATCATGGAGTAGTCTGAAATCGGGAATCTTTAAGTACAATTTAGTATCATTAAACAGAAGAGATGAGTGGGGGAAATGACTCCTCAGCCTTCCTTTCAGCCGAGAACACCATAATCCATTTTAAAGGTGTTAAGCCCATGGGTAAGCATGAAAATGAGGGGAAATGAGTGGACTGTCACAAAATGCAATGAGACAGTAAACGAATATTAATGCCCCTAAAATTCTTGACTTCTCAGCTTTATTGTTGCAATTTGTCATCCCCATGAATTACAAAGGAAGAAGGCATAACTATGGACTACTTAAAATAAGTTTGATTAAACCTTATTATGAATAAAAGGCCTGAAGACATGCTTTTCCTCTGACCTCCCTATCAGGTGGAGTTAAAGAAATAGCTCATTAACCCAGCCAGATATTAGCAGATCCTGTATATTCAAAGGCCTGGCAGATGAGCCACCTAGTAAAAATATCTAGACCATCTTGATCCCTCAGGTTCTTAACTTTTCTTTACATCTTGACCTTTCTTTACAATAACTTAACATTGAATATGTCTAAAATTCTTACTACAACAGTTTCAAAAACCTAGGATTTGGAAGGGAAAAAAAGAACAGAATTAGAACCAGGGTAGACTGACATGAATTTTTTTTTCCAGGGTACCAAAATTTAGACCTGACTGAACCCCCAGCCTCAACTTGTCCCTTCCAATTAGAGAACTCCTCAGGAGAAACTTCAAGGCATCCCAGGATCTAGTGTCAAGGTCTCTGAATACCCACCACCTTGGTACAGTCAAAGGGGCAATTAAGACTGCTTGCTTTGGGCTCTAAAACTGCTAGTGAGAGTTCTGAGTAATCACCCTTCCCCCTCCAATCTTTTGTGATTCCCAAGTGAAAGTAGACAGCTATTGATGTGTTAAATATATTAAAGCCAGGGCCCAGGGCTAGCCTTCTACAGGCAATCAAAGAGGCTCCTGAAGTCTCCAAACCTTCTTGGACTGGGGAATTGAAAAAGAGGAAAAAGGGGAAGAGTCTGGCTGAGACCAAATTTGCTTCCTTGTAGTTTTTAGATTCAGTCCAACATTCTAGCCTGTGGTAATTCTTGCAATCCAGACTGTCATCCCAGGTGTATTTCTACTGCTTTCATGGAATGCTTCTAAAATTCTCAAAATCATTTCGGCCAACTTGATTTCTTCACTGCATGGTTCAAATAGTTGTTACTTAGTGCAAACTTCCTTCATTAATTTAACAATAGAATACAATTTATTCTACAAACACATGTGTTAACTTGCTAAAAAAAAAAACAGCCAGGAAATGGAAGACAGAATTGTCATTGTAGCAAAACTTCAGCTATCTTCCAGGTTCAAGAACTGAGCCATTTTGGAAATGCAAACATTACGGATAGCTGATCTTCCAACTTTTTAAATATTTATGTTATACACACAAAAATACATACACACATATATAAATGTGTATATATATAATATGTATACATTTATATACCCACATAAATTTATATATACTTATACATTTATATACATACATATATAGTATATATACAAAGACATAGATATAAATGTATATATACTATAAATGTATACTAAAATAAATATGTATATATATTATAAATGCATGTAGAACCCTTCTTTACTTAATTATTGTGCTTTGCTTTAGATCCTAGGGTCTAACACTAGAATCCCAGTCTCATTTAATTTCCAGGCTAGAAACAACCTCAGAGATGAGGAAACTGAGGCACGAAAAGTTCAATGGCTTGCCCGAGGTCACATGGCTCATAGTAGCAGAGTCAAGATTTGAATGTAAACTTTCTCATTCTAGGGCCTTCTCTACCCACAATGCCTCAGATGCATACAGCACCCTATAGTACACTATATCAAGTGGTCTTTAAATGGCTGCTCTGCTCCAACATAAATATGGCAATACCTTGTGGCTACATTGACTCCTGACTTTGAAAGCCTCCTAAATTAATTAAATTATTTAAATGCTCATTTTTTCTCACCTTCTTCAGCTACTGAATGTTGCTGGTTGACCTGTCTATCTAAGGTTCTTAACACTGCTTGCTGGGTTTGGGGATAGAACATGAATAGTGCTCTCATAATATTAACTCAAAACTTCAAAAGATGAAAATCAACTCTTATCACTATCCCCACTGAAGTTTGAAGGCTAGTTTCATTTTATTCTCATCAATGTGCCCACCTTACTGTGTGATATTGGCCAAGTCACCAATCTTCCTTGGGCCTTAGTTTCATCATCTTTAAAGTGACAGGCTGGGCTATATGATTCCATCTAGATCTAAGTAGGGATAGTGGCATAGTAGAAAGACCACTGACTGTAGGGGTGGGGGATATGAGTTCAAGTTCTGTCTCTAACCCTCACAACTTGTATGATTTTATTGCCCAAACAACCTTGATCCTCAGTTACCTCATCTATAAAATGAGCAGTTTGGATTAGAGGGCCTCAGAGGTCCCTTCAAAATGTTTGATCCTATAATTTTCCTTTGCATAGACTGACTTCTTAAAAGGTAAAGGTACAAGCAAAGATTTTTCATCTTGCTATTGATCTTTCCGATGGATGGTTTGTTCATAAGGAAATGGCGTTTTCCCATTGTCAAGTCATTTCCATGGTTACCTATTGATTTCCTATAGGAAGCATACTGTTTACACAGTCAGAACATTTTTACTACGGGTAAATCACCTTCCAGATTCTTTCTTCATCTGCAGCCTGAGCCCTGTAAAAATGAGCTCTGCAAAATTACAGGAACAGAAAAAAATAAATGATTCATGTGGGTTGGTTTTGCATGAATAAGTGATTAATCCTTTTCTCTCTACCTTGTTAGAAGAGAATGCAGAATTAATGGTGCCCTATGCAAATAGAAGCCACTTTTTCTGCATTCTGACCTAATTATAGGTTTTTCCTAGGCAAAATATACATGACATTTCATATAACTTTTCTGAGACTAATAATGCCACTGAAAAATGAAGGAGCAAAACTCCCATGGAGAGCCTCAAAAATTAGATGCACATAAATGAGATTAATATCCATCCCAAGCTTTGGGGTTCTTTTTTCCTAGAAATCATGGCCTTGGGGAAAATCAAATCGCAAGCTTTGTTCAGGATGCCTCATCCAGACCTTTATTCAAGATAAAACATACTTGGCAACCTGAGTAAAATGAATTGTTTTCCATTTTCTGGACAATACACCTGGAAGTTTGGTGATTTAGTGATCAGAATACCCCCAGACGACAGAAAATACAAACACAGAGAAGATTAACTTCATTTGGAGGCAGAGGCTTTAGAAGACTAGAGGACAATTCGATTCAAGAAATATTTCATGAGCATGCACTGGGTACATAGCCATATCAGCTACTCTGAGCAACATAAAGAATTTTAACACATAGTCTGTGTAAAGGCTCTGCCACTGGGCCTTGGAGCATAATGTGTGGGGAAGTCAGAAGAGTTCTGGATTCAGAATCAAAGGACACAGGTTCAAATCTCAGCTTTGTAGACTGGCCATATGACCTTGAGAAAGTCACAACCTCTTTGAGCCTTGGTCCTCATTTATAAAATAAGAGGCTAGGCTAAATAATTCTTTGCAGCTCCTGTGATCTTAGAGTTCTAGTTGGCAATTTTTGCCAGTCAGTGGTAATGATAGAACTTGGCAGGGGAAGGGGATGGAGGTTGAAGTATAGCTGCTAAAGAAAAGAAGTGGGCCCACAAGGTTTCTAAGAAACTGAAGTGGTGGGAAGTTAATCCCTAAGTAGGGAATGAGTATCCTGATGCCTCAAAGGAGGCCATGCTATTAACATCCTTTAAATTTCCCCCTCTAGGACAAAGCCCTGGTTACCATAGACTCGTTATGGTTCTGTATGATCATATGACCTCATCATCTTCCCATAACATCTCCTTGGAGTCAACATGGAAGCGTCTTTGACTTTGCCTCCAAAGCCTTGGCCTGTTATTACATTCCAAACCTGAGGTGAGCTCTGAAACTCAACCTTAGGCACCAAGAGTCATCTGTTCTGTTCTGAGGCTGCTGTCTTCTGGTAGCATTGATGGCAGCTTCGGCACCACCACCATGTAGCAGATTCCCAAAGGAAATGCCACAAGTTCTTGAGAGGAAGGCAACAAATTACAAGGAATTTCCCTTCTAATTACATATGCACTCACAAGTCACCACACATTTAATGGAACTTATACTTCCATGGATTTATTATTCTTCCAATGGGGGCCATGACCAGTCAGTCATCTTGACCCGTCATACCACCGAACTCCAACAACTCTGGAGGAGAGAGTGAGATTGATGACTCTGCATAGCTCTGCCTCACTTCAATCCAATTCACTTGAAAGTCAAGATGTCACCCTCCTAACATCACTGGTCCTCAAGAAGGAAGCAAAAACAACAATCTTCTTCTAACTCTCCCTTGGTGTGACCTATTATAGCAAAGAATAACATTGTGCTAAGAGCAAAAAAGCTTAGGACCCACCGCATAAAGTCAATGATATTGGAAGGAAAGTGAACTTGGGAAAGGAAAAAAAGGAAAGCATAAAGGGAAATTTAATAGTCCCTGCTATAAAGCTACTTACAGCCTGACTGAGAAGCCAGGCCACTAGGCAAACAGTAAAGTACAAGTGTTCTAGTCTGTTATGGTTTGATTAAAACAAAAAATGAAAATTTAGACAAGAATATAAGGCATATGAAAGGACTATGGGGAAGTAGCAGGTGAAAGAACAAGAAATAAGAGATTATGAGGGAGATTACTGTGGACTGTCATAAAGAAATGCAGAGAAGGTGAGAGTTAACATAAGACCTGAGGGTTGAGAGTGGGGTTTTAACTAGAGTAAGTGGGGTATAGAAGGTGGGGTCTAGGCAGAAAGAGCTGAAAAAGGGTAATGTGTGCTTTGACAAGCCTTGAAGAGCTGTATTGTAGATAGCTAGATGGTTCAGTGGATAGCAAGTTGGAGCCAAGAAGACTTGAGTTTGAATAATGCTTCAGACACTACATAGGTGGACTCGGGGCAAGTCACTTAACCACTGCCTGCCCCAGTTTTTTCAACTGTAAAATAGGGATAACCATAGGCCTTACTTCCCAGGGTTGTTTGAAGATCAAATGAGATAACACATGCATTATTTTGGCAAACCTTTAATTGTTGTGTAAATGCCTGTTATTATTATATAAATGTTAACTATTATAATAATTAAATGACTGCTCTGCTCCAACTTAGCTATGGAAATATCTTATGGTTGCATCAGTTCTTGCAAATCAGATCCTTACAAATAAAGCTGAGGATGATCCTTTCTATGTAAGTCATCAGAATCACTCAGTTAGTAATAACATGGTTTCTAATCTTTTTTTGTTGTTCGGTCATATCTGACGTTTTGTGACCTCATTTGGGGTTTTCTTAGTGAAAGATACTGAAATTGTTTGCCATTTCCTTCTCCAGTTCATTTTAGAGATGAGGAAACTGAGGCAAACAGGTTTAGAAGACTTACCCAGGGTCACACAACTCAGAAGTGTTTGAGGCCTAATCTGAACTCAGGTCTTCCTGACTTTAGTCCTGAAGCTCTATCTAGTCACCCTCTATCTTTTAAAGACCATTAACAAAGAAGAAAACCTCAGGATTCTTCCATATGGTATCTAAGAATCAGCCAGATTTTTTTCCTATTTTTGTTTAAATATAGTAGGTGAATAAATCTAGAAAGCAAAGGGAAAGATCATATTTCAGTTACCATCAAGGCTTGCAGCACGTTGGAGGAGGAGGAGCACGGGAGTAAGAGTCAGGAAATATGGATTCCAGGACTAGCTACTTACCTAGCCTTAAATCACTGAATGGGTATTGCTTTAGACAAACTGAGACTTGGAAAAGACCTTAGCTTAAAGAGGTCAACCTATGTCTTGCCACTGGACTCAGCTCTGAAGGAGATAGTGAGACTATTGACTTTGCACAGTCCTGCCTCACTTAAATCTAATTAACTTGCTAGCCAACACATCATCCTCTAGATGTTATTGGTTCACTTTAAGAAGGAAGGACAATCAACAGGCACTTGAATGAGTAACTCTAGCTCCTTTGGGTCTGTTTCTATTACATAGTGGGGGAAGTATAAAAGGTGCGTAAAATTCTGTTTCTTAGTGACCTAATCTTAGGAGGGTGAAAAATAGATCATGACCAAGCAAGAAAATTTAAAGGGGGTGGGGAGGAGGGACCGACAGGAAGGAGGAGATGCAGAAGAGAGACAGGGAAACAACATGAGAACAGAATATTCAGAAGAAGGAGTGGGTCAGTGCTATCAAGGGGAGCAAAAGTTTCAAGGAGTTCAAGGAGGAGGAATGCAAGCTCCATTCAATTTGGCTTTGGTGATCTTGGAAAGAGAGAGGAATCCTGGGATGAGAGATACTGTTGGATTTAGAGTCAGAAAGACCTGAGTTCAGTTCATGTCACTGACATTTGCTAGCTGAGTGACTCTAAGCAAGTCACTATACCTCCCTGAGTCAAACCTGCACATTTTAGCTGGCTAAAGACTTATATTGGTGGAAGGAGTTCCTACACAGAGGAATCACAGCTCGTTAACCTTGACCTGAGCCGCAAAAAGAATGGTGGATTCTGAAGACATTCCAAGAGATTAAGAAGTGAGTGGGAGGTGAGGAAGTGGAAGCAATATTATAGATGATAGAAATCTAGGGCAATAATTGAAGAGGATGGCAAAGACATTTAATTCGATTCAATAAACACTGAATAAATGTCTACTTGTGCAAGACAGAATGCTAAGCAATGGGATAACAAAGCAAAAAAAGGCAAAACCATTATTTCCCCAGAGTAGCATGCATTCTCTTCCTTAGCCTCTGGAAGCTCATGGCTGATCTGGAAAGACAATATCGGTCCAAAGATAATCATATTGTTATGATAATCAATCAACAAGTATTTATCAAATGCCAACTATGTGCCAGGCATTGTGCCTTTGAGGCATTCTGGACACAAAAACAAAAACCTTTCCTGCCTTTAAGAAGCTTACGATACAGAGAAGATAATGTATAGCTATATAAGTACAGGCAAAATATATTATACTTTAATTGCTACACAGGTGGTATCCTGCAGTGAAGGCAGCTGAAGCAGACACTGTGGAGCACTTAGAGTTTGATCAAACATCAGACAACAAGGTCACCCACTGCATCCTGGGGCATCACCTATAATAATGACTTTTGTCTTGCCACTGGACTTCAGTGACTGAAAGAGTGAGTGAGGCTGAAGACTTCATACAACTCTTCCTCACTTAAATCCAATTCATGCACAAGTCAGGATGTCATCTCATTATGTCATTGGTCCTATTCCAAAACAATGGGCCAATAGTAACATGGGTGGTATCATTGTTATTGTTGTTGTCAAAGATAACCAATGACACCAGGAAGGAGATGTCATGACTTACAAGTGAATTGGATTTAAGTAAAATAAGGCTATGCAAAGTCACCAGCCTCACTCTCTCCCCTCCAAAGCCATCTGGCTCCAGTGATAAGACACAGATCAGGAAGACTGGAGATGGCCCCAGATACAGTGGGAGACCTTGGTCTTTTTATCTAAGGTTTTCCCAGGACTCAGTTTTTCTGAGGCAACACCCATTCAGTGATTAGGCTAGGTAAGAATGAGGCAAAAGTTTTACTTAGTCAAAAAAAAATCAATCTGGGAGGGGAAGACCCTCAGGGTTTCTTGCCAGAACTGAAACAATTGCTTTTACTTACACTCGGAGCCATTAAACCCAAACAAATGACCTATAGAGGCTTGGGCTGGGACTTATTATTGGTCAACCAGTGAGAGCCAGAGTGATTGGGTTTAAGGCATATTAAAGTAGCTGCATCTGATTCCCAAAGAGTCTCAGGGAAGGAGGGAGGGAGGGAAGGAAGGGAGGGAGGGAGGGAGGGAGGGAGGGAGGAAGGAAGGAAGGAAGGAAGGAAGGAAGGAAGGAAGGAGTATTGCCCAACTAGAAATGGTAAGTTGGGTCTCCAGTGGGAATTACTCACAGATTATTGTCTGTCCTTCATTTTTGAAGAGGACCAATGACATCAGGAAGGTAATGTCTTGACTTGTAAGTGAAATGGATTTAAGTGAGGCAGGACCATGCAAAGTCACCAGTCTTACTGTCTCTTCCAGAGTCATTTGGGTCCAGTGGGTAAGACATAGATCAGGACAACTGAAGATAGCCCTGCTAGTGGTTTAGATAATAAGTACAAAGAGGAGTTCAGAAGTAAAAGAAATAACTTTCACCTGAGGTAATTAGGGAGGGTTTAATTTAAGAAGATATATATAAGCTGAATCTTGAAAGAGGGGTAGAATTTCAATAGACAGAGATAAGTGAGGGCATTTCAGTTGGGAAGAAACGTGTAAGAGGAGAACCACTCAAGACTCTATCCAGGAAGGTTTTGGTTGTTCCTAGAGGACTTTATGACAATGTTTCTGGGGCAAATATGTTAAGGAAGGATAGCATTATAGGTGATACGTTTCCAAGGAAATAGTTACCCAGGGCTTTGGTAGCTAACCACAATATAGGATTTGCCTATTATGGAAGCAGGGCTTCCCAAGTCTTCCAAACAGAATCTCAGGCTTTTAACACAATGCGTTAACATTTCAATTTCACGAAGGGCATTTAATGTGCTATCCATTTTATATCCTTTCTTTGAGTGCTGACAAGTTCAGCTAGCTTCACTAGCTACAAAAGAACTAGGTAAATGGTGATGTATTTTCCATATTTGTCAAGAAACAAAAAGTCAGCAAGCAATGATAATGACATTGGGAATTTCATGTGGTACATGATCAGAAGTTTTTTTTTAATTTCCAAAGTTTAAAATAGTAAATATTCCCCTCAAAGGAGAATCTTGAAGAAGACTCAATTGGTGACATAAGTAGGCAAGCAAGTCTATTGGATGATTTAAATGTTGAGCTACTCAAAGATAGCCTGTGGTTAAGTATGAATGACCGTTGGGGAACCTTTGCCCTTTTCCCAGCTCTTGAGGTATTTTATTTTACTCCCTATTCAGGGTACTCTGATATGGGTGGTTGCATGGTACAGTGTAAAAAGTGATAGTTCCCTATATATTTGAGCAACAATGGCTGAGTCAAATTTATAAAAATAAGAGCCGTTCCCCAACTGATAAATGGTCAAAGAATATAAACAGGTGATTTTCAGAAGAAGAAATCAAGGTTATCAATAATCACATGAAAAAAATGCTCTAAATCACTACTTATCAGAAAAAATGCAAATTAAAACAACTCTAAGATACCACCTCACACCTATCAGATTGGTTAAAATGGCAGAAAAGGAAAATGACAAATGCTGGAGGAAAAAGTGGGATGCTTAATGCACTGTGTTGGTGGAGTTCTGAACTGATCCAACTATTCTAGAGAACAATTTAGAACAATGTCCAAAGGACTATAAAACAGTGCCAGCAATACCAGTACTAGGCTGCATCCCAAAGTGATCAAAGAAAAGGGGAAAGGACCCATATGTACAAAAATATTTATAGCAGCTCTTCTCATGGTGGAAAAGAATTGGAAATTTAGGGAATGCCCATTAATTGGGGAGTGGCTAAAAATGTTGTGGTATGGGGTTGTGATAGAATACTATTGTGCTATAATGCTATAATACTATTGTGCTATAAATGATGAGCAGGATGCTTTCAGAAAAACCTGGGAAGTCTTATATGAACTGACATAAAGTAAAGTGAGCAGAACACAGGAGAACATTATATACAGCAACAACAGTATTGTCACTACCATCAGTTGTGAAAAACTGGGCTACTCTGATCAAGACAATGATCCAAGACAACTCCAAAGGACCCATGATGAAAAATGCTATCCACCTCCAGATAGTAACATACTTTTTTCATTTGTTTTATTTTTCTTGGGGTTGTGTGTGTGTGTGTGTTTACAACATAGCTAATATAGAAATATGTTTTATTTGACTTCACATATATAATCGATATATTGCTTGCCTTCTGAAGGGGAAGGGGAGGTGCAGGAGGGAATGACAGAATTTGGAACTCATTTTTTTAAATGAATGTCAAAATTTTCTAATGTAATTGGGAAATATATATGTGTGTGTATCTATATATGTAGATAAAGATAAACACACACATGCGTGCATGTGTGTTTGTGCATGATTGATGGCCAGTCAATTAGAAGGGATTTTGCCTTGAATCCTGCCACTTACTAACCTGTAAGACCTTGCGCAGGTAACTATGCCTACCTTGGCCTTAATGTCCTCCTCTGTAAAACGAAGACAACAATACCAATAGTGCCCACCTTATAGGGCTAATGTGAGAATTAAATGAGCAAAGGTATGTGAAGCCCTCATAAACCATAAAGCACTGTACAAATGGGCTTGGTAGCATTTCTAATTCTCCGAGTCGGGGAGGTCAGTGAGAAGAAATTGAGGACATTGGACAATAGAATAAATAACAAAATCCAAAGGAAAACAAAAGCTAGCAGTACTCCAGGGAGCTGTGAAGTACATATGCCAAGTTAGAGCCAAAAGACAGTTCAGTTAAGTACCCAGGGAATGAAGTATCAAATGACAGTCAGGATAAAGAACAATGAGTTTATCCCATTGGCTGAGCCTTTATCAGGAATCCTGCAGTTCTACTCCTTTAAATTTCTATGACTGAGGCATAAACAATGACTGGTCCAAGCCAAATAATATTTTCTCTCCACCCTCTAGCCTTTAGGTGGTAACTTTGGTTATTCCATTCAAAGAAGATTCTATAGTTAAAGGTAAAAGCTTGGTTGAAGAGTTTTAAACAGTAGTTAATTCACAAATTGGTATTTTTTTTTAATTGGACTTGTGGGAGCCAAGATGGCAGCATATGCAGTAAATCACTGTAGCTCTCTCCCATATTCCCTCCAAACAACCAAAGAACCAAAAAATGGTGCCCCAGAATAAATCCTGGAAGAGTGGAACTGGCAGAAAGCTAGGGTGGAACAGTCTTTTAGCCAGGGAGACTTGGAGGATGGGCAAGAGGTCCATCTCACTCAGGTGAAAGGACAGCACGTTCTAGGACAGGAAGCATCCCAGCAAGCCAGCAGTAAGCCCCACCTCAGCATTTAGGTTTGATCTGTTTCTTCTTCCACAACTGTGATAAATATGGAAATATTTTATATAATAGCATATGAATAAACCATATAAAACTGCCTGCCATTTTCAGAAGAGAGGAGGAGAGAGAGAGGGAAGGAAGGAGAAAAATTTGGAACTCAAAATCTTGTAAAAATAAATGCTAAAAATTTTCTTGATTTGTAGTTGTGGGAAAAGATAAAATACTCTTTAAAGAAAAAAAATCTCTTTACTAAATCTGGAGTTCCCCATGGTATGTAAAAGCAGTTTTTCCCAGTCAGCATTCATCTCAACACTAGTGAGTTTTCCTTTGTGTCTTTCTCTCCTTCCCATTTTTCTACCTTCTTCCCTTCCCCTCAGTAAGATATAATTCATGATTTGAATACTATATATCTTCTAGTGAGTTGTTTTTGTGTTTTGTTTTTTGTTTTTGGAGTAGGTGATCTGTACTTATGATATCCTCAACCTGAGGAATTTCCAGTGAGGAAACTCTCTCCACAATGTAACTGAGACACTCCTCTACCTGTGACTTTACAAATCACTTTACCTCCCTGGTCCTCAGTGAAAATTGGATTAGATAGCCTTGGAGTTCTTTCCCAGTCCTAGTTTGCAATTAGAGTGACCTGGGTTCAAATCCTGCCTCAAACATTCAATAGCTGTGCAACCCTGGGCAAGTTGAGATCCCCTCCTGGACTTCAGTATGCTCATTTATAAAATGAGTGGTTGAACTCTTATGGCCTCTGAAATTCCAGTTCTGAAATCTATGTTCTAATGACTAGAGTTAAGAGGCTCTTCTGGGATACTGAGACATTAAGTGACTTGTTCATGGTGACCCAGCTAATATATGTCAAGGGTAGGAACTGAAACCAGGTCTTGACTCTAAGGCTAACTGCCCCATCTACTACCCCAAACCACCCATCAGCAGACTGTGAATGTGGTGTATCTATTGCATAAATTATTACATTCCTTGTTCTTAATGTTAAACACTAGTGATCTAAGCACCTTACATTTTTGCAGTGGGCTATACACACAGAACCTAGTTCAGATGCATTTAACCATCCTCTCCAGAATGAATGTGAAAATGAGAAGAATGAAGTGGATTTCCTTGTGAGGTCAAAGATTATCTTTTGTCAAGATCATAAATCTGAGATTTAGAGCTAGAAAGGACCTTGGGGGCCACTGAATCAAACACCCACATCGGTCTGTGGTTCCATTCTCTCAAAGAGGGAAACTTCCTCACAGTGGTTTTTTTTTTAGCTTAACAACATGTAAAGAAAAGAAATAAAGATCAAAAGGTTTTATTGTTCTTAATGCTCAGAGAGTTAAGCATTCCTCTCTTTGGGAGAAGGCCATTCCAAACCTTCTTTCTTGCATATTGTTCTGCCTTCTGTTTGCCTGCCTGTTGTTAGAGATGCTGCTACTTAGCCTGGTGCTATTCCGGAAGGAAGGCTGCTTTCCCAGCCTGAACAAGACCAGAAATTCACTACAAGGGACTCCCAGATAATCAGTTCATAATTTCAAAGCAAAGTCTTCTGCACATGTGCTATGATCTCCAACAGGCTCTAATCAGCATGCCAGGAAACAAGGCACTGAGGGGGTTGATCCTAAGCAAGGAACTATATTTAACACACCACTGCATTTTCAAGTACATATTTCACTAAATCTTAGCCAATAAACACAATATAGCACAATAAACGGGCACTACAGAAGTGCTGTTGTTGTTATTCAGAGATAATTCAAGAAGCATTTCAGATGGCTTTGGTTTTCTCAGTGTAAAATTACAAGATTGAAAAATCACTGTCTAGTGAGTAACTCCATTGAAAAACACCATCCACATCTTAGTCAATGGCAGTTTTTATATTCTGGTAAAGAAGAGGCCTTCACCCACTCACCACCAACTGCTACCAACTTCTCTTCTTAGGTGTGAAAAGAAGAGGCAGGACCAGTGCACTCCAATATGTGCCTATAATAATTTATTGGCATTCACCCAGGAAGTTGAAAACTATGAGACCTTGCCTCTATTGACAGGAGGCAGAGAAAAGGACTGGGAAAGAAAGTGGACTGGGGCAAAAAACTAAGTGTTAATCCTTGAGATTTAAAATAAAAATGTCCTAACCTGCTTTCATTATGTCTTAATTTCTTTTTTGAGAGAGGAAATCAATACATGTGATAGCATCAGCATAAGGAATTCCTGATATGCAAAGTTCCTTTACAGGGATAGATCAGTCAGTCATATATAGCTTAGAGTCTTAGAGAATGCCTTGGGGCATTGAGAGGTTTAGTGATATCCCATAGGATGAAACTTGAACTTATCGGGCTGTTCCTAACTTTTTTTATCCACTATGATAGGCTGCCTAGCATAATATTTGGCACACAGTAGGAGCTTAATAAATGATTACTGATTATCTCATACTTTGTGATAGTAGAATAGATAATTATTTTGCCTAGAACTGCTAGGCAGGGATCATAGGATGACCAAAGAACTTCCACTGCTGAACAGAACAGGAAAATCCAAGTTCTGAGAGCCCTTAGTTGGCCTTTAGTCTCACCCCAAAGACTCCAGATGGTACATCTAGGAGAAATCTGTAGGAGTTACAAAGACACAGATTTAGACTTAATGAAGGGAAAATTTCCTAACAATTAGAGTGATCCAAAGGTGGAATGGACAGCCTTGGGAGACAGCAAGTTCTCCTTCAACGGAGGTTTTCAAACCAAGGTTGTAATCTATTTTGTCAAGTATATTATAGAGGGGGTTTTATTTCATGTATTACATAGAATAAAAAGCCTCTGAGGTCCCTTCCAACTCTATACTTGGAGGACTCCTTTCTGGGTCAGGAGGGGAAAGTGCCAAGTCTTCTATTTATGCCACTTGGAGGATCATGGAATCACCTGCTCCCTAATTCTAAACCTTCCTAGTAACCAGCTCACATGGGCAAAAACATCAGTTCCATGTCTCTTGCACTGACTTCACAAAGCAGGCTGCAAGTCTGAAGCCTTTCCGCTACTCCTTGCCTTGTTGCTTTGACATCTAGCTGAAGGAGAGAATACTTGATGTATAAAAAAGCTGAAGTGAAAAATGACTAGAAAGGAGAAGAAAATGTGACCTAAACTGTTGGCTGCCTTGACCTGATTAGACAGAAGGATACATTTCCATTGAACTTCAGCCAAGGAATGCTCAGAAAGAGTAACAGAAGGGAATGTCAGAACTCACTGAATTGGAGCTTGGCTCAGTCAGGATCTCTATTACTGTAAAAATATGATGCCCAAATCAGAGGATGACATTAGAGGGCCACTGCACCACCCCCCTCCTTTTCTGGCCATGCATCTCACTGGGAATAACCTTTACATCCCTTATTCCATGCAGTTCTCCACTGATGATATGTCTCAGCCTACTTAGGCCTGCCGTGCACTTCTCCATCACCCTTTCAGTATCCACAACTGCAGTTCTTCT
This sequence comes from Petaurus breviceps papuanus, assembly GCF_028583685.1. NCBI lineage: Eukaryota > Metazoa > Chordata > Mammalia > Diprotodontia > Petauridae > Petaurus > Petaurus breviceps. The sequence continues at coordinate 31,989,179 of NW_027185761.1, read as the reverse complement.
TAGGTGCAGGTAGAAGGCCTTAGACACTTACCAGCTGTGTGACCCTCAGCAAATCATTTAACCTATTTGTCTCAGTTTTCTCATCTGAACAATGGGAGTGATAATAATAGCACCTACCTTCCATAGTAAGATAATAATTGTAAAGTGCTTAGCACAGCACCCAGCACACAGAAAGGACTAGATAAATGTTAGTTTTTTTATTAATATTATTATTATTATTACCATGATTCAAAACCATATAACAGTACTAGAAGAATATTTGTCATTAAAAAAATGAGCCTTTTTTTTGGAAACTATTGGGAATTGATATTAGATGGTACCATAATCCTTTCATGTTAGCAGCTAGGTGGTGGATAGAATGATGGATTTAGAGTCAGGAAGACTTGAATTGAAATCCTACCCCAGTCACTAGATACATGACCCTGGTCAGGTTACTTAACTCTCAGTCTCAATTTTCTCATCTATAAAATGGGGATAATAATAATAATACCTACTTCAGGAGGTTGTTGTAAGGATCATTTGAGATAATATATAGGATGTCCCAAAAGTCTTAGTGGAGGTTTAAGCTTTAATTGGTTAATCCCACATAAGTCTTTAGGAGCACCTTGTATGTAAAGTGCTTTGTAACCCTTAAAGCATTATACAAATATTAACTATAATTTATTTTTCACTTTCAACATTTTATTTCATCTTAAAATTTAACTGGCTTATGAAATATTGAAAATAAAAGAAGTAAAAAATGGTTTTTTAAAGCACTGTCCAGAGTCCCAAAGAGAATCCTACCTCTTGTTTCCTTTTATTCCATTATAAGACCAGTCCGTTGTCTATTTACAATGTCTACCTAAGACATGTGTACTGAGGGGCATCTGGTTGTTGATCAAACTCCATAGTCTGGACAATCGGCATTCTTCATCTACTTGGTTTTTCCTTTATGGATAGTCAGATCTTAGGAAGGTTCAGCAGGGTTACAAGGTTACAGGATTACAATGTCACCTCTAGAGAACCACATTATCTATGAGGAGTCTGTCCTGAATATCAATCAATAAATAAGTTTTATTAAGTTTGTACTATGTGCCAGCAACGCGCTAGGGAGCAGAGATACAAAGACACAAGCAAATTAGTCCCTGACATTAAGGGGATTGTGGAAAATAGCATCTATATAAATAAATACAAGATATATGCAAAGTATGTAGAAAGTAATTTCTGGGTAAGGAGGAGAGGTCTGTTAGGAAAGACCTAACATAAGAGGTAACATTCAAGTTGAGCTTGGAAGGAAGCCAGAGACTCTTTTTCTTTTTTTAATAACTTAAATAGTGTTTTATTTGCCTGAAAGGTGAGTGGGTGAATATGTTAGCTTGTATAATCTTTTTGTTGTTGCTGTTTATTTTTATTAATTAATTTTTAGTTTTCAACATTCACTTACATAAGATTCTGTGTTCCAAATTTTCTCCCCATCTCTCCCCTCCCCCTACCCCAAGATAGCATGCATTTGGATTACCCCTTCCCCCAATCTGTCCTCCCTTCTATTACTTCCCCCTTCTCTTATCCCCTTCCCTTCAATTTTCCTGGAGGGCAAGATAGATTTTTATACCCCATTCCCTGTGTATCTTATTTCCCAGTTGCATGTAAAAACAATTTTTAACATTCATTTTTAAAACTCTGTGTTCCACATTCTCTCCCTTCCTTCCTCCCCACCCACGCTCATTGAGAAGGCAAGCAATTCCATACAGGTTATATACATGTGTAGTCATGCAACACACTTTCAAAACAGTCAAGTTGTGAATGACTATATTTCCCTCCATCCTGTCCCACCCTCTATTTATTCTAGTCTCTCCTTTGGCCTGTCCCTCCTCAAAAGTGTTTACTTCTGATTATACCCTTCCCCAATGTGCCCTCCCTTCTATTATCCTCCCCTTCTTAACCCCTTCCCCCCTACTTTATTTTAGGGTAAGATAGATTTCAATACCTAATTGAGTATGTATGTTATTCCCTCATTAAACAAAATCTGATGAGAATAAGGTTCACTCATTCCCTCTTACCTCCTCTCTCTTCCCCTCCATGTAAAAGCTCTTTCTTTCCTCTTTTATGCGAAATGATTTAATACCTTCTACCTCTCCCTTTTTCCTTCTCCAAGTAGATTGCTTTCTCACCCATTAATTTTATTTTTAGATAGCATCCCTTTATATTCAACTCACCCTGTGCCTCCCCTTTCTCTACATATATAGATATATATAGATAGGTAGATAAATACAAATATAGATATATTAAGAGAGAGAGAAAGAGATCCCCTCCAACTACTATAATACTGAGAAAGGTCTCATGAGTTTAAAATATCAGCTTTCCATGTAGGAATATAAACAGTTCAACTTTAATAAGTCCCTTGTGATTTCTATTTCCTGTTTATCTTTTCATGCTTCTCTTGATTCTTGTATTTGAAAGTCAAATTTTCTGTTCAGCTCTGGTCTTTTCATCAAGAATGCTTGAAAGTCCTCTATTTCATTGAATATCCATATTTTCCCATGAAGGATTACACTCAGTTTTGCTGGGTAGGTAATTCTTGGTTGTAATCCTAGCTCCTCTGATCTCCAGAATATCATATTCCAAGTCCTTCAATCCCTTAATGGAGAAGCTGTTAGGTCTTGTGTTATCCTGATTGCATTTCCATAATACTCAAATTTTTTTCTTTCTGGCTGCTTGCAATATTTTCTCCTTGATCTGGGAACTCTGGGATTTAGCTACAATATTTCTAGGAGTTTTCCTTTTGGGATCTCTTTCAAGAGATGATAGGTGGATTCTTACAATTTTCTATTTTGCCCTCTGGTTCAAGAATATCAGTGCAGTTTTCCTTGATAATTTCTTGAAAGATGATGTCTAGGCTCTTTTTTTGATCCTGACTTTCAAGTAGTTCAATGATTTTTTTTGCTTTGTAGAGGGGGGAAGGCAGGGCAACTGTGTTTAAGTGACTTGCCCAAGGTCACATGGCTAGCAAATGTTAAGTGTCTGAGGCTGGATTTGAAATCAGGTCTTCCTGACTCCAGGGCTGGTGCTCTATTCACTGTGCCACCTAGCTGCCCAGGTCCAATAATTTTTAAATTATCTCTCCTGGATCTATTTTCCAGGCCAGTGGTTTTTCAAATGAAATATTTCACATTGTCTTCTATTTTTTCATTATTTTGGTTTTGTTTTATAATTTCTTGATTTCTCATAAAGTCATTTGCTTACATATGCTCCATTCTAATGTTTAAGGAATTATTTTCTACAGTGAGCATTTGGACCTCCTTTTCCACTTGACCAATTTTTCTTTTTAAGGCATTTTTCTCCTCATTGGCTTTTTGGACCTCTTTTGTCATTTAGGTTAGTCTATTTTTAAGGTGATATTTTCTTCGGCATTTTGGGAGATATCCTTTAGCAAGCTGTTGACTCGTTTTTTCATTATTTTCTTGCATCACTCTCATTTATCTTTCCAATTTTTCCTCCACTTCTCTTATTTGATTTTCAAAATCCTTTTTGAGCTCTTCCATGGCCTGTGACCAACTCATATTTTTCTTGGAGGCTTTGGATGTAGGAGTCTTGACCTTGTTGTCTTCTTCTGGTTGTATATTTTGATCTTCCTTATCACCAAAGTAAGATTCCATAGTTTGATTTTTTCTGCTGCTTTCTCATTTTCCCATCAATTACTTTCCCTTTGAGCTCTTTGTTAAGGTAGGGCTCTGCTTCCAGTGTAGAGAGTATACTGTCACAAGCTTCAGGGGTTTTCTGTAGCTATTTTCAGAGACATTTCTAGGGACCTGTAAATTTTCAGTTCATCCAAGGTGGCATGATCAAAGGAGAGGTGTTTACTCCTCTCCTGACATGTGCTCTAGTCTGTAGTGGCCACAAGCACTTTTTTCTGCCTTGAAACTGTGAAGAGGATTCCCTTTCCACTGCCACTACAAGCTCCACCACATCAGTATGCCACCCAGGACTGCGACCCAGATCCAAGCAAGGCAAAGCAAGAGAATCCTGCCTCAGTGATTGCAAAGAGACTTCTGAAATCCCCCTCATCAACTGCTCAATCCCCCCACCATATGTGGGCCAAGAGCTCCAGAAGCAGCCACTGCTGCTGCCATCTCTACCTCCCCAGGGCTGGGACTGGACCTTGTTCCTCTATCACCCAGGTCTGACAGACTCTTCCTACTAACCTTATAAGTTGTCTTTGGTATTTGTCAGTTGAGAAGTCTGGAAACCATCATTGCTGCCAGTGATTCAATGCCCAAAACGCTCCAGGTTTGCTGGAGGCTCCATGTATGCTGGCACTAGACTGTGCTTCTCTCCCTACCCAGTATAATAGACCTTTTCTTTTGACCTTCCAGGCTGTGTTGTTCTAGAAATCTGTTTCAGTCTGTCATTTTGTGGGTTATGATGCTCTATAATTTGTTTAGAGTCATTTTTACAGGTATTTTGAGGAGTTTGGTGGAGATCTCAAGCAAGTCCCTGCTTTTACTCTTCCATCTCTGCTTCATGGAGGCCAGAGATTTTAAGAGGCAAAGATGAGAAGGGAATGCCTTCCACGCATGGAGGATTGGCTGGGCAGGCACAGAGATGGAAGATTGAATGTTGCATAGGACAAAGCATTTTGGCTGATTTGGCTGGAAAATATCTGACAGGAAGAGGAGAAATTTCCAGTAAGCCTGGAAAGGTAGGCTGAAGCCAGATTGTAAACTTTAAATACCAAACAGAGGAGATTGTGATTTAACTTAGAGGTAACGGGGAGCCATTAAAGCTTTTAGAGTGGGAGAAGGACAGTGACAGATCTGTGCTTTAAGAAAATCATATTGGTGCTTGGTTGGAGGGTGAATTGAGGAAGGGAAAGACTTGAGGCAAATACATCAGAAAGGACCATGCAATAGTCCACACAAGTAACAAAGCCCTGTACTAGACTGTAAGTGGACAGAAGGGGACAGTAAGTTAGTCAGTAAACTAAGATTTATTTAATGAAGCACACACTGAGTCCCTGCTCCAAGAAGCTCACAGTCTAATAGGGAAGACAACATGCCAACAACTAATGGGCAAATGAGATATACAAAAGGACAGATGTAGGAGATATAATAGAGGTAGAAAAAACCAATGAGACTTTGAAGCTCATTGGCCAGAAGGGAATGGAGGGGTTGGTGAAGGAGAGTGAAGATCTGAGGATGTCTTCAAAGTTGTTAATGTAGGTGACTGAAAAGATGGTGGTGCCCCTGACAGAAAGAGGAAAATAGATATATTCTCCAAGATGTTGGCAAATGCCTCTAGAGATCAAGTCTCCTTGCTTGATGTTTTGCCTGATAGTAACATTCAAAAGGTTGTGGGGAAAAAATCATGTATGTAGTTACATATTCCAATGTGTCTTGTAGGATTTTAACTTAAATACAAGAGAAATATTGGAGAAGAGTTTTTTAAGATAATATTTTGCTCTAGCAAATAAAATCTATAGTTGTATACATATCATATGCAAAACACTAAAGAGTGCTTGCCCTTGATGAGCTTATGTTCTACTGGGTGGGATAAAATATATGCACTGATAAGCAAATGGAAAATATATGCAGTGTGATTTTTCAGAAACACAAAGAGAGACAGAGGAGGAGGAAGAAGAGGAGAGGGAGGGAGGAAGGGAGAGAGGAAAAAAATATATACATACACACACACACACACACACACACACTAAAGTAATTTCCAGACATAAATAATACTAATTTGGGGAAGGGGGAGTCAGCAAAGGACTCCTATTAAGAGCTAGGATCTGACTTTTCATTCCCTGCAACTATAGACTAAAAGAAGAGAAACTTGATGGAAAAGTAGGAACTCTAAGACATTGAAGTAGGAAGAGAATTCCTTCCACACATACAGAAATAGATTAAGCAGTGGCATAGGTGCTAGAATGTAATATACTGGGAACATTTAGTAGCCTAGACATTTCACCGAATCATAATCTTGAAGAATTATCATAGAAATGTCAAAGTCTAGCTATTTGTAGGACTTTTATGGGCCTGGTAACAATAAAAACAACTTATTTTCTATGTATCAGGCTAACTAAGTTTGGAAAAGCTCATTGACACAGGTCTTTTACCAGGTCAGGGAAGAGCTGCCATTTCTTTTATAGAGGCACTAGTCACAAATCTCTTTCTACAGAGATTCAAGAGCCTGGGAAAGGTTTCCTGCGCCAACAAGATTTCAACACAACATAAAATAACCCAATCATACCCAAGAGATGAAGGAGCAACCAGTCAATTTAAAGAGTCTGGAAAATGGGAGAATGAGAATGGTTTACATCAGTATACAAATGATGGGCATACTCAAAGTACACAATTTAAGGCAAACTCCCAAAACAAAAGTACTATCAAAACATAAATTGTCAGAATCACAACTAATGGGCATATACAAAGGGCATCATTTGAGACAACCTCCCAAAACAAAAGGAAGTATTGTCAAGATGTAAGTTGATGCTATTGAAAGGCCTAAGTCACCCTTTTGAAAAAGAATATTACAGCACCACAACAATATTTCTCAATGCAGAAAATCTCATGAGAATCCCCAAAGTTATTGGTCCATCAGTTCTAAAAGATATCTCTGTCTTGAGAGAAAACAAATGAAAGGCTTTGTCAAAATCCCTCCTGTAAAACAGTGGATGGATGCTGACCCCACGCTATATATTACAGGTGAAATACTACCATAGCAATACCTTCAGCTCCAATACAATTTGGCTGCCACTGAATTCAAGATGGGAGGTCCCCCAAATTCCTGGAGCTATAGCTCTTGCTAGAATTACAAGGCATTCTGCTGCAACTGGAGTTCACCCAAAAATGCATGATTTACTTTAAGCACCCTCAAATTTTAAAGAAAGGCATACTCTATCACTGGGGTTTATTTAGTTTGCTTACCTTGTTGGGGTTTTTAAAAGAGTGTTCCTAGGGAATTTTACTGACAGACTCATAAATGAGGGTGAATGAATGTCAATTCAGATAAAGATATTAATTAAAGGAAAATTGACTGCTGACATTTCTGCAAGTTCAGGAAAGTAGATCAGATATGAATTTGAAAGAAGAGAGAAGGTCAAGGTGACAGTCCATGTGCCAAGAAGTTTGTTAAACCTTTATTTGACATTGCTGAGATATGTGAAATTTCATTGGAATTTCCTGGAACAATATCAACACAAAGCCATTAGCAAAACACCTTGAAGATGAGATGCTAGACTAGAAGGGGGATTACACATGTGATTTTACTGATATAGGAAGCCTCCAGAAAGGAAGTTCCTCCAGTAATGAAGATTACCACCTCTAAGAGATTAAGTGACCTACTTGTGTCCATATGTGTCAGAATTATAACTAGAACCCAGGCCTTTCTGGTTTTGAGGCCAGCTCTCTATCTACTGTACCAGAAATGGAATGACTTGCCTCATGAGTCACCTGCTACTGGAGGTCATCAAGTGGAAACTAAATGATCAATCATGCCTGAGAAATATTGCAGAAGAGATTCATGGTTCAGGTAGATTTGGGATTAGAAGATCTCTAAGCACCATTTCTTAGAGAAAATAAGACTTTCCCATCAAAATGTTATTAGCACGTTATGTAGTAGAATAGGTAAGTAGGCCAGTATGGATGGGGTGAAGATTGTGTGGAAGAAAGTAATGTTTGGAAAAGGCACTGGATTTGCAAAGAGAGGACTTGAATTCAGGTCTCACCTTTGCCATTTACTAGCTGTGTGGCTTTGGACAAGTATCCTCTACTGCAAAATCAGAAGATCTGATTATCTGATAATGACTGTGATCCATTCTAATTCATAATCTACAAACTTCTGTTTCATTTCTTCTAAGCCTTGTTCTATATGATATCTGACTGTTTTGCATTTCTTATGGGTATAGGAACTAAGACCCATGGTTTCATTTGTGTTGGGAGATCTGAGGTGAGGAACTTCTTTTCTAGGGCAGGTTGGCATCTTCTCTGAAATGTAGGCACTGAGAGGTGAGTGATTTGTCCTAGGTCACAGTCAGCATATATCAGAGACTTGAACCCAGATCCTCTTGACTTTGAGATGGCTCTCTATCCATGCTTCCACATTTCCTATAGTGACTAATCAATTCATCTATTCAGTTATTTTAATAATGATATAAAGAAAAAGAAACGTCGACTAGACTATGTCCTTTGCACAATTCATCAGCAAGCATTTTTTATTAAATACTTTCCATGTGGCAGGTACTGTGCTACACAGCGGAGACACAAATTCAAAAGCGAGACAGCTCCTGCCCTCAAGAAGCTTATTTCTCTTTTTAAAATCCTCCTTAGATCCCATATCTCCACTACCTCTGGTCCTACCTCTTTTTTCTCTCCCTTTCTCAGTCACATTCCTTGAAAATCCATCTTCTCAGCACTTCCACTTCTCATCCATAGACTCCAGGATGGCTTCTGATTTCATCGTGCTTTCTCTGAAGTTGCTGGCGATCTTACTGCCACACTTAATGGCTTCTTCCTCTCACTCTTTGTCCCTCTTAACTTCTAGGTAGCATTTAACACTGCTGTCCACCTTCTCCTCCCAGCTGCTCTCTCTTTCCTCTCTGGGTTTTCATGATACTTCTTTCTCCTCACTGTCCTTCTACCTATCTCATCCCACCTTGTCATCCTTCACTCTCTCATCACCCATGTCATGTTCACTAACTGTGAGTGCACAACATGGCTTTGTCCTGGGCCCTTTTTTTCTTTCCATTCTTTTATTTGATGAGCTTATCAGTTGCCATGAATTCCCTGTTTGCTGTTGTTTGTCCATTTTTTTTTTGCTTTTTTTATTTTGGAGGGAGGAAGGTAGGGCAATTGGGGTTAAGTGACTTGCCCAAGGTCACACAGCTAGTTCTGTGTTAAATGTCTGAGTCCAGATTTGAACTCAGGTCCTCCCGACTCCAGGGCTGGTGCTCTATTCACTATGCCACCTAGCTGCCCCTGTCCTTCATTTTTGAAGAGAAGCAATGACATCACAAAGGTGATGCCATGACTTGCAAGTGAACTGGATTTGAAAGAGGCAGGGTTATAAAAGTCACCAGCCTCTTTCTCTCCTCTGGAGTCATTTGGGTCCAGCGGCAAGATAGAGATCAGGAGGACTAGAGATGGCCCCACATGCAGTGGGAGACCTTGACCTTTTTAAGCTAAGGTCTTTCCCAGGTCTCAGATTGTCTGAGGCAATGCCCATTCAGTGATTAAGGCTAGGTAAGAAACGAGGCAAAGAATGGCCTTTGTGACCTAGGACTACTCTATTCCCCCTTTTGGCCCCTGCAACTAACATCCAAAAATAGCTAACTCAACTTTCTCAATTAATACTGGTAGTTTTCAGCCAGGACTAACATGACCTATTGATGCCACTTGATGATATCAAACTTGACACGTGTAGGAATTTGCCAGGTATTTATAAATCCTGGTTATACTGCCTTTTATCACATTCCTTTTTTTTTTTTTAATAAATATGATACTGTTGACACATCATCTTCAGCCACACTTTTGTTTTTCTTTTAGTAGTAGGAATAGGTTCACTGTGATTGATTCATAATTTCTCTCCCAATCTCCTTTGTGATCAGCCATGCATTTTCAAGGTTAATGCCAGATAAGTGAGAAGCAGAGCAAAGGTGAACTTGCTCAAGTTGGCACCAAGTTCAAGATCTTGTCCTCATTAGAAGAGTACCATTTATAGTGGCCACTCAAATGCATGTTATCGATAATGATAATGGCTGGTTTAATACTCATCTACTGAAAGTGACAGGTCTAGCTGTGACTCATCCACCAATCCAGCTGATTCTTCCTCATTAAAAAGTTTTAAAATCAAGTTGTTGCATTATTTATGATGAACTACCAACGCACCAGGAATAAATCTTTCTTGCCCCCTATATGTATGCCAGGACTTTATTGCCATATCCTTCATCATTATGAATTATTTTTTCAATATAATTTTGATGATACCATCTGCCATATTCTTCTCTCCACTTTTGGGTGGTGGCTGCTGTGATTACAAATAGCATTTTTGGCACCTCCTTTTATAAAGCAATAGCACCGATAAACATTTAAAGTATTGCACTGCAGCAGTTCAAGAGGAAAAAGTCTTATAAAATCATCTAATGGCATATGGTATGGCTCATAAACTTAGGCATGAGTTTGCAGTGTCATCTCAATTGTATATAAACTATTGCATCATCTAAGAGTGGAAGCAAAATGAATTTATGTTCATCCTCAGGTTCTGCAAATTAAGTGAAAAGTTCACATAGTTACAGAATATCGGTGTTTGAAGATATTATGGGAATGAGAATCTGAAGATCTTTCCTACTTCTTGGCCCTTTTACAGGCTTAAGTGACTCTGAGAACCTTTGCTGATTTGAAAATATACTCTGCCCCCTAATAAGCTGAATGTGATCACATGGAACCTGTGGTGAGGGGCTTGTTTTTAAGGAATGCCCACACCTTGTTACTTTGTGATTGGGCAGTGGGTCAAGAGGGCTGGGACATTCTCTGAGCCAGGAGAAGGCTATATATGCCCTGATGTGAGGTTTTGTTTTGGGCCTCACTTTGAGAAGAGTTGTGTGATTTGACCAGATGAGATTCTGGACAGCCGTTGAGGCCCCTGGCTTTGAAAACCCAGATGTTGGTGCTTCCCTCTCTGGTAACTGACTAGGTATGGATGTAATGGTCAGACAGCTGGAAGCCTGTCTGCTGATCTGTTTCTTTGTCTGAATTTGTTGTCTGCTTGTAACCTCTGTTTGTATTCTCTGAAGTTCAGGTTGCTGACCTTTCTCCCCTGAACTAGGTAAATGACATATGTTTGATTAAAGCAAGATTGGTAAACCATTTTGAGTTGCTTTCCTTTAGAAAAGCAGATCTAGGAACCTCTGCTAGCAGCCATCCTGGGTATGGTGGGGTGCTTGCTGCTACAGAAGGGACATCAGTGGGCTCATTAGTTGAACCCATATCTATGCCTGTACTTCTTCTACCACCACAGTGAAAAGTAACCTCCTACAGGCATCTTCCTAAGAATGTTACCTCACATTAGAAGGCAAGGAATGCAAGGTTTATTCAATTTCTATGGTACAGAGCACAGGGCACCAAGAGACAACAAGCATGTAAATTATTTTGATAATGATGTTAATAAAGATATGAAAGGTATGTAACGTTAAGCATATAGATAATCTTCTGACTAGACAAAGAATTATCCATATCAATTTAGAGGTCCTCAAGCAACTAAAATATATTGAACTCACTGAAGGACTACCACGTGAAAGGGATGTAATAAGCCAAACAAGGGTAAGAATACATTTTTTGGTGTCCAATTAGGAGTACATTTCTCTCTTTTTTTTTTTTTTAAGCAATCGGGGTTAAGTAACTTGCTCAAGGTTACACGGCCAGTTATTTCTGGGTGTGGTGCTGAGTATCTGCACCCGGATTCTATCCCCAGGTCATCCCGACACTGGAGCCGGTGCTCTTACTCGCTGGCCGCCCCTTAGGAGTACATTTCTAATGAGGGCCTAAGCCTTCAAATTTGGATCTAATTTGGGGGGAAGGGATGCAAAACTTCAATTTTTCATATATAACATGAGATGGTATCTTGGCAAGGAGATAAAGGAAAGAGTAGGGATAATCTGAGCCATGCTATAGAAACAATAGCAAGTCAGTCCCAGGTCATGGAATGGGGTCAAGCCCCAGCTGGGCAAAGCATGGAGGCTGACACCCAAGTTATGAGCAATATGTGAGGCAGTAAAATTATGGAAATTTTTACGTGCCATACAGGCTTCAGAAAGATGGGAGGACTATGAATGGCAGGTAAGAGCTGACAAACACTAAAACATTGACTCATGGGCTATGCACGTTGTTTTGTCAGTTTGTAGAAGGGAACATAGAAGAGTCCCCTTCCTTCCTAAGTTATTCTGAGGTAGAGGTGAGTGGAATGATTAGCTCATTTGAAGAATAGTTGCTAGAAATGTTTATATTGTTTTGTTTGCATTTCTGTTCCAATTAAATGCTTTAAAAAACTGATTCTATGCTAGTGCTTTTTACTATGTCACTCACTCATATAATAAATCTACTATGTAGCAGGCACTCTGCTAAGTGCTGGCGATGCAAAAAGAGGCAAAAGATAGTCTCTGCCCTCAAGGAGCTCACACTCTAATGGAGGAGCTAAAATGGAAACATCTAGGTATCTGCTAACAAAACAATAATTGAATGGAATATCTAGACCCAAAATGACCTTAAAAGTTCCTAGAGTCTGAGTGGAGGTACAGAGAGCCAAAATAGATGATTTAGGGGTGGCTAGGTGGTGCTGTGAATAGAGCACCAGCCCTGGAGTCGGGAGTACCTGAGTTCAAATATGACCTCAGACACTTAACACTTACTAGCCATGTGACCTTGGGCAAGTCACTTAAACCCAATTGCCTTACCTTCCCCCCCCCCTCCAAAAAAGCAAAACAAAATAGATGAATCATTAAAGAATCGACCCCCATCTCCTTAAAATGAACCTAAGATTGTGAAGGACCGAGGCTTATCTGGCAAAGTGGAAAGGACAGATTTGTTCTGCTTATCCCAGGGAGCAAAACAAAAAGCAAGTGGAAATTACAGAGAGAGGTTTCTGTTCAGTCAGCTACAATAGGCTGCCTCCAGAGGTCAGAGACTGGACCTCGCTGAAAGTCCTTAAGCAGGGGCTGGACGACCACTTAAGGGTTTTCTGGAAGGTTTTTCTCTTCTGGTAGGTTTGACCTAGGCAGCTTCTGAGGCCCTTTCAATTCTTATTCTTTGCTTCTGAGTACCTACATTCAATCAATCAATCAATAAACATTTATTAAGCACCTACTTTGTGCCAGGTACCCTACACTGAGCAGGAAAGAGAAGTCGATTCTATGCTCTCTGCCTTCAAGAAGCTTAAAGGTGGAGGTTTTTTTTTTCTTTTTTAAAATGTTACCTAGGGGCAGCTAGGTGGTACAGTGAATAGAGTACTGGCCCTGGAGTCAGGAGGACATGAGTTCAAATTTGACCTCAGACACTTAATACTTACTAGCTGTGTGACCTTGGGCAAGTCACTTAACCCCAACTGCCCTGCCTTCCCTCTTCCAAAAAGACAAAAAAAGTTACCTAAATTTCCCAATATCCTTTCTCCTTTTCCCACAGAGCATCTGATATAACAAAGAATAAGGAGGGAGGAGAAGAATTAAATAAAACTAACCAAGTTTGACCTGTTGAGTGTTCCACACCCAGGATCTTTTGCCTCTGAAAAGAAAGGAGGGATTTGCATGCTCATATTTCTTCTTTGGCTCCCAAATTTGCTCATTATAATTTCTAGCACTTAGTTTCAGTTCTTTCATTTTTATTTTTCTCTCCATTTACATTGTAGGCATTGTGTCTATTGTTTTCCTGGATCTGATGGCTTTACTTTACTTTAGTTCCTGCTTTCCTGTGCTTCTCTATATTCTTTATTTCTTACAGAGCAGTAACATTCCATTATATTCCAGAACTGCAAATTGACTAGCCATTCCCCACCCAATGGCTATCTACTTTGCTTTCAGTTCTTATTCCTACACAAAGTGACATGATAAATATGTTTATGTATTCTTTTTTTTATCATTGACCTCCTTGATTATATATGCTTAGCAATGAGATCTCTGGGTCAAAAGTTATGGATACAGGTCACTTTCTAAAATAATTTACAAAATGATCAGACCAATTCAGTAGCTGACAGTTTTACTGGGAAAAGAAAATTCATAAACAAAACACTTAGAGAATAAGCAAGACCTAAACTAGATGTCATTGATGATAAGAATAACTGAGTTAGAGAAGGGAGACAATGAATCTGGAATAAATAATAATTCTTAATGAAGGGCCTAGAACTTGAGTAAAGTCAAGGACTGACCTTTTTAGCTGCTTCAAATATGACTGTCATGTAATCTCTTTTTCAGGGCCTTATCACTAATTTTTTTAATTAAAGGCACCACTTTCAATGCAGGTCACACATATAAAACCTTCGGAGCATTTCAAATAATACAGTTAATAACTTAGCTCACTACTAGATGGAACCTGGGATCAAGGTAACCAAAAACAGCTCTGAGATTTTCTGCTTTCCAAACCAGTTAGTTCTGAGTCAAAGACTCCAGGGATGCAAGATAATGTCATTTTTCTGAAGCAGCTCTTTGTTCTGGGCAGTCTAAAGACTGCCCACCTGGAATGACCTCTGAAGAAGCTAAAGAAGCAAACTAAGAAAAACCAGGACCCATCCCCAAGGAATTCATGACCTGAAGGCATTCTTCCCTTCCTTATGCCTCCTCCCACATTTCTAAATTTAATTTTTTAAAACTGTTTTCTAGATTGTGTTTTTTTTTGTTTACATCTCTGTTGTTTTCCAAAGACAGGAAACCCCTCCAATAAAACTAGTCTTTATAACAAAGCAAATTAAAGCAAAACAAATCAGCACATTGGTCACATCTGACCAGTTTTACCCAGTTCTCTACTCATAGTCTACCACCCCTCTGCCAAGAGTCAGGAGGCTGCTATCAGTCTTTGAAGTCATATCCTACCTTTTTTTACAGTTGTGGAATCAGATTGCAGCTACTATTCATGTTAGCTTGCAAAGGAGAAAGGGTAGTCACACTCACCTTGCTTTAAGGAGAGGGAATGCTAAAGGGAGGGAGACAGAGACAAAGGAAAACCACCTATTTCTGGCCTACCACTATTCTCCTCTCCTCTCCCCTCCCCCCCTCCAACAACACAAACACACAGATACCTCCCTGAGTCAGGAAGGACTCTAAGGTGAGAGACCTTGAGTAATTACCTCAATTCTCCAAGATTCTAGGAATGACACTGAGAAATAAGCATGTGCTCACAGATATACAGGGAGATGACCTCATAGGATCTAGTAGCCAATAAGATTAGCTAGTAACCAATCGTCTGAGATCTTGAGCTATGGCTCCAATATCAGCATGCCCAAATAGCAAAGTAATAAGCTGGTCTGGGGATAACCCCTCTCAGTCAGCCACCACAGAGGCTCCTCTTTCCAGCATGAAAAGGAATCCCATTCAATAAAGAGTGACACAGAATACCCAGCCTTCCAAGCTCAGACAGTGAGATCTATCTGAAGTTAATTGGTGAGTAATGAACTTGTGAAGGTTTATGAGCCTTGCCCAAACAGTCATACAGAGGCACAGTGTCAACAATAAAAGCATTAATGGCTGACAGACCAGACAACTCACCCTTTCCTTTGCCTGAAGGCAAAAGCAACATTAGACAACTTCCAAAGTGACAAATTCACTTTTCTTGGGCAGTCTTATTATAGGGTATAAAAGAACATCTTAGCTCTGTAGGTAACCTTAGATTGCTTTTTTGTTCTAATGTTCAACGAGGGGAAAATACTTACACTATTCCTCTGTTTGTTTTGAAAGCTAACAGAAAAGCGTGTACCCACATGGAAATATACACATTGCACAGGATGGTCACCAGTGATCAGAGGCCAAAGTCCTTCATAACCTGACCCTACCCCAATCTTTTCACATCCATTCCCCCCTTCCCCAAACACACACACTCCATTGACATTGGCTTCCTTGCTGCTCCTCACACAAAACAGTCTTATCTCCAAACAGAAGCTGAGATTTTTACTTGCTGCCCCACATGCCTGAAATTCTCTCCACCTCCTAAGTTCTCTGGCTTCTTTCAAGTCCCAGAAAAAATCTCACCTTCTATAAGCAGCCTTTCCAAACTTCCTCTAATGCTAGTGCATTTCCCCTAAGATAATATCCAATTTATCATGTATGTATCTTGTTTAGACATGGTGGTTTCCATGTTGGCTCCCCCATCAGAGTGTGAGCTCAGGAGCATTCCTTTGTATCACCAGCATTTAGCACAATGTTTGGGACATTAAAGGTGATTAATAAATGTTTGTCAATTACCTAAAGAGTGGTATTTACACTTACATGTGTGTATATGTCTGGAAATATATGCACATAAATATTACATCATGTGTGCATATATGTGCATCATGTGTAGATGAGATATAATGATGGCTATTATATATCAGCACCTTAATTTTTGCTGTTAGGTGAATTCTCATTACTATTATGTAAACCAAAGCTGGTTTAGAACTTGAAGAAATATCTAGAGCTAGAAGAAACCTTAATGCTCATCTAATGCAATCTTCATATTTTATGGAAGAAGATTTAAGTGACTCAACTGAAGTCACATGGAGAGCTTCAGAGACAGAATTCAAGCCTGGAACCCATGACTCCAGAGTCAAAGCTTCATCCATTCTACTAGGCTGCTTCTCTTAGACAATTAGAGAACTGTCTGAGGTTCACAGGGGTGGAGTGTCATTACTCTTGGTCAGACCTAGCAAGCCAAAGATAGCTAATCTCAACACCAGTCTTCTTGATTCCCTGCCCATCATTCAATCCATTATGCTTTCCTCTATATGTAATAATGCAAAAAAAAAATGCATCCTCTTAAGACCACTGGCAATGGTCTAGTGGTGTTGAATATGGCTCCTATCAGTCTTTTCCACAAGGACTATCTTTTAGTTGCAGGCTTCGTCATATGTGATAGGGATGTGTATCATGTGAAACAATGGAAAGAATGTTGAACTTGGAGTCAGGAGATTCCTAAAGTCAGGAGAGATATGGATTTGAATGCCAGTTTATCATACTTACTACCTTTGTGATGTTGAACAAGGAACTTATTATAGATCATAGGATCACAGGTGTAAAGCAAATAAGGGCAACTGATCCAACCTTGACATTTTGCAGAAGAGGAAACTGAGACCCAGAGAGGTTAAATTACTTGCCCAAGGTTACAAAAACAGTAAATTTATGAGGCAGGATTTGAATTCACTGGCTCCACCTCTTACCTAATGTCTCTGATTCACAGTTATCTCTTCTCTAAAGGGAGAATAATACTTGTAATATTCCTGAAGTAGTTAAGAGAATAGTGCTTTGCACACATTATTACTAGTAAGTGACCTCATGCATTGCTCAGCACAGCTTAATGGAGCCCTTGAGTGCTGGCTAATCACCTTGGATGAGAATGCTAGCAGCTCAGGCATTAGAGTGGGTACAAATGTGACCAAGGTCAGAGGTTCCAGCTCTGTCCAGACCACTGGGCTTGTTGGTGTGCAAGCAAAGACTATATTTCTAAGCCTACTAGCCTGAAATCCTGAAAATGCACTTCCTTTGGTCATAGCAGAGGTGAAGGGAAGAAGATTTTGTCAAATCTATCACTAGCACTGGAAGAATTGGTCCTGTGGTGAGGTGAGCAGGGTCACCTTTTAATACAAAGGAAGGAGCATTATTTCTATTTTTTAAAAGTACATATTGTACTACAAGGGAAAAGCCAAGGGAATGCAAAAATCTTCAAATTCCAGGCTTCCTTTTCCTGGAAAAGGAAAAAACTAACACCCCCCAACCCCTGCCAAAAGGATAGAAAGACCACATCCTGGTCAAGCTAACTTGGGTTCTCGATACTGATTTTTCTGTCTTTTCCCCAGTCTTCCTTTTTTGCTCAGGTCTCTCCCAAAGATGGCCTGCCACACTCATGGGTGAGAGGAAGCAGGGGTAGCAGCATTGGCCTAGTATTCTGGAGGCATGATGTCCAGTCTTTACCTAGCTGCTGAATATGTGACCTCAGAAAAGTTAGAGGCAGTGTATCATGTGGATTCTGGAGAAAAAGTGGATTCTGAATAATAACAACCTGGATTCAGATTGATCTTCTCACTTACTGACTATGTGACCAGAATAAATCACTTAACTTCTCAGGACCCTAGGCAACTCTTCAGGGCCACAGATCCCAGAGAGAGCAACCAGTTGCTGAGAACATCTGATTGATGAGTATTTACCATAGCCATTCTTCAATTCTATTTTCTATGTACCTGGCACACAGCAGGCACTTAGTAAATGCTTACTGATTGCTTGGCTGATCTTCCTGTCCTGCTGCTACTGCTTCTGCTATATACCCTCCCAACCGAGGTCTCCAACTTCTACCCTTGGATCTCAATATCCCAAATAAAGAGCGCTCGCTCACCACATCTAGCTGACTTGAACCACCCAACCATACTCCACCACCATCTTCCTGCCAGGCTGCTATATGTATACGTCCTCATTCTCCTTTCCACCTTTTAGTCTGGCAACAGTAATCAAATCAACACTAACAGCCTTCAGGGAAGGGAGTATCAATCAATTACTCTAATTTTATTCACCCTCCCAGTGACTTTCCTTCCCCCACCAAAAAGCCTTTCCTTGGCCACTGTCCCTTCTGTTTCTTGTGTACCCTTATTAGAATGTAAGATCACTTGAAGGCAAAAACTATCTCTTTTTTTATATTCCGATCCCAGTGCTAAGTATAATGCCTAGCACCTAAAAACACTTCCATTCTTTTCCAAGCTCAGCTGAAGTACCATCTTCTTCATGAAGCTTTTCGTGTCCCACCCCCAACTGGTAGGGAAGCCCCTCCCCCAAAGTACCTTCTCTTCATTTTTAAAATTTATTTTGTATATACTCAATTGTCTCCCCTACTTGAATGCAAAGTCCATGAGAACAGGAGCTATTCCACTTGTCTCTACCCACTCATATGTAGTACTTAATAAATGATTGTTAATGGATTAATTTATTTTCTCATTCATTCATTCATTCACTGATGAAAAGGGGGGTTCCCTACCCCTATGAAATCATAGGTTAAGACAAAAAAATCTAATTGCTGCCTCACAGGGTTGTGTGAGGATTCAAGAAGATAACAGATATAATAAAATGCTTTGCAACCTTTAAAACACTATAAAATGTCATTTATTATTACTGATGCTCCTCATTCTCCTCGCTGGAAGGTGAGAGGTGTGAATTATCTATTGGCTGAAGTGCCTCCCAGCCCTCTGATTCTACCAGCTCCAATCAGCTCAGGGCGTCAGGCTTGTCAGCTGCTGCCTGGGAACTGTAAGGGACAGCACCTCTCTTCTTTTTCCTTCTAATTTTTTTTTGACATTTTTATTTAAAGTTTAGAGTTCCAAATTCCAGCCCCCCCTCCCTGAGATGGTAAGCAAGCAGATTTAGGTTGCACATGAACACTTCTCTTCTCCCTGACTTTCATTGTCAACAGCTGAGTCAGGCAGGCTTGGCAGACACTCCCCGGCTTCAGCTGTTCCTTGCACCTGCAGCTGGACTGGAGCAGGTCCTGGCACCCCCACGCTAGAGGTGAGGAGAGCTGCCTCCCTATGGGGCTCCCCTATTGCCAGTCTACACCTGGGCCAAGCAGCAATGGCCACAAACAGCTGAGGTTTTGCTCTCCTCTTACTTTGGCTAGATGAAACTGAAGGCCTGCCATTTGAACTAAAGTGTGACCTTGTATTAAAGAAGTCAGCTAGGAAGAATACATAAGAGGAAACCGTCACAGCTTTGACATATTAGAATATTAGAATCTGGAGACTGAGCATGAAAACAAAAAGAAGACACGCTGTTTCTGAATTTACTTTGATACAAAAATTAAAGTCAGTGACCCTCATGCCTCCAAACCATGAGAGATCTGTCTTTTCCCTCAGAAGTTCTTGAAGTTAATGCCCAGCATGCAGGATTGGCTTTTGTATAGAAGATATGACTGGAGTGGAGATGAAAGCCCACCAAAGAGGCAACCTGACTTATTTGCTGTTACGCATTTGTGGTCTTGAACCCATCTCCTGCCACTACATCTTTGCCAAGGCTGGCCCCCACAGCTGAATTATTCCCCTTCCCCATCTAAGTTATGGAATCCATAACTCCTTTTCAGGCTCAGCTTAAGTTCCATGTTCTTTCCTGATTCTTTCAGAGGTTCTCATTGGCCCCTCCCCATTACTTTGTATTTATTTTGCATATATTTTACTCAGCTAATCCAGGGTCCACATGGTATCCTAGAAAGGGCGATGGTTCAAGAGTCAGAGTATCTAGGTTCCCAGCCCACCTGTGATGTTTCCACCTGCATAGCCTTGGGCAAGTTGCTTCACCTCCCTGGATATTTGTTTCTTTTTCGGAAATGTGACTTGGCCTCTGGGGTCCCTTCCAGCTTTAGCTGTTATGATTCCATGTTGTTCCCTGCCCCCCCATAAAATATATGGGGAAAGTATTGTTGAGTATTTGTCTCAATAGCCCCAATGCTTAGACAAGTGTCTGGGACACAGTGGGCACTCAATAAATGCTTGTTAAAATTAATTTAATAGACTCTCTTCCCCAGCCACCTTGCCAGGATCCCCATCCAATTCCTCCCATTATTTCTTAATTTTAACTGAGTTAGAATGACTTATTTAATCTTCACAACATCCATGGTAGATGGGCTCGAATGTTACCCCCATCTAACAAATGAGGAAAATGAGTAAAGAAGATTTTAAATCACTCACCCACAGTTACACAGTAAGTAAGTATCTGGAGCTAGATTTGAACTCATCAGTTCTGAATCACCTCCAGTATTCTACCTACTGCACCACCTATCTGCCTGGTTAAGCAGATTGGTTAAAAATGGGGGGGGGGAACTTCTCTACCCCTTTGAAATCACCTGTTATTGTTATTGAGTTATTTCAGCCCTGTGCAACTCTTCATGACCCCATTTGGAGTTTTCTTGGCAAGGATACTAGTTTGCCATTTTCTTCTCCAGTTCATTTTACAGATGAGGAAACTGAGGCAAAAAAGGCAAAGTGACTTGCCCAGGGTCATATAACTAGTATAGGAATATACATATGTATACATCCACACTCCCTGTGCTCTGTCAGCTTTGAGTGGGAGGCCGAGATGAGTAAGACAGTCTCTGTTCTCATGAAGCTTAAAATCTAGGCAATAAAAGGACACAAATAAAATGTAGGTGCCATAAAATAGATGCAAAGAAATTGTTGTGGAGGGAGGAAGAGATCACATCACATCTTTTTTGTAGTTCTGTTGGTGGGGGGAGGAGATCGCTTTTAGTTTCCTTTGAGCTTCAAGGTACCAACAAAAATGCCACTTTTACAGACAGAAAGACGCTACACCGCATGGGCATTGCTCTCCTCCCAATGGCAAACTCCAAACTGTGTAATGATAATCAGCCAATTAACAAGCATTTATTAAGTGCCTACTGTGTGCCAGACCCTGGGGATACAAATACAAAGAACGAAATAATCCCTACTCTCCCAGAGCAGTGTGACCCTGGTCAAGTCATGCATTTTCTCAATGTGCCCAGAAATACACTCTTCTAGGCATATTCTATAAAAAGACAAAAAATGACACATTCCCCACCTTCAAGGAGGTAACATTCTAGTCAAGACCAAATAAGGATACACAAATGGATTGAGAAGAGTGAAGTATTCCCCCCACCTCAAAAGTCAGAATAATTCAATCCCACAGGAAGGTTGCAAAACACAAGTCCTTTCCTTCTCTGCTTATTCTTAACCCAGAAAACTCTTTTTTTCAAGTTTCTCTATTTCTTTCAAAAGGACTTCAGATCATTCCACATGGCAACTATGTAACATAAATCATTTTGGAAAGAACATTTTTTTTTTCTAGAAACAATATGGTATTTACCCATGGGAACTGTCTTTGTGAGTTTGGGGATTTTATTTTATTTTTTACATTATCTACCGTTTATATCTTAATACTCTTAGAAAAGCTGACATAAAGAACCAGCACTGGTAACAAACAGTACTCAGTTAATGTCCACCCCACCCCCCTCGGACCTGCAGCCCTTGGCTTTCCTTTATTGCCTTTCAGAAATGTCATCTCTCAGGCAAGAGCTCAGTAGTAGCAGATAAAATCCTAAGTGATCCCATTTATCACAAAGCCTCTGATCAGAGATGTGACTCTCATCAATAAACTCCCACCCATGGGCCTGATTGCTCTTGATCCCTCATAGTAACTGGAGTCCTTTTGGGTCAAGGAGGATGCTTCTCCTTGACTTTTCAGAAGCATCCTGGAAGACTTATCAGAATGAGGGTTCTGGTGCTGAAACAGGCTATGTTTGGAGGGGAAAATCTTTCCCTAATACACCTAAGACATTTTCCCATCATGGCAGCTTCTCCAGAAGCAGCCTAATGGCATCCAGTGGTCTTCACCCAGCATATCCCTGTCCCAGAGTTGCTGTATACACACCCTAGCCCATATTCCAAGGTCACTTCCTTCATGACTCTTTGTGTCCTGAGATATCTCCTCAAGGCTTCCCCTACTGACTGCTTGACCCAGACATGATTTATGGCACTCTCCAGATGGCCACAATTACTAGTTATGATTCAGCTTGGAAATACATTTTCCATCTCCTTCATATCATTGTTATGGGGACTAGTACTGGCTCTGTGATTTCACTGGAATAAGTATCTCATGGTGAAGAACTCCATTCGACCTCATATAGCCTTCAAGAGCTACCTAAAACACTGGAAGGTTCAGGGACTTGTCTAATATCATATAAAAATGTGTCAGAAACAAAACCTGAACCCAGGTCTCCCTGGTTCCCAATCCAGCCCTGTACCTAATGCATCAAGCTGCTTCTCACTGGGGATACAGTTCAAATCAAATGAGAGAACTTTTTTGTATTATAATTTTTTAAAATTATATTGACAAAGCCAAGTCATGAGCACTGAACATAACTATAGAATAGAACTTCATTTAAGTTCTTCTTATTTCTTTTTTCCAATTTATTTATTTTTAGTTTTCAACATTCATTTCCACAATATTTTAAGTTACAAATTTTCTCCCTGTCTCTCCGCTACCCCCACCCCAAGATAGCAAGCCTACTGAATACCCCTTCCCAAATCTGTTCTCTTTTATATCCTCTCCCCATCCCCCCTTTCTAGTAGGGCAACATGGATTTTAATACTCCAGTGCCTGTATATCTTATTTCCCAGTTGCTCGTAAAAACAATTTTTTTTAACGTTTGTTTTTGAAACTTTGATTTCCAAATTCTTTCTCTTCTTCCCTCCTCATCCACCCCCACTGGGGAGACAAACAATTCAATATAGGTTTTATATATATATATATATGTATATGTATATATATATATTTATATGTATATGTATATATATATATATTTATATATATGTATGTATGTAGTTATGCAAAATGTTTCCATAGTAGTTATATTGTTAAAGACTGACTATATTTCCCTCCGTCCTATGCCACCCCCCAACTTATTCTATTTTCTACTTTGACCCTGTACCCTTTCAAAAGTGTTTGCTTCGACCTATTCTCTCCCCCAATCTGCCCTCCCATCTATCACCCCCCCTCTTATCCCTTTCCCCCCTACTTTCCTGTGGGGGAAGATACCCAATTGAGTGTGTGTTATTCCCTCCTTAAGGCAAATTCAGTGCGAGTAAGGTTGCCCCATTCCCTTTCACCTTCCTGTTCTTCCCCTCCATTGTAACAGTTTTCTCTTGCTTCTTTTATATGAGATAATATATCCTATTCTATCTCTCCCTTTCTCATTCTCCCAATATATACCTCTCTCACCTCATAATTTTATTTTTTAGATATCATCCATTCCTATTCAACTCATCCTGTGTGCTCTATGTATACATGTACACACATATACACATACTCACATATATGTTTATACACACATACACTCTCCTATACACATATGTATGTATACATATATATTCCCTTCAACTATCTTCATTCTGAGAAAAGTCTCATGAGTTAAAATTATCATTTTTCCATGTAGAAAGGTAAATAGTTCAACTTTAATGAGTTTCTTATAATTTCTTTTTCCTGTTTACCTTCTCATGCTTCTCTTGCTTCTTCTATTTGAAAGTCAAATTTTCTGTTCAGCTCTGGTTTGTTCATCAAGAATGCTTGAAAGTCCTCTACTTCACTGAATTTCCATATTTTTCCCTGAAACATTATACTCAGTTTTGCTGGGTAGGTGATTCTTGGTTTTAATCCCACCTCCTTTGACCTCTGGAATATCATATTCCAAGCCCTTTGATCCCTTAATGTAGAAGCTGATAGATCTTGTGTTATCCTGATTGTGTTTCCACAATACTCAAATTATTTCTTCCTGGCCACTTGTAATATTTTCTCCTTGACCTGGAACTCTGAAATTTGGCTATAATATTCCTAGGAGTTTTCCTTTGGGGATCTTTTTCAAGAGGCAATTGGTAAATTCTTTCAATTTCTATTTTGTCCTCTCATTTTGAATATCAGGGCAATTTTCCTTGAGAATTTCTTGAAGGATGATTTCTAGGCTTTTTTTTATAATGGCTTTCAGGTAGTCCAATAATTTTAAAATTATCTCTCCTGGATCTATTTTCCAGGCCAGTGGTTTTTCCAATGAGATATTTCACATTGCCTTCTATTTTTTCATTTGTTTGGATCTGTTTTATAGTATCTTGATTTTTCATAAAATCATTAGCTTCCATTTGTTCCAATCTAATTTTAAAAGAATTATTCTCTCAGTGAGTTTCTGAAATTCCTTTTCCATCTGGCCAATTCAGCTTTTTAAGGCATTCTTCTCCTCATTGGCTCTTTGGGCCTCTTTTGCCATTTGAGTTAGTCTAATTTTTAAGTTATTTTCTTGAGTCAGGTTGTTGACTCGCTTTTCATTATTTTATTTTATCATTCTCATTTCTCTTCCCAATTTTTCCTCCACTTCTCTTATTTGATTTTCAAAATCCTTCTTAAGCTCCTCTATGGCCTGCAACCAATTCATATTTTTCTTGGAAGCTTTTGATGCAGGAGTTTTAACTTTGTTGTCTTCTTATGGTTCTATGTTTTGATCCTCTTTGTCTCCAAAAAAGATTCTATAGTCTCATTGTGCTTCCTCTGTTAGTTCATCTTGTCAGCCAATTACTTGACTTTTGATCTCTTTGCCACGGCAGAACTCTGCTTCCAGAGTGGAGAGAGCTGTGTCCCAAATTGCTGGGATTTTCACAGTTGTCAAAGCTGTTGTTAGAGATATTAGGAGGGCACCCTTTCTACAGCTACCACAAGCTCTGGCACACTGGTGTTCCTCACCCCAGGACCACTACCCAAGACTACGCTCCAGATCCAAGCAGGTCAAAGCAAAAGTGATTACTCTCTGAATGGTCACTTGGTCCTCCTACATTCTACAGGCCAGGAGCCCCAGAGGCAGCTCTGGAGGGAGTCATAGGGCAGCAGCTGTAGGCCCCCTGCCTCCACGTGCCTCTCACCCTGGGGGCAGGGGCCAGACCATGCTCTTCTCTCCCCCAGTTCCAACAGAGTCACCTACTGACCTTTTACTTTCTCTTTGGCATTTAT
Organism: Petaurus breviceps papuanus; assembly: GCF_028583685.1. NCBI lineage: Eukaryota > Metazoa > Chordata > Mammalia > Diprotodontia > Petauridae > Petaurus > Petaurus breviceps. The sequence goes on along the minus strand of NW_027185761.1, from coordinate 31,963,981 downwards.
AGGTTGAGAAGTCTGGAAACTGCCACAGCTGACAGTGATTCATTCTCATGAAGTCTGCTCTGGCTGTTCTGGGCCTGTGTGGCTCACGTGGGGCTGGGTTTAGCTCCCAGTGTGCTGTGATAGACCCTTTCTGTTGGCCTGCCAGGCTGCTTTCGGCAGATTTGTTTCTCTGTGTCACTTTGTGGGTTCTGCAGCTCTAAATTTTGTTTAGAGTCACTTTTTACAGGTATGGGAGGTGGTTAGAGAAGGAGATCAAGCAAGGTCCTGTTTTCACTCTGCCATCTTGGCTCTGCCCCCTGAGAACTTTCAACATGTTGAAAACTGTCCACTGCTAAATATGTTTATAAGGCAACAATATGTCAGCATAGAATACTCTGGAACCACCATACTGAGGAACCTGTCGTTGTTCAGTCATTTCAGCCATGTTCAACTCTCCATGACCTCATTTGGGGTTTTCTCTGAAAATATGAAGTGGTTTGCCATTTCCCTCTCCAGTTCATTTTATAGATGAGGAAACTGAGGTAAACAGGGCTAAGTGACTTGCCCAGGGTCAATCAAGTGTCTGAGGCTGGATTTGAACTCAGGAAGAGGAGTCTTCCTGATTCCAAGCCCAGTGCTCTGTCTACAATGTCACCTAACCACCCACTGAGAAAGCCATCTTATCCTAAGTTTTCTCAGATGCTTCACTTATTAGCTCTCCATATTTGAAGTCCTGAATGACCCTAGCTAATACTAAATTCCACTGTCAGTCATGGAGTCAATAAATATTTATTAAGCACCTACTATATGCTAGCCACTGTGCTAAGCCAATTTGTGTGATAGTGTCAGAGTCAAGTACTGGGGAGGTTCCAGGGAAGATTTACAATTTCCTGAGACACAGAATCCAGACACAGAAGGTTTTTCCTTTAATAGGCTGGGTTTTTATGAAACCCTTTGTTACCATTGAAGTCTGAGGTGGTACAACTGGGACTCTTCAAAATCAAGTTAACCATTGACAAGCACCACATTGGAACTTGGAATGCTTAAGGACCCTGAACAGAGTTGTGACTTTTGGGGAACATATTCCTAGCCTTTGTGCCTGCTGAGACCCTTTACATTGTATATTTATAATAAAGAAACCAACCCTGAATCCTTAGCAAGTCAGAAATTTTTTAAAAAGGGGGCTTCTAAATGGACAGAGAAAGGGGTTTGAAATGGGACCAAAGATGTATTAGCAAGGTCCAAGATCTTTTTTCTCCATATAATGAATATCTCCTTGCTCCTCATTGGTCCCTAAGTGTCCCCTAAACTGTTTCTCCTCAAATATGGTTATCATCTATACCTTCTTTGTCCATTCTGGCTCTTTTCCTATTGTTCTCCTTAGTGAGAACTAAACTCTCCTTCATAAACACTTCTGGGACTGTGATGTTTAGGCCTAAGTGTGTTGATTCTGCTATTCTTGACAACACCTCTCTTTGTGGTGGCAAAGAACTGGAAATTGCAGGCATGCTCATCAATTGGCTGAACAAGTTGTGATATATGTTTTTGATGGAATACTACTGTTCTATAAGAAATGAAGAGCTCAATGTTGTTAGAAAATCATGAAAAGACTTGCACAAAATAATAAATGAAATGAACAGAACCAAGAGAACATAGTATATCTGGTAATGACTATATTGTTTTAAGAATAACTGAACAAATAAGTTATTTTGTCTATTATAAATGCCCAAACTAAGTATAAAGGACATATGGAGAAAGATATGATCTGCATCCAGAGAAAAAACTCATAAATAGAGGTATAGAATAATTTTATATGTATGTATACATATACAACTATATATTTGTGTCTAATGGTAGCCATCTCAGGGGGAGAGGAGGAGAAGGAAACAAAAAACAAACAAAAAAGACATTTACGTGACCATTTTGTTGAATGCTTGAAAGGAATAACAAGTTGTGCATAGCAGATCTGAAGTTTCATGCATAATCATCTTTTTTTGTTGTACTCTGCTATAGAAATGCTTGTTTTATTCTACAAATTGAAATGAAAATTTAAAAAGAAAAAAGCAGAAAATGTTTTTTGCAAATCTTTTCCATTTATTTCAGTCTGTAGTATGCCTTTCCTTTTTATCCTTGAATGTCCTTGGGGTAATCATAACAACAGCTAATTTTTATAAAGAATTTTAAAGTTAGTAAAGTAGTTTACATATTATCTCATTTGATCCTTATAACAGTGCTCTGAGGTAAACTCTATTATTAGCTCCATTTTTTGTTTCAGTTGTTTCTGACCCTTCATGACCCTATTTGTGATTTTCTTTATTTATTTTTATTTTTTTGCTTTTTGGAAGGCAATTGGGGTTAAATGACTTGCCCAACTTCACACAACTAGTTTTTGTGTTAAGTGTCTGAGGCTGCATTTGAACTCAGGACCTCCTGACTCCAGGGCCAGTGCTCTATTCACTGCGCCACCTAGCCACCCCAAAAATAGCTCTTCTAACACCAAAGTCAGCTTTTTTTTTTTTTTGAGGGGCAATTGGGGTTGTGACTTGCCCAAGATCACATGGCTAGTAAGTGTTAAGTGTCTGAGGCCAGAGTTGAACTCAGGTCCTCCTGACTCTAGGGCCAGTGCTACCTAGCCACCCCTATTTGTGATTTTCTTGGCAAAATGCTGGAGTGGTTTGCCCTTTCCTTCGCCAGTGGAACCAGTGGATCCACTTTGTCAGATAATCAGAAGTTAAGTGAATTGCCTAATACAGCTAGGAAGTGTCTGAATCTAGATTTGAACTCAGCTCTTTCTGACTCCAGGCCCAGTGTTCTATCCACTGAGCTACCAGCTACCTCATAGTCCCATTTTACAGATGAGGAAACTGAGACTAAGAGAGGTTCAATGACTTGCCCAGGGTTGCACAGGGAATGGCTGTTTAAATCAGAATTTAAACTCAGGTCTTTCTGGCTCCAAGTCCAGCATACATATTTACTATATTACCTAATTGCCCTACACATCAAATTATAACATCAGACTAAGGAAAAAATCAAATTAAATATTCCATTTTATTTTTTATATAACTATTTACCAATGTACTGACGCCATCATCAATCTGTACAGATATACTTTGCTCTAGGCAAGCAACAAAACAAAGCAAAACAAAACTATGTCCTCAAAAATCCTGTCTTACAACAAAAACTAATGAAGGAGAAATTCTTCACATCAAAGAAATTCGAAGACAAGCCCTTTTGTAATTTCCTCTGGAGTACTTAAAATAGGATTTAGTTCCTAAAAATCAATTTTAAGCAACTCTTCAGGAATATATTCAATCTTTCAAATAAGGCACATCTGTACAAAGGAAATTTTTTTGTTAATCATAAAGAAATTTCCCATCTCTGGTTTAATAGTGCTCCAAATGAAGGGCCACCAATATAATCGAATTCCAGTATAATAGCATTTGGATTACCTGCAGTTCCTTGTAAAAGAATATGACATATTAATCAGTCCTATAGCTATGCATTTATATAGCACTTTAAGTTGTACAAAACATTTAACAAATATTGTCTCATTTATCCTCATAAAAATCCTGGGAAGGCAATGTTATTCCCGTTTTACAAATGAAATTGGAGCAGATTGCAATTAAAATGACTTGCCCAGGGTCACACAGCTAGTAAATGACTGGGGCAGGATTTTCATTCAGGTCTGCCTCACTGGACCCAGTGATTTATTTATCTTCCGTCTTTGATTTTTTAAAAAAAAGGTTTAAAAGAATTCAGTTTGGTCAGTTTCAAGAAAGCAATGGTCACTACTCTTGCATTATGCTCAAGTCCACAATACCTTCTTCATGGTTGGAGCCAGAAAATATGTTGATGGAAATAAGAATTTCAGGAACACTCTAGTAATACAGAAAAGTGGGAGGCCAAGCCTTTAAGATAAAGCTTAGAGGGAGGCTGCCAGGGTCATATAAAAGTGAGACAAGTCATATCTGGGAAAGGGAAAGCATCTAAACCAAGATGCCATCCTTTTCCTTCTTACTATTCTGGGTTTGAGACTCCCAAGGGAAAAGCATCCCCGCATTGGATGACAAAGGCAATTTCTTTGACCTAGACTGTCCAAAGGTCCAGAGTTAAGCTTACTGAATTTAACTAATTGAATTTAAATGAATTGAATTGAACCCAGTTCCAGTGATTGGAGACAAAGGTTGCTTGACACTCTCCAGAAAGGGAGTAAAGTTTTCTTGACTAAAGATGAATCTGAATAGCTGATGTTCCTTAGATTTCCCTGGATGAAGAAGACATGAGCCAAAGAGATCTTGTGAAGTATTCCTATTTCAGGAAAATGTTCTAAGTGGTACAGGAGATAGAAAATACAAAAATCTCACCACAGAGAGGCAGTGTGTAAAGTGGCTAGGGTGCCGGACTTGGAGTGAGGAAGATGCAGGTTCAAATAGCCCTTCACCCATTCATTTACCTGTTGCCTTCATTATTTATCTTCTCTGAGCCTAATTTTTCTCATCTAAAATGGAGATAGGAAAGGACCTATGTCCCAGCTTCATCATGAGCCTCAAATGAGATAATAAAATTTTGTAAACCTTTTGTATGTTTTTATATGAATTATTATGTGCAGTAATAGTAGCAGCAGCGGTATTTTTATTATAAAATAACTTACACAAATTATTATGACCAATAAGCTTAGCCCTAGAGAAGAGTTATTACTAAATATGCAGCACTCTTTTCTTTGTAGAGTTGAGGTTGGGGAGAGTGTAACACTGCATCAACATCTAGTTACATAGACACAAAATCATCTCAGAGAGGGGATAGCACTGCCAATTGGAATATGAGTAGAACTACTATATACAATATTCACTCTACAGATCAAGAATTCTGAGAAGTTCAATGGGGATTCCCAGTTGGGGAATGCCTATAGAACATGCCATCTCTTCAAAAAGGGCCCGAGTTTCAAGACAAATATTCTCATTTTTCCCTGCTATTATATCTCACCTCTGAGAGCTGCCACCAAATGATTGGTGATATTTAATTGAGATAGACTAGGAACAGCAGTTAGATTAATTTTGGTATAAAGACTTGAGAAAATTAGGAAACAATGAAACCTCAAGTAAAATTCTTTACACTTTATTTGCCAGATTTAGAGGAATTCAGAAGACATTTCTTTGTTTTTATTAATTAGGATTGCTCACGGCACTTATGTGACCACAAAGAACAGTAGGTCTGGTCATCTTCATTTGGACCTAAAGTAAATAAATTCCTAGTAAAAGTCAACCAATCAAGTCAACCAGTAAGTCCTCACAAGCTGACATAAGCATCCAGAGCCATAACTAACCAAAACTACATTTTGGGGAAATTCAATTTAGGGAAATTGGAGGGAGGAAGGAGAAGCAGGGGAAACTTCTTTGCAGAGAAGAAAAACCCAAACTAAGTTTACTGTTAACTTAGAGATAAAATATATAATGGATAATTAGGAGTTTGTCTTTGTTCTCTTCATGAATGCTTCAAATTTTATACATAGAGAGTGAAATTAACTAATCCGTTTCTTGTCAAAATAAATCTTTTTTTCCACTTTAAAATGTGATGTTATTGAATCAGGTATTTGTAATTTTCTTGTTTTTTTATGCCAAAATTAATCTTTGTTATTCCTATTCTATCCTAATTAAGCATCACTAATCCCTTGGTAGCAGCTATCACAAGTAAGAAACAGTAACAGGGAAGAATTAGAGGATTTGTCCTGAAACCCAATCTCTGAAGAGATGCCTTCACTGTTTCATTGGTATTCTCCAATTTATCATAACCTCCCCATAATCTTTAAAGAAAGTCTAGAAATTCTCTGCATTTTATATTTCTGAATTTCAAGTGAGTCCTTAGTACTCATTGCATGTTTATAAAATTAGTCGATTTCACCCTCCTCAGATCAAAGCTAATATGCAGTTCAATAGAATTTTCAGGGCTCCTAAGAGATCATCCCTCAAGGCAAGGGGCATGGTACAGTTTGCCACTGAACAAGAAGCCAAATTATGCTCTGGGCTATCTGAAAGCAGAACTTCTCCTAGGAAACTGGGAGGCAGGCAAGCCAGATGCTAGAGGCAACATTGCCACCAGAATCATAGATTAAAATGATAACAGAACTACAGAGGTCATCTCATTCAACCCCCTCTTTCCACAGCTAAGCAAAGTTTATGTGACTTCCCCCAAGGTTACAGAGGTAGCAAGTGGCAGAGGCAGAATTTGAACCCAGGCCTCTGACTCCAAAGTCAACCTTCTTTCCACGACACTGGAATGGAAGTAAGGTCTGGGCTCTAACCTAGTTCTGTCACTACTTACATGTGTGATTTGAGACAAGATATTCAGTTTCTCTGTGTGTCAGTTTCCTTGGTTTTATACGTGGTTGAATGAGGATGAAATAATAGGCATGGAGGCTGTTTGAAAGGTAAAAAGTCCAAGAAATAAATGGGAGGCAAATATTAATATTTAGAACTTAGACTGTGGTACATCAAGAAATATTTGCTGAGAACCTTCTATGTACATGGTGTGATATATACACGCACTAGGTATATGACCATAGCTCGAAGCCTCAATTTCCTCATCTGTAGAACAGGGATGATAGGGGCATCTAGGTGGGGCCATAGTGCACAGAGTACCTGGCCTGGAGTCAGGAAGGCACATCTTCCTGAGTTCAAATATGGCCTCAGATACTAATTAACTGTGTGACCCTGGGCAAGTCACTTTACCCAGTTTGCCTCAGTTTACACATCTGTAAAATAAGCTGGAAGAGGAAATTGTAAACCACCCCAGCACCTCTGCCAGGAAAACTTAACTGAACTCTCCCATGAAGGCAAGGGCCAGGGTAAGAGTAGGTGCTTAATAAATGTACACTGACTTATTAAAGAGTGACAGGGTTTGAATGCAAAAATGGTATTTGCATTTTAAAAGATGATTCTTAAGATTCAAAACCCTAATTTGAAAGAAGCTTTTGTAGTAAGAACAAGATTAGGTAACATCATTTTTCTACCCCCCAATCATGAGAAGGGTATTCTAGATTTTAACATGAGGCAAGTAGTGATTTCTTGAAATTTAATTTCCAGTCCCTATTGTACCACAAAGTAGCTGAGTTCCCTCAGACAAATAATTTTATTTCTTTGGGCCTCAGGGTTGGGTTAAATCATCTCTGATACCGTTTTAGGAAGCATTAAATAAATTGTTTGGAGTCAGGGATTTGACCCCTGATTCTAACACATACTATATATGTTGGCCTTGGACTCTAAGACTCAGTTTCTTCATCTGTATAGTGGGGTTAATAATCATGGTATTACTCACCTCACAGTACTGTACCCAGAAAACATGAGCAAGACCCAAGTAACAACTTAGAATTGAACCCTTTATTTGCACCATGTTGACTCATCAGACCACATGGCTGGCTGACAGGGTCCCGTCCCACTGTCCCACCCAAATCATACAGCGTTGATCTCAGGTAAAGCCTCAGCTTTTAAAGGGATGCCATGCAGCCAACAGTTAGGTATTAGGTAAGCAGGAACTTGCAGAGGCCAAAATCAGTGACTGGTCAGTACACACCTTGAAATTCCCACCAGCGCCAAGTCTCCCTAACCCGACAGCCTGTCCACATCTGTAAAGGAAAGCTGGGGTTGGGGGAGGGTGGAGCTGAACCTGGCAGTCTGCTCACTTCCATGAGGGAGAGCTGGTTGGAGGATGGGAAAGAATGGGACCGGGTAGAATAGGACTGTCTGCTTCTTAGAATCTGCAACTTCCTTCAGAGTTCAACTCATATGATCTCTTTCTCTTTCCTGACCATCCAGTATTAGTGTCCCCTCCACTGGACTTAAGCTTCTTGAGAGCAAGATTGTCTTTTAACTTTCTAGTGCTTAGCACAATGGTAGCAGGCACTTAAATGCTCACTACTAATAGGCTCCTTTGTATTTCTTAGACATATGCTTAGATGTGTACTTATTATCTCCCCGTCAGAATATAAGCACCTTGAAATCAAGAATTATTTAATTTTTGTCTTGTATCCCCAACACCTGGCACAGGGTAGGAAATTAATAAATACATGTTAATTCAATGACTGATGAACATAAAAAACACAAGCATATGCTGTGATTACTGCAGTGTATTGGAAAAGGGTCAGAGGGACCTAGGTTTGAATCCCAGTCCTGCTCCTTTTTGCCTTTGCAGCCTTGGGCAGATCCCTTATCCTTTCTGGCCTCAAAGCCACATCTGTCAAAAGAGACACTTGCACTAGCTGACTTCTGAGGACCCTTCCACCTCACAATCCCTGAGCCTGTGCTGTGTCCTAGGTCTGCTTGGGGGCTCTATCATTCCCTACAGTTTGGGAAAATCTCGAGTGTTCTGGGCCTCAGTTTCCTCCACTATGAAGAGATCATAGTAGATTATTTCTAATGGTTCTGCATGCTCTAAATCTATGATGCCATGACCTTTTATTTCCCTAGAAGTAGCCCAAATTATTTAATATTTACATAGGCCTTTAAGATTTCCAAAGGACTTTATATTTGGGCATTCTAATTGATCCTTTGAATTTCCCTGGGAGGTCAAAAGTACAACTATGATTATCTTTACTTTACATCTGAGGAAACTGAGGTCAGAACATAGTTAAGTGACTTGCCCAAGATTAAACTGCTAGTCAAGTTCCAGTCAAGACTGAACCCTGGGTCCTTTACTTATAAATTCACTGTCCTTTCCAGTACATCAGGCTGACTCCTAAAGTTGCCTACCACAAAGGAAGCACTGCCTGACAAATGGAAGGAGCTCCAAAGGTACATTCTACCTGATCAATACTACAAGAGACCACCCTGTGGGAAGAAGGCAAACCAGCAGACCATGCTCAGCACTTTGCCATCCAAAATGACAAGATGCTCGTGAGATCAGAAAGAGTGTCTCACTCGCTGAGTCTCAGATTTATTTTTTACCAGAATGCACTGGGTGTCCCACTTCTCCTTTCCCCTTCACCAAATCCAATCACACTGAATCTCTCTGAGCAAATAGCTAGATCCTTCAGAGGGGCTGAGACTGTCAAATGCCATCAGTAAGGAAGCTAGATGGATAGAGAGAGGAAAAAAGGATGGGGATACAATGACCAAAAACCACCAAGCCTTTAAAATCCACCCTCTGGTATGACATATATCTATCTGCAAGGCTGTCCGACAAGTAAGTAGTCCCTAGTGTCTGGCTTATTTATGGGCCAAAAACAAGTGTAGGAATGTAAAGCCATCCCTTGAAGGTTGCATATTTCTAAGAAATCGACATCCAGGATCCAAAAGGGTAGTAAAATAATCCTGATGGACTGGACAAGGTTCCTATTAGCCCTTTGAGAATTCCTGCCCTCAGAATTGTGCTTTATTCCTACCTTTAGCAGAAGTGCAGAGAAGATATTAAAGATGGCATAATGGTAATGGAATTTAAAGATCCCCTTGTATTGGCTTGGTTTTCAGGTTATGTGTTAAGAACCAGAGCTTGTGAATCCCACTTGCGGGATGGACTTGTTGTCATGAAGTGAGAGGACTGAACTGGGAGGAGCTGGTGCTGTGGAAAGAGGGGCCCAAGGAGAGAGAGGCCAGAAGAACTTTTGGGAGCAGCATTGTGGAGGCAGAGAGAGAGAAAGAGAGAGAATTGCTGGGGGTCAGAGTTGCTGAGAGAGAGAGAGAGAGAGAGAGAGAGAGAGAGAGAGAGAGAGAGA